>NC_056739.1:1556389578-1556752911 GCF_019279795.1 Protopterus annectens | reverse complement strand
GTTTGGCCCCTGATTCTTTGTCTCCTGCTCCCAGAAAACCTGACAGATATTACAGGAATGTTCTTCATGTTTCACTGTTGCAGTCATTACATTTGGGTAATCCGCTTGCAGGTTGTCCTCAGTCGGCCTGATTAACAAAGTCTTGGTGCCTGCGTCGGTTGCTGTCCCTTCTTCCATGACGTCAGGTCGTCAGGGGTATAAAACATGCAGCCAACACCATTACATCAGTCTTTCTTGCCGTGCGGTACCCGAAGCAGAAGCAGTTCGCAAGTGCCGGTCGGCCGACTCCTGAAATTTTCATTTTCGAGTTTCAGAACCAAAGTCTTCAACTTAAAGCTAAGTACCCCATTGGGCAAACTTTTTCTTGCTCCTTACCGATGTCAGTAAAAGTTAATAATTGAATTACTTGTGGAAAGCAAATACCTCTTAAATATTTTCATTCATACTGTATTCCTTGCCTAGGCCCAGACCACGTCGCACCTTGCTGTCGGTTTTGTGCTTTATTTAATCAGCGCACTATCCGTCGTCGGTATATTTTTGCCTCTAAATATTTCGGTTCTTGGTTTAATTATCCAGAAATGTTGTCGGTTAGCCATCCAACTACCGGTATTCCGAAAAAATGCAGAGACAGAGACAGGCCGCCGAGGTCCAAAACTGCTGACAACGCTTCTCCTAAGCCAGTCACCAGTTCTCTGGTACTCAGTGAGGCGCTTTCTCAGCCCCTGATACCCGCTACTTCTGATTCGCAGGCCTCTACTGAGACCCATTCGGAGCCCGGTGTGCCGCGAGATACTTCAACTATGGAACCTGCGGATGTCTCTACCTTGGATGGGTCCGGAGCCACTGTGCAGGCACCGGCGTCTGAGGGTGTATTCAGGCCTACGGACTTGCATATTAAATCAACGCCACCTTCATTACAAAGGCCTAAATCTCGATCCATGTCTAAAAAACCGACGCCCAGGCCACGTGCTCAGGCCCCTATGCCTAAAAAAAAAATGATAAAAATGGCTGAAGATCTAATAACTCTAATCAGGGCTAGTCAACCCCCCCAAGAGGCCTAGGACTGAGCTTGATTATGAATCTTCTGATCAGGATTCTGTTTTTTCTGAGTCTTCTGATGACCTGGATATGTCCTTACGTACTTATGAGGATTCTGATGCAGAGGATTCTATTCCCTCTGCTTCCCCTCCTGAGGATTTTTCTTTTGGGGAAACCTTACATACTTTAAGGGAGCATTTTCACTGGGAAGGTCAGGAATTGTCTGATTCAAAAAAAGAGGCTTAGGGATTTCCTCCTCCTACCTCAGCATAGGTTTTTGGCTAGTCCTCCTGTACTAGACATTGTTGATGATGTTTTCTCGGAATACAGTTTGGCCCCTGATTCCCCGCCTCCTGCTCCTAGTAAACCTGACAGATACTACAGGGTTCCTGAGTCCCACAAGTTCCTTTTCAAAAATCCTATTGCAGATCCAGAGACTATTTCTCAGAGGCCCAAGGGCATTAAGGCTTCTACAGCTAAAAATCCTACCCCTTCTGATAGAGACTCAAGGGCACTGGATAAATGGGGTAAAAAGGTTTATACTTCAGCAACCTTGGCAATCAGAGCTTTAAATTGCCAATTTCATATGTTAAAATATCAGCAACATGTCATTGGACTCTTAAACAGAAAATGATTTTGATTCCTGACTGTGTGGAAAATAAAGATTTACAGGACTTAATGCATTCTACTGAACAAGTTGGAAAACATACTTTGCAATGTGGTTTTGATTCTTTAGAGGCCTCTTGTAGGGCTGCTGTCACTGGGTCTGTACTCAGAAGGCATGCTTGGCTTAAGGAGCAGTCTTTGCCTGATCATGTTAAAGCTAAACTGTTGGATGCTCCCTTAAATCAGGACCGCCTGTTTGGCAACAAAGCTGAGGAAGTTCTTAAAAAGATGGAAGATAAAGCTAAATCTATGCAAATTGTTTAAGATTTCTTACAAGTTCAGCCTCCAAGATTTAGTAGGCATTGGCTCTCTAAGAATTGGTCCTTTCCTGCCCCTTCCAGGCCTTCTCAATCCAAACCCAGACCCAGCAGAAACCCAGGTTTCAGTCCCAGGGTACACACAAGACTAAGCAGTGGGGGGGCTTCCACTTCCAAATCTGAGAGTAGTAAGACTCCCCCTATGGAAAACTGTCTCAATGACTTGATTTTAAAACTTCCAAGCACTTCTCAACTGACTGCTCTTTTAGGGGAAAAGATTGGTCTGTAGGCCAAAAACTGGGAACTCATTACCCAGGACAAATGGGTTTTAAATATAGTGTCCTAAGGATACAGATATCACTTCCACACATTACCAATGCCAAACCGTTGGCCAGATCTACCCCCAAATCCGAGGGCAGAGGCTCAAAAGCAAATACTCTCTTTTAAACATAAAGGCTATTCAAATTGTACCAGAAGAGGAAAAAGGACAAGGTTTCTACTCAAGACTTTTCCTTGTACCCAGAAAAGACAATTCATGGCGTCCTATTCTGGACCTGTCTACTCTAAACACCTTTTTGGTGATTCCAAAATTCAAGATGCTGACTCTTCACCAGTTTCTTCCTATGCTAGGAAAAGATGCCTGGATGGCAACACTCGATTTAAAGGAAGCATACCTGCACATCCCAATCAGGGAATCTTGCAGAAGATACCTACGCTTCAAAGCAGGCTACAATCACTACCAGTTCTCTGCACTGCCCTTTGGCTTATCCACTGTTCCCAGGGTATTCACAAAGTGCCTATCCCCAGTCATTTTGTTTTGCAGGCAAAGAAATATTCAAATATACCCATACCTGGACGATTGTCTAATTCAGGCAGAAAGCCAGGACATACTTTTGAATCATCTGGCTTTTGTACAAAGAATGCTAACTTGTCTGGGGTACGCTATAAACAAAAAGAAATCGCACCTGGTACCCTGTCAACAAATTATATTCCTGGGAGCAAGCTTGAATACAACTTCCCAGATGGCTTTCCTCACGCCAGAGAAGCAAATTCATCTGACAACCTACTTCAAACAAGCCGCTACCTGGAGTTCTGTACATACCTGCACCAAGCATTACCATTTGCCAATTTTCTCCAAGTCCAGAGCTGGCTTTGCCACTGCAGTCTTGCAGGGACTTATAGCTGGTCCTAATGCTATCTAATTTCCTCCTCCCTTTCTTAGCTTTGGGAATCTACCCAAATGTGATGACTGCAACAGTGAAACACGAAGAACATAGTACAGTTGTGTACACTTACCATAAATGTAGATGTTCAAGTTTATTCACTGTTGCAGTCCTGGTTACCCTCCCTCCAGCCCCCTAATTTCGTTGGCTATACCTCTACTATTCTTTACTATGCTTAAAAGCTTTTTGGTGTATTTGCTTTTTTATTGGAGGTATATCCTTGTATATTTGTGTACATATGTTTTATTGCTTCCCATTAAGGGGGCATCTGGCATCTGGGTCAAGAAAAACTGATGTAATGGCGTCGGCTGCATGTTTTATACCCCTGACGTCATGGAAGAAGAGACAGCAACCGATGCAGGCTGACTGAGGGCTACTGCAAGAAGATAACCCAAATGTGATGACTGCAACAGTGAATACACTCAAATATCTACATTTATGGTAAGTGTACACAACTGTAATTTATTTGCACTGCCGTTTGGCTTATCTACTGTGCACAGGGTATTCACAAAGTGCCTCGCTCCAGTCATTGCATTTTGCAGGCAAAGAAATATTCAAATATGCCCATACCTGGACGATTGTCTAATTCAGGCAGAAAGCCAGGACATACTATTAAACCATCTGGCATTTGTAAAGAAATTACTGACTTCTCTGGGGTACACCATAAACGAAAAAAAATCACATCTAGTAGACTGCCAACAAATTGTATTCCATGGAGCAAGCTTGAATACAACTTCCCAGATGGCCTATCTCACAACAGAGAAACAAGTTCATTTGACAGCCTACTTCAAAAAAACTGGCCACAAAGACCCAGCTATCTGCAAGGAAAATACTGCAAGCCCTGGGGTTCATGGCCTCTTGCATTTTACTAATTCCTTATGCAAGACTGCATATGAGGAAACTACAGTGGTATCTAAAAAGCCTATGGTGTCAACATTCTCAGGATCTAGAAGCAATGATTCATATCAAACCTTGCCTACGCCTGGAATTTCCTTGGTGGGCAGAGGCTTGTCACCTAAACAAGGGGCAACCATTCACTCTACCCCCCCCCCCAAACCCTAACAACAGACGTATCAGACTATGCTTGGGGGACTCATCTGGCAGGGAAGTGCATTCAGGGCAAATAGAACCCAAGTCAAATGCACCTGCATATCAATCAGAAAGAAATGTTAGCTTTCCAGAATGCTCTGACAGCCTTCAAGGACCACATTCTTCCAGGACAATTAATGGTAAAGACGGACAACACCACTGTTATGTGGTACATAAACAAGCAGGGGAGTACCTATTCTTACCCCGTCTGCAGACATGCCATGGCATTGTGGAACACAGCCCTGAGCTACCAAGTGCATCTACAAGCTCAATTCCTGCCAGGAAAACTAAATGCGCTGGCAGACTGACTAAGCAGAAACCTCATGGACCTAGACGAGTGGAAACTGGAACCAAAGATTTTCAACATGCTGACAAACAAATGGGGGGAGCCAAGATATAGATCTGTTTGGCTCCCCTCAGAACTACCATTTGGACACATTTTGCACAAGGACTCCCCACAAACAGGCTTGGAAAGTGGATGCCCTGTCCTTCAGCTGGAAAAAACAGTCAGTTTATGCCTTTCCTCCTCTGCCTCTCCTCTCCAAAATACTACTAAAGATCAAACAGAACAAACCAAGGGTGATAGTGATTGCACCAGACTGGCCTCGCCAACACTAGTTCCCCCTCTTGCGCAGTGTGTCAGTGTTGGTCCCATGGCACCTGCCTCTGACCCCTACCCTGTTGTCTCAACAGGAGTATCAGATTCTGCACCCTCAGCTTCAAACCCTGAATTTAGCAGCCTGGCTAATTACCTAATCTCTCCCTTATCATCCCTCAGTAAACCAGTGATGGATATCATTTTAGAGGCAAGGAGGCCTAGTACTAGAAAATCTTATGCTGAAAAATGTAAAAGATTCTGTGCCTGGAACCAGTCTCAAGGGATGAGCACAGCAGTGCCCAACTTACCTCAGATTTTACAATACTTAACTGAGATGCTTCACAAAGGACTTAATTTTTCCTCCATCAAAATTCACGCCTCAGCCATTTCAGCTCACTATAATACAGAACCTCCCCTCTTCTCAGATTCACTGCTCAAGCAGTTCCTCGGAGGGGCCAAAAATTTAAGACCACCCTGGAGAGCTCCAACTCCAGCCCTGGGACATTATTTGTATTGGAGAAACTCACTCTTCCTCCTTTCGTGCCAGATGCTAGTGCAGATTTAAAATTCCTTTCCTGGAAAACAGCCTTTCTTTCAGCTATCACTTCAGCAAGAAGGGTATCTGAATTACAGGCCATTATGGCTGTGGAGCCTTTCTTCACCTTTCATGCGGACAGGGTATCCCTCAGAACCAATCCCTCCTTCATGCCCAAGGTGGTATCCAGTGTGGCTTTCAATCAGTCCGTTCATTTGCCAACCTTTTTCCCAATCAACAGAACAAAGGGGAACGTATACTCCACTCCTTAGATGTGCACAGACAACTTAGATTTTACTTAGACAAAACTAAATCTTAAAGGAAATCTGAACAACTGCTGGTGGCATTTCCTGCAGGGGCAGAGGGGAAGGCTGTCTCAATACAAACCATTTCTAAATGGATAGGACATTGCATTCATTTCTGCTACAAGCACCATGAAAAACCTACCCCACAGGGGATAAGACCACATTCAATCAGGGCTGCATCTACCTCTACAGCCTTTCTCAGAGGTGTCCATACCAGGGACATCCTAGAAGCTGCTACCTGGAGTTCTATACATACCTTCACCAAGCATTACCACTTGCCAATTTTTTCTAAATTTAGAGCTGTTTTTTGCCACTGTAGTCTTGCAGGGCCTTATAGCTGGTCCTAATGCTATCTGATTGCCTCCTCCCTTCCCTAGCTTTGGGTGTCTACCCAAATGTAATGACTGCAAGAGTGAAACACAAAGAACATAGTACAGTTGTGTACACTTACCATAAATGCAGATGTTCGAGTGTATTCACTGTTGCAGTCCTGGTTAACCTCCCTCCAGCCCCCTGACTTCTATTGACTATAACTCTATTCTTGCTTACTATGCTTAAAGCATTCTGGTGTATTTGCTTTTTTGTTGTAGGTGTAACCTTGTATATATAATTGCTTTCCATTATGGGGGCACCTGACATCTGGGGCAAGAAAAACTGATGTAATGGTGTCGGCTGCATGCTTTATGTACCCCTGACTATCTGACGTCATGGAAGATGAGACAGCAACCGATGCAGGATCCAAGACTTTGATAATCAGGCCAACTGAGGGCTACCTGCAAGCAGATAACCCAAATGTAAGGACTGCAACAGTGAATACACTCGAACATCTACATTTATGGTAAGTGCACAGAACTGTATTTTTTGCAATACTTCCTCTTCTTCAGCCTGTGGTTTCCTAAGCTGTCAACCTGTTGCATAACCCAATTAGCAGGATTCTGCCATCCATAACTTGCACTTAGCTACTTTAGCCCTTTTATCCAGCATGATCCAGAAAGTTTAAAATTGTTTGAACTTTGAACAAATGGCTCCCTCAGTCTTCAATGAATAAACAGCATCATCCAGGTAAGCTTTTGCATATCTGGTGTGATGTGTAAAAATTTTGCTCATTAGCCACTGGAATGTTGGAAGTGCTTCATGGAGATCAAATAGCAACACTTTATAGTGGAAGAGCTCATCCACTTTGGAAAATGCTATTTTTTATTTTTAGTTTCTGGTGATATTGGGATTTGCCAGTAGCCTTTGATTGTCTAAAGTAGATAGAAACCTAACCATGCCTAGTTTCTCGAGCATTTTATCACTTGGGTATAGACTGTACACCAAATTTAGGTATGTAGTTAAATTTTCTAAAGTCACTGCAAAAATTTACAGACCCATCAGAATTTGACACCAGTATGGTGAGGACTGTTCCACTTACTCTGGGATTTTTCTGTAGCCCCAAGTTTAATCATATTTTGTACTTCATTCCTAACTGCTTGGTGTTAAAAGTCTGATATTCAATATGGTTTTAAGTTCACTTTGTCCCTTGGGACAGTTTATATTGTGCTGAATTAAAATGGCCTTTACTAGGCAACTCTGAAACCGTCTTTATTTCTGAGTACATGAAGCAAAAGAAGAAGAATGATTTGCCTTTGTCAAATACTTATTTAAAGCTTTTTGGTCTTTACTGTGGGGTTTTCTCCGCAGTCAGAAAGAAAAGGACTCTTTCAGACTCTAAATCAGACTCTGATGTGCAGGAAGTGGGTTTGGACTATGCCTCTCAAGTTTATACCCCAGAAAACGGAGAATCTGAATCAGAAGAAAATGTGTACTCTGAATACCTAGTTGAAGAACTTTCCTTTTCTGTGACACTATTGACAGAACGAAGGAGTTATTTCAGTGGAAACAGAAGGAAATTTCTGAGCTCCAGCAGTGATATTATGAGTTGCTGTAGGCAGATTCTCTGCAGCCTATGGCTGTCCCCCCAGTTTAAGCAACACTGGAAGATGCGTTTAAAGCATGCTACATATGTTGTCCTTTATTACTGTTGCAGTATCCTAGACAGAAGGGATCTCCTGCCTAGGGCAGCCCAACACTTGGCCAATATAAAAAAGCCTAATGATCTTGTATGTGCCATATGTTACACTTATGCTCCCTGCACATTATGTAGGGTATCGATTTTGTATGTGCCATATGTCACACTTATGCTCCCTGCACGTTATGTAGGGTATAAAAGGGATGTACAGACACAACTACCCACTTCGTTGCTGCCAGCTCAAATGTCATTATTGCTTCTTGGTCTGAACACCTTGTTGCTCTACTGAATACTTAACCATCAGTTAAGTGTCTGTTGGGGTTGGTTTTTTTTTTTCATATTTCTTGGTCTTGCATTTTTTTTTTTTTTGCTACCTACAGTCCAAAAAACTGAAGCATGTTTCGATCCATTCTAAGGATTTTCAAAGGGAATGGCAAAAGTTTACTCAGGGCTTATTTTCTGCCTTGATGGCCCTAAAGCGTCCTCAAGGGGTTTGAATACGTGCACCTCCCTGGACCTCTAACCCTTCTAAACAACTTAGGGAACCAGATTCCTCAGATAAGGATTCAGTGTCTGATGAGGGGCCTTTGCTCTATTCTTCACAGATGCCTTCACATTTGGCTTATGGGTCTGATGAAAAGGAGACTGTTAGTCCTGAGTCTCCTTTTGAGGAATTGTCCTTTGAGGACAGAGTTGCTAGGATGATGGAATACTTTGAGGGATTCTTCTCAAGTGTCTGATATTCAGAGAAGATATTGTGAGTTGCTTCAGGTGAATACTCCTAAACCATCTGCAGTTCCTCTTGTGTTGGCAGCCTTGTTAGATACTTTCATCACTGTTTCCAAGTCTCCTGATTCTCAGCCTCCTGCTCCTAAGAAACCTGATAGGTTCTATAAAGTTCCTGAGGATTGGCATTTTTTTTTAATTTAAATGTCCTTTTCTTGATCCTGCTTTGGTGTCGGTCTCTTCTGACAAACCTTCTAAACTTTTGTTTTCTGATGAGTACAGTAGGGCAGTAAAGAGGACCAGTAAGAAAGTTTTCACTGTTTCTACTTTGGCCTTTAGGGCTGTTAATTACCAGACCCACATGACCAGGAATTCTCTGGCCTTCATTGCTCAGGCTTGTCAAGTTATGTTTGATCTCCCTGATTCTGAAGGCAAATCCACTGCCTTTAACTATTTTAAGGTTCTGCTTCTCAAATGGCTCACCACTCTATTAAGTATAGCTGTAATGCTGCTGATGCTTCTTACAGGGCTGCGGCTTTTGGTTCTGTCATGAGGCGTTATTCTTGGCTTCATCTCTAGTCTCTGCCTAAGGACAATAAGGCCAAGTTGTTGGATGCTCCTTTAGATAACAAACATCTTTTTGGGACTGCTGCTAACATATTTAAGTCTCTTTTAAGAGAAAGGCAAAGCCTTGCAGGACCCTAAACATAATTTTCTCTCTCTTATCCCTAGGTTCCAGAGGAATTATCCTTCTAGATCTGCTGTTGTTCGCAGACAACCCCGCCAGGCCTCCAAGGGTAGGAAGGGTGATAGGCTTGTCCCCTCTGCTAAGGCTTTTCAGATTTCTGGGGCCCCAAAGCCTCCTTTATCTGATAAGCCTGCTTCTCTTTAACAGTTCAACCCCTCCCTTCTTTTAGACCAGGTTCCTTTTTCCCTTTGTCTTCCAAATTGGCATCTCATCACGTCAGACACTTGGCTTCTTTCCGTCATCCATCAGAGTTATTTCATGTTAGGGAAGTCTCTCCCTCCTTTTTTCAGGGATTCCTTAACCTCTTCTAGAGCAACTTCCTCATTTCACAGAGGTTCTAAGGTCCCTGTTGAACCAAGGAACCATTCAACCTGTTCCCCCTTCCCAAGTGGGAAAGGGTTTTTATTTCAGGATGTTCCTGGTTCCACAAAAGGAGGGCACCTGGAGACATTTTCTGGATCTCTCCCGGCTCAACACCTTTCTCAAGGTCCCTTCTTTTTGGATGCTTACTCTTCAAACCTTATTACCCCAGGCTTTTATGGTGTCTTTGGATTTGAAAGTGCTTACATTCATAGCCCTATTCACCCTGTTTTCAGGAAGATATTGTTTCTCTGAGTCTTTCTGTGTTTTTTTCATTTTCAGTTGCCTGTGTTGCACATTGGCCTCTCTACTGCTCCAAGGGTATTCACAAAATGCTTAGCTCCTGTGATTGCTTTCTGCAGGCTCAAAGGCATTCAGATTTTTCTTCATCTAGATGACCTGTTGCCTTCTCCCAGTAGCCTGTTACAGGATCTGGACTTCACCATCTCTTTTCTTGGGTTCACTATCAACTTCCAAAAGTCTACCTTACTTCCTGTCAAGATCATGTGTATCTGGGATGTAGGTTTCAGACAGTGCCAATGTTGGCCCTCCATCTACAAAAGTGTTGTCATTGACTGCATTCTTTCACCCTTCTTCCTCTGACTGCCATACCAGCCAGGGTGTTTATTTGGGCCTTGGGATTCATGGCTTGTTCTGTTCCAGTGCTTCCTTTTGCCAGACTGTATATGCAGAAACTTAAATGGTATCTCAGGTCAGTTTGGCTGCAGCATTGTCACCGTCCAGAT
Organism: Protopterus annectens; assembly: GCF_019279795.1. NCBI lineage: Eukaryota > Metazoa > Chordata > Ceratodontiformes > Protopteridae > Protopterus > Protopterus annectens. The sequence continues at coordinate 1,556,742,609 of NC_056739.1, read as the reverse complement.
TTCATTGCACCTCTCCTTAACCGTCTAAAGAAGGAATTTGAGTGGTGGATTTAACAGATGTTCATCGTGTTACACTGCTGCAGTCATTGCACTTGGGTTATCCTGCCATCAGGCGGTTCCCCAGTCGGCCTGAGTTCCAAAGTCTTAGTCCAGCATCGGTTGCTGTCACCTCCTCCCTGACGTCAGTGCGTTAGGGGTATATAAGATGCAGCTGACGCCATTTTCTTCAGTCTTTCTTGCCGCACGGTGCCCGAAGCAAAAGCAGTTCGCAAGTGCCGGTCGGCCGACTCCTGAGATTTTCATTCCGAATCCAAAACCGAAGTCTTCTACAAAGCTAAGTACCCCGTTGGGGAAACTTTTTCTTGCCTCAGACCGATGTCAGTAAAAGTTAATAACTGTATTTCTTGTGGGAAGCAAATACATCATAAGGATTTCCATTCCTATTGTATCCCATGCCTAGGCCCAGACCACGACATCACTGGTTGTCGGTTTTGTGCTAGGTTTAACAAGCGCACTATTAAACATCGGTTTGATTTTGCCCGACATTATTTTGGCAGAAATTTCAATTACACCATGCCGTCAGAACTTCCGACGACCGGAATACATAAAAAGCGCAAAGACAAGGACAGGCATCCGAGACCCAAAACTGATGACGAGGCCTCTTCTAGGCCGGTCGCCGGTTCTCCAGTTTTCAGCGAGGCGCCTTCGCAGTCCCTGACGAACGCTTCCGCAGAACCACAGACTGCCTCCGACTCCCACGTGGAGCTGGCTGGGCCTTCAGACGCACAAGTTTTTCAGCCTACCGAAACTAACTCTTCAGAGGGAACCGAAGTAGCTGAGCAATCCACAGCTTCAGAGGGTGTTTTCAGACCTACCACACCTGATAAAAGGTGCAGACAGGATGCAGACTATGAATCTTCCGACCAGGTGTCCATTTCTTCAGATTCATCCTCAGACCTAGGATATTCTTTACCCCCTTATGAGGATTCTGATGCTGAGGAATCAATTCCATCAGCCTCTCCGCATGAGAACTACTCCTTTGGGGAGACCTTACATACCATGAGGGAGCATTTCCATTGGGAAGGCCAGGATTACTCAGAATCCAAGAAAAGGCTCAGAGACTTCCTTTTATTACCTCAACACAAACCCCTCCTTACCTCCAGCCCCAGTTAAACCTGATAGATACTACAGAGTCCCTGACTCTCACAAATTTCTGTATAAAATCCCTGTTGCTGACCCTGAAACTATTTCTCAGGGACCCAAAGGGATTAAGGCCTCATCAGCAAAAAAACCCAGTTCCCTCTGACAGAGATTCCAGAGCATTAGACAGATGGGGAAAGAAAGTATATACGTCTGCAACTTTAGCATTCAGAGCCTTAAATTGCCAGTTTCACATGCTAAAATATCAGCAATTTTTGATGTCTCAGTTGAAACAAAAAATGCTTCCAGATTCAGATCCTCCTAATTTTAAAGAAATGCAGGATTTATTGCATGCAGCTGAACAAGTGTGAAAACATACTTTGCAATGTGGTTTTGATTCCTTAGAAGCCTCCTGTAGAGCAGCAGTTACAGGCTCTGTCATTAGAAGAAATGCTTGGTTAAAAGAACATACGTTACCATATCATGTTAAGCCAAAATTATTGGATGCACCTTTGCAGCGTGATGTGTTGTTTAGAGTTAAGGCAGAGGAGGTATTAAAGATGATGGAGGATAAGGCAAAATCTATGCAAACGGTGAAGGATTTCTTACAGGTTCAGCCTCCTCGTTTTAGCAGAAATTGGCCAACAAAGAATTGGTCCTTTCCAGTCACAGACAGACCTCAAAGGGGCAGATACAGACGTCCAAGAGGTAGAGGTCAAACACAAGGTCCTTACAGGCCTCGACAATGGGGTACACCAGGCCAGAAAGAAGGAGAAGACAAGCCCCAACAATATAAAAAGCAGCCTCAATGACTTCCCACTACAGCTGCCAAACAGCTCTCTCTTGGCAGCCCCCTTAGGAGGAAAACTGGCACTTTTCTATCACAATTGGCATTGCATCACCAAAGACAAATGGGTTCTCAACATTGTATCTCAAGGTTACAGGTTCCACTTTCACACTCTGCCAAGGTTAAAAGGAATGCCAAATCTGCCACCAAATCAATGGGCAGAGGCTCAAAAACAAATGACAGCACTCATGGACATGAGAGCTATTCAAAAGGTACCACCACAGGAGCAAGGACAAGGGATTTTACTCAAGACTCTTTCTGGTTCCCAGAAAGGACAAAGCCTGGAGACCCATTCTGGATCTCTCTTCTCTAAACACTTAACTGGATGTTCCGAAATTCAAAATGTTGACACTACAGCAGCTTCTTCCCATGCTGGGCAAGAAAGCTTGGCTTGTGACTTTGGACCTCAAGGAGGCATACCTGCATGTCCCTATCAGACAAAACTGCAGAAGATACCTCAGATTCATAGCTGGTTCAATGCACTATCAATTCTCTGCACTGACCTTTGGCTTATCTACTGCGCCCAGGGTCTTCACAAAGTGCCTGGCACCAGTAATTGCATTTTGCAGACAAAAAGGAATTCAAATTTATCCGTACCTGGACGACTGCCTGATTCAAGCAGAGAGCAAGGACATTCTTCTAAAGCATCTGGCGTTTGTAAAAAAGTTATTAAGTTGCCTGGGGTACACAGTAAACGAAAAGAAATCAAAACTAGTGCCCTCACAAGAGATAATATTCCTGGGTGCCAGCTTGAACACAACGGCCCAGATGGCTTATCTCACGCCAGACAAGCAAGGACAACTGACTCAATACTTTCAGTTGATGGCAACAAAGACCCAACTCCCTGCAAGAAAAATTCTGCAGGCCTTGGGCTACATGGCATCTTGCATACTAATTCCATATGCCAGACTGCATATGAGGAAACTACAATGTTACCTATAGAGTGTATGGTCTCAACACTGTCAAAGTTTGGAAACAGTTATACCACTAATTCCTTGCCTTCAACAGGAGTTTCAATGGTGGGCTCAAGCTTGTCATCTCAACAAGGGACAGCCTTTTACTCAACCCACAGCCAGGCAAACACTGACAACAGATGCATCGGATTACGCCTGGGGAGCACACATGGTAGGAAAATGTATTCAGGGCGAGTGGCCTGCAGAGCAAAGGCATCTTCACATCAGTCAAAAAGAGATGCTAGCAGTACAAAATGCCCTTATAGCTTTCAAGGACCTGCTGCATCCAGGACAACTACTACTAAAGACAGACAGCACCACAGTTATGTGGTACATAAGCAAGGGGGCACTCACTCCTACCCCCTCTGCAGACAAACCAAGACCTTGTGGAACACAGCTCTAGACTACCAAGTTCATCTGCAAGCACAATTCCTGCCAGGAAAGAAAAACACACTGGCAGACGACCTAAGCAGAAGCATCATGGATCCCCACGAATGGGAATTGAATCCACAAATATTCAGAATGATAACACAAAAATGGTGGAGCCCGGACATAGATCTGTTTGCATCCCCAACAAACTGCCAGCTACAGAAATTCTGCACAAGGAGTTACCATCCACAAGCATGGAAAGTGGATGCCCTCTCATTCAGCTGGAAAAACCTGTAAGTATATGCTTTCCCACCTTTACCTCTCCTTCCAAAGGTACTCATAAAAGCCAGGCAAGAAGAGCCAAAGATGATCCTGATTGCACCAGACTGGCCACGCCAGCACTGGTACCCAATCTTAAAGAACTTAGCACAAGAAGCACCCTGGATTTTGTCTCAAATCCCACATTTGCTGACACAGCACAACAATCAGATACTTCACAGCCAGCTAAAGACTTTAAACCTAGCTGCATGGAAAATTCCTTAGTCAAGCAAGCAATGCCTCTCTCCAAAGCTGTTATGGATGTCATTCTGGAGGCCAGAAGGCCTAGTACCAGGAAAGCCTATTCGGATAAATGGAAGAGATTCTGTGCCTGGAACCAGACGCACAGCCTTGACCCTCTTGTCCCAAACATTCCTCAGATACGTCAATATTTAACTATGATGCTGGACAAGGGCCTCTCCTTCTCATCCATCAAGATCCACGCCTCTGCCATTTTTGCTCATTACAACACGGATCCACCAATTTTCTCTAATCCTTTGCTCAAACAGTACCTCAGAGGGCCTAAAAACATAAGACCGCCCCGTAGACCACCTACTCCAACTTGGGATCTCAACTTTGTTTTGGAAAAACTAATTTTACCTCCTTTTGAGCCAGCTAACACAGCAGAATTAAAATATATCTCTTGGAAAACTGCTCTGCTACTGGCAATAACATCAGCACGAAGAGTTTCAGAATTACAGGCACTAATGGCAGTGGAACCTTTCCTCATTTTCCACCAGGACAGGGTGTCTTTAAGAACTAACCCTACGTTTGTGCTAAAGGTGGTATCAAGTGTGGCTCTAAACCAAACTATTCACTTGCCAACTTTTTATCCAAAACCACAGAACAAAGGGGAGAGACTACTACATTATTTGGACATTCACAGACAGTTACGCTTCTACTTGGACAAGACCAAAGCTTTCAGAAAATCTGAGCAATTGTTGGTAACATATGCTGCAGGAGCACAGGGAAAAGCCATTTCAAAACAGACTATTTCAAAATGGATAGGACATTGTATACATTTCTGCTTTACACACCATGGGAAACCTGTACCTAGCAGCATTAGATCTCACTCCATCAGGGCAACAGCCACTTCAACTGCCTACCTCAGAGGAGTACCTACCAAGGATATTTTGGAAGCAGCAACATGGAGTTCTGTGTATACCTTCACCAAGCATTTACCATTTGCCTTTATACTCCAAATCTAGAGCTGGCTTCGTCACTGCTGTGCTGCAGGGCCTTATAGCCACTCCTAATGCCTTATAGAACCAGCCACCCTACCTCAGCTTTGGGATTCCACCCAAGTGTAATGACTGCAGCAGTGTAACACGATGAACATAGTACAGTTTTGTACCTACCATAAATGTAGATGTTCGAGTGTAAACACTGCTGCAGTCCAGGTTATCCTCCCTCCTTCTCCTCTTATTTGCTGTTACGTACCTAGGTCCTTTACTACCTATGGGGAGTATTTGCTGGTAACTGAAAATTGTTGTTTGCTTTTCTTTTGTATACTTTACTAGCAATTTGAATTGCCTACCTATTTGGGGGCACCTGACATCTGGGGCAAGAAAAACTGAAGAAAATGGCATCGGCTGCATCTTATATACCCCTGTCGCACTGACGTCAGGGAGGAGGTGACAGCAACCAACGCCGGACCAAGACTTTGGAACTCAGGCCGACTGGGGAACCACCTGACGGCAGGATAACCCAAGTGTAATGACTGCAGCAGTGTTTACACTCGAACATCTACATTTATGGTAGGTACAAAACTGTACTTTTGCTTTCAATCCAGGCCGGCCCTTTCAGACTCCAGTTCCTTCTCAAGAACTGTTCGACAATGACTCAGACATGGGTAGGGGGCTTCTTTGGTCACCTGAAAGTTCAAGATCTCTGGCCTTACCATCAGAAGTCAGACCATATCAACATCAAAGAGATGAGAGCTCTGATTCTGTCCCTTCAAGCTTTTCAACCCATGTTTTTTGCAGGCTCCTTGAAGGTATACAGAGATAACACTGCAGTGATGTGGTATGTCGACAAGCAAGGAGGCACTAAGGCCTACCTCCTCTGCAGGATGGCGGTTCAGGCTTGGGAGGCTGCTCTCAGTTATCAGTTAACTCTTCAGGTAGTATACATTCTTTCAGAGCACAATCTAGTGGCAGACTGTCTGAGCAGGTTCAAAACACAGGCTTGTGAATGGATGTTTCACAGAGATTTGTTTTTGGACATTGTCCATCGGTGAGGTATTCCTCAGGTAGATCTTTTTGCCTCCTCTCTGAGCAGGCAGCATCCTCTCTTCTGTTCCAGAGTGCCATACCATCTAGCATGGAAAATGGCTACCCATTCTTTTTGGAAGGGGATGTTTCTTTGTTTCCCTTCTCTTCCTCTGTTTCCCTTCTCTTCCTCTATTTCCAAGAGTCCTGCAGAAGATTCAGCTGGACTCCATAAAATTCTTGCTAGTGATTCCTTTTTGCCTAAGACAGCACTAGTTACCCCTTTTAATGGATCTGGTCAGGGGCAGTCACCACAAGTTACCTCACAAGTTGGATTTCCTCACACAGGACAAAGGGTCTCTCATCCATCCTCACTTAATCCCTCTTCAACTGACAGTGTGGATGACAGGGCTTTGATCCCATTCAGACACCTCTTTTCTAAGGATGTGCTCAGATTTTTAGAGTAGGCAGGGAAACCCTCAACCAGAAAATCTTGTATGTGCAAATTGAAAAAAAATTCTGTTTTGGTGCCATGCTCGTAGCCAGGACCCTTTTTCAATGGATATCCCTCTTGTCCGCTCTTATTTGTGTGAGTTGCTCCAGTCTGGCCTGGACTTTTCTTATGTGAAGGCCGATTTATCAGCCGTTCATGCTTGTCTGCCTTTGAGTCATCCTTTGTCTTCTCCTTTTGAGGTCAGATTTTTAAAGGCGTTTGGATATTAGGTCTCCAAGGAAACCTATTCCTCCTCCTTGGGACCTTAATTTTGTTTTAGAAAAATTGATTCAGGCTATTTTTGAGCCTGCAGATTCTGCTTCTTTGCAACATTGTACCTGAAATGACTGTTTTGTTGCTGGCTCTTACTTATGCGGTTTCTGAGCTCCAGGCCCTTACGGCCATTCCTCCTTTGTTTTTCACAGGACAAGGGTGTCCCTTCATACTAATCCTTCTTTTATGCCCAAGGTAATATAGTTGTCTTTGAATCAGTTGGTACAACTCCCTTTCTTTTCTGACTGCTGCTGCTGACATGTTTAAGTCTCTTCAAGAAAAAAGCAACACCTTTCATCTAAGCACAATGGGTTTGGCTGTTACTAAGCAAACCATCTCCTCCAGGATTTCGAAGGCCATTTTCTTTTGTTGTACTTTTCACAGCAAAACTGTGTCTACTTCTGTTAGAGCTCATTCCACTAGGGCTGTTGCTTCTTCTTGTGCCTTCTTCAAGGAGTTGGACACCAATTCCATCCCTGAAGCTGCTACTTGGCATACCTTTACTAAGCATTAAAAGTTGGATATGGTTTCTAGGACCAGAGCAGGTTTTGCTGAAACAATTTTATGTGGGTTTGTTGAGGGCTGTTCTTAGCCTTCCACCTCCCATTTTGTTCCTTAAGCTTTTTTACTCTCCTTTGTGTTTAGGATACTGCACCAGTGACGTAGAAGGACATAGTACAGTAGACCTTCTTTTCCCTGTTGTAATATTTACTCCCTCTCTTCAACCCCTTCTTTTTTATTTTGGTTTTTGTTTTACATGCTTTTCTGGCTGGGGGGTTTCTCCTTTTTCTTCTGCATTTTTTTTCCTTCTGGATATGCATGGACTCCTTTGTCCTACGGAGACTGTTCTGTTCTGGGTAGTTGTGTCCATATGTCCCTTTTATGCCGTATTTTCTGTGCGGGGAGCATAAGAGCGATGTACAGTGCATACAAGAGCATTAGACTTTTGTATACTGGCTGGGCATCAGGCTGCCCTGTGCAGGAGATCCCTTCAGTTTAGGATACTGCAACAGTGAAGATAAGGAAATGTACTGTTATGGTAAGATTTTACACAACTGTACTTTCTTTAAATAGCCATTCTCCAGCACCTAGGAAATCTGATATTTTATCCATGATTCCTCAAAAACTCAAATTCCTCTTTAGAAATGTTTGGGTAGATCTGTCTGTTGTTTCCTCTCCCAAAATCAACTACTAATCATCTTATGGCTTCCATTCCCATTCCGTCAGATAAAGGTGGTACAACCTTTGATAGTTTTATAAAGGAGGTGTACATGTCTTCCACTTCAGCCATCCAAGCAGTTAACTATCATGCACATATGTCTGCATTTCTTCTAGCTTCCTTTGATAATATGAAAAAATTATTTGCTGACATTCCCTTTTCAGAGACTAAAGTAACTTTGACCTGTGTACTTTCCTCACTATCACAAGTTGCAAATCATTCTCTTCAATTATTTTATGGTACTGCTGGTGCTGTTTCCAAAGATGTTGCCACTAGATTGGTGAAGTAGACCTTTGCTTGGTTACAAAATTAGAATTACAAGAGGATATTAAAATGGAAATATTGAGTTCTTCTTTGGACAAACATTTTGCTTGGAGCTTCCTCTGCTGGCATTCTCAGGAAATTCAGTGAAGTGGGGGATCAGTACAAGGAGTTTCACAGACCTTTCCTTTCTACCCCAAAGTCTTTTTTTCATAGAAAACTCTTCAAGCAACTATAATGGGAGTCAGGAAAAACAAATCTTTAAAAAGCAATTGCAGGGAGGTTCCATAAAGCAGAGAACCTTCTCAAGCCCAAGGACACTTCAAAAAGTCAGATTCACTATGCCTCCAGCAATCTTTCCCTACATTGACAGCTCCATAAAGCTTTCTCAAAACACAATTCTTAATAAAAATAAATAAAAAAAGCAAAGCCAGTCTCCTCACCTCCCTATTTGGCATAAAATTACAACAGACACTTGCGTTTTAAGAATAATACAGAAAGGTTACAGCTGGCAGTGGAAGTTTCTTTCCCCATTTGAAGGTTTTCCTTCTCATTCTATCAAGTAAACCTCCCAGTTTCCTCCTGTACTGGATAAAGTACTTTCTCGGAGATTAATAGTCCCACCAGATCAAAGAAAAGGAGGGTTTCACTGCAGAATTTTTCTGGTGCCTGCATTGGACCTCTCCTTTCTAAACCTGCATATCAGTGTTCCAAAATTCAAAATGCTCTCTTCATTCTCTGCTACCTCTCATTCCTCATTTGAGTTTGTTAGTAACTTCTAGACTTAAAAGATGCCTATCAACATATTAAAATGTACAATTTCAGACATTTAACATTTTGTGTGTCAAGTTCACATTTTCAGTTTTCTCCCTTATCCTTTGGGTTATCTACAGCTCCAAGAGTATTCACAAAGTGTCTGGCTTCTGTAATAAGCTATTGCAGTTTACAAGGGGCACACATTTCTATTGTTTAGATGATTGCCCTATTTTAACATATTTTTTTCCAGAGCGTCAGGAATGCATTCTCTTTGTCAAGAATCTTTTTCACAACCTGGGTTTTCAACTAAACCTAGAAAACTCATCTCTCACTCAGTCCCACTAGATAGTACTTTTAGGCTGTCTCCCAGATGCATCCCTCATTGACAACCTTCCTTCCCCAAGAAAAGTAGACTTTTATAAGGAGCTGTTCCTGATGTTTTCTCTTCAGGATCACACAACAACCAAGGAATATCTTAGAATATTAGGAATTATGGCATCTACAATTCTCATGATTTCTGTAACCAGAGTACACATGCAAATATGTAGTGGTTCCTTAAATCTCTGTGAACTCAACGCCTGTATATTCTCTCTTTCCAAATTCTAATACTGGATTTTGTCAGAAAGGAACTTCAGTAGTAGGTGAATCCGTTGTCCTCCAATCTAGGTCTCCTACACCCCCCACCCCCTCTCAATATGTAGCCACAGGTGCTTCAGATTTTTTCATGGTAAGCTGTATCCAAAGATGTGAAAATACAGGATCTTTGGAGTCATCAGGATAAAAACAATCTCATAAACATCAAGGAAATGATAGAACTGATAAATGCACTTAAATCCCTGAACCATCTTTGGGTTTCATGATCTCTGTTGATTAGTGTAGACAACACCACAGTCATGTGGTACATAAGGGGGTGATGGGACCCAGATGTTATCCCATTTGCAGATTAGAAATACTTACCTGGGCTTTGGCCCTGCAGGTCAATCTGTCCAATCAAGCGACTTACATTCCATCAGAACAGAATTTTGTGGCAGACATGAAGAGCAGGACTTGTCCAGAACCCCACAAATTGAAGTTACTCCTTGGGATCTTCCAGGAGATTGTCCATCTGTGGGAAACTCCACAAGTCTGTCAACCAGTCTCCACCAAACGTGGTAATGAAACAACAAATTCACCAGAAAAAAACAAAAAAATCACCACTGCAAGCTGTAGAGTCAGGCTGACTCAGTGCTTGTTACCTCCAAATAAGACCAAAACTGCTGTTCATAAAAGCAATAAATATTTATTGTAGAACACAACAAACTTGAGTGCTTTCGCCCACCGTAACCTAGGGCATCATCAGAGTTGAAAACAGCACATCACTCAATCCTTAAATAAGGAAAATCAAACGCAGATGACCCTTATCTAATATAACTGCTTAAAGACACACACCATATCATAAAAAATTCATTCTGAAAAAAAAAAAAAAAAACATATAAAAATTTACACTTTAAAACCTTGTATGTTGTCAGGTATATGGGTAACGTATAATAAAAACATTGTGTTATATTAGCAGTGTTTAAGCCATTATTGTAACTGTGCTCTTAGCTTCAATACACTGCTAATAGAACAAGCTTCATTAATACCAGGGCTAGCCATGGCATTCAGTGTTAGTTGCCATGCCAGTTCTTTATATTCCAGCATATTTTTGCATCCCCCCGTGATTGTTCATTTGCACTCTGTCTATAATAAAGAATATCAATTTTTTTTAAATTAGTGCATTTGGTAGAATGGACATAGAGAGCATTAGTGGTTTTCTTGTTTTTTATATCTGTTGTGCATTCTGCCATACGTTCCCTCAATTTTCTAGTAGTTTTCCTTACATAGAATGCCATACAGGAAATGCAGGAAGCTACATAAAATACATAATCTGTATTACAGTTACACTTGCCAGGACAACATAACATTCTATTGTATCCAGGAATGACAATATATGAACCATCATTAACAAATTTACACATTCTACAACAACCACATGTAAACATTTTCAAATTTAGATTTCTGTGTTTGTATGTGGACCTATTCCCACTTTCAAACCAATTTTTCAGGCTTCTGCCCTTAGAATATGTTACAACAGGTCTGCCCCCAAGCTCAGAAACCAGTTCTTGGGAATAAAACACACTCTAGTGGTTGTTGAGTATGTCATCTCAACTATATATTGCCCACAAGAATTATTGTACTTTACAACCAAAGCTCCTTGTCTGTTCTTATCATCATTCATCATAAAGTTTACCTGTAGACCCATTTTTAAAATGGGTGCAAATTTGTTACCTTGGACTTTTATTATTTCTTTAACTTTCTTTAAAAAATCCATGGGGTAACCCCTATCCAAGAACAACCCAATCAAAGTTTGTAATTCTGTAAGACAATTAGCATCATCGCTGACTAACCTTGAAAGGCTGACCATTTGACCTTTGATAATACTTTTTTTGGTGGGGGGATAACAGCTATCATAATGCAACATTGCATTAGAATAAGTCTTTTCTGTATATTTTGGACCCCCACCTCTTATTAACAAGGTCCTTACAGATGTGAAATGTCTAGGTAATCAGTACTTTTCATAGTTAATGTTATTAGTAAATCTCAAGAAAGTAGTGGTTTTACTTATATAGTCAAAAAGTTCCACAAACTCTTCCTCATTTCCTTACCACAAGATCAGTATGTCATCTAAAAATCTAACATACCTCAAAATGGTTTTCATGTGTGTTGAAGTGAATATGTAGACTTTTTCCTACTCTGCCAAGACTAAATTAGCATAAATGGGTGCACATTTTGCACCCATTGCTACACCAGACATTTGTTGAAACAATTCTCCTTCGAAGTACAAATAATTATTTTTAAGCACAGTTTCCATCATGGTAGTAATAGTATTGACATACGTGTTAATCAGTCTATCACTACCACAGAAGACTTCATGAAAAAATTCCATGCCTTCCTCAAGTGGTGTTGTAAATAAAGTAATCACGTCCACTGTTATAAAAAACACATTTTCATCAAAATCAGTGGCCCTTTGGGCCCTGCAGGTCAGTCTGTCCAATCAAGCGACTTGCATTCCATCAGAACAGAATTTTGTTGCAGCCATGCAGAGCAGGACTTGTCCAGAACCCCACAAATGGAAGTTACTCCTCGAGATCTTCCAGGAGATTGCCCATCTGTGGGAAACTCCACAAGTGTATCAGTTTGCTCCTTTCACAACAGATAGTTTAAAAAGTTCTCCACCAAGACTCTTTGTAAAAAGGCCTTGAAGATGGTTGCTATTTTGTTCCCATGGACTAGAATGTTCCTGTATGCCCTTCCTCTGATATCCAAATTTCTTTGAAAGATGCTAAAGGACTCTCCAGAAATAATACTGTTAACTCTCTTTTGGCTCAGGCAATAATGGTTTTTCACCATTCTCACTGCAGCAGTAGGCTTTTGCTGCATGGGTTGTAGCCTGTCTAGGATACAGCTGGCCAGTTTCACATGGCGCTGGCTCTCTCCCACACCTACACTCTTGACTGCTGATTAGCATGCTTATGGGAGGGAAATCAGTATTCAAAGTGTAGAAAACTAAAGTACTTTTTTTGGCACCTCAAGATGAAGCAGCTTTAAGGCTTTAAAGGTACAGCATTCGGCTTCATACTGAATTTCTGACAAGTAAGTTTCCACAGGGAAACCTTTCTACACTGAAGGTATTGTGCTCTTGTCTGCAGACTGTGCATCTGTGTCCCCAGAGACCTCTTCCAATAAAAAGACTAAGTTTTTATCAAACCCAGTCCCTTCAGATAAGCTAAGCAAGTGGCTAGAATCTCAGAGAAAGAAGCGGGCACAGTCCAGCGAGGTAGTTTTTAAGGTGTATAACTACCAGTGTTTATGTAGAAGTTTGTGTTAAGGTGTATGTAGTTTAGACAAATTCACTGCATCATTGCTTGCTGAGCAAAAAGTTGGCATCAAAGATATTTTCAATGTTTCTCAAGTGTCTAATCATGCTTTAAGGATGGTCTTGAAAGGTGCCGATACTGTTTCTATAAATGCGACTACGATGGTGGTAAGTAGGTATACTTGGTTATACAGTCAAAACTTTTCTGATGAGTTGAAAAATGAGATCATTAATGCCTCACTTGATTGTGTGTTTGGTACAGCAGCTAACCACATCCTTAAACACTGGGATGACAGTTGTAAATAGATGGAAGGGGGTATCGAAAATGTTTAATATTCACAACTTTCCCTTCATTAAGCAGGATAATTTTTGGTGGCCAAACAAGTAGCAGTCTTACCCTAACAAAAAAGAAGGCTTCAGAAGGATATGGCAAGATGTGAACTCTGCCAAACCTAACAAGATGAGTTCCTTTCCTAAAAAGGATAACTATGCTTCAACCCTATTACTGTGCCAAGGCACAACACCTGTTTTCCCAAGTCCCTCTCCAGGTGTCCCAAAGTTAGCTCTCAACAAGGTGGCCTGGCCATCACTGCTTTCTGACAAATGGATGCTTAACATTTCATTATTAGCAGAGGTTACAGGTGACAGTGGATGGAACATGTACATCCGTTTAAAGGGGTTCTCCTCCCTGTTGGACCAAACTTTGTTATTCTCTCCTATACTCTGACAAATGCTGGACTCAGGGGTTATAGAACCGAGCCTTCCTTCAGAGAGAATGAAATGTTTCTACTCCAGAAATGTCCTGGTTTTCAAAAAGAACTGTTGTGGAGACCAATGTTGGACCTATCCTTTCAGAATACCTTTGTCAAGGTCCCCAAGTTCAAGATGCTAACCCTTCAGATAGTGCTTCCTGTTTTGCCAGACCACTGCTTTATGGTAACATTGAACTTTAAGGATACATCTCAACTTATCGCCTTTCCTCATTGCTTCATGAGATATCTGAGATTTGTTGTCTGTTTGGCACTCTGAGTTTTCTGTATCACCCTGTGGGCTGTCCACTGCACCTCAAGTGTTGACCAAATGCTTTGCTGTAGTAGTGTCCTACTGTCAGACTCTTGGCATTCATATTATTCCTTACTTGGGCGACTTGCTAATCTGTGCAGAGACTGTATTCAGGTATTTGGAATTGCTAGAGAAGGTTTTGACCATACTCGGCCAGCTAGGGTTCAAGTTGAACCTTTGGAAATAGAGTCTGACACCCTTGCATAGGCTCGTCGTCTTAGGGTGCTTAATCAACACCAACAAAAGAATGACCTTTCTTCGCAAAGACAAGGTCCTGTCTTTTCAGACCGTGTTTCAGGAATTCTCCAGGCGGAACATTGCCTGTGCAAGAGAATTCCTAAAAATTATGGGACTGATAATGTCCGTGATTCTCATGATACCACTGTCACATCTCCACATGAGAAAACTTGAATGGTATATCTGGATTTGTTGGATCTAGAACCTGCATTCCCTGGAATCTTGATGTGCTGCTTTCATCAGTTGAGTATCAGTCCAGGACTTCCCTTCTTTCCTCCTGTTCTGGCATAATCTGTCTAGATGGATTTGTCCAGCTTTGCGTGGGGAGCTGTGTCATTAGGAATGTAAATGAAGGCAACTTGGGGCCCAAGGATGCATGGAGGCACATAAACATGAAAGTAATCTACTGCAATTCATGCCTTGAAAGTCCTTCACCATGTATAGATGCCAGGATGTCTTCTGGTAGTTATGGGAACACCACAGAGATGTAGTACCTCAACAGAGAAAGGGGTACAAGGTCATATCCAGTTGGCAGTGATGGCCTGGGAGCTGGCTTTACAACATTCTCTGACTCTTCAAGCATCATACATCCTATCAGAATGTCGTGGCAGACAAAGCAGATCCTGGACAGACTCACACAAGTGGCAGCTCAAGGCAGTAGTGTTCCAGAATCTAGTCCAGATGTGGGGAATGCCTCAAATAGATGCTTATTACTTCAGCGAAATGTTATTCTGGCAAACACCTATTCATCAACTCCTAATCAGTGAAAATCATGTCACCGATTCACTAAATTTACTAAGGGCAACGAAATAGTTGCCCAAAGCACAATGGACCAACTTGTAGTTGACTCAAACCCACCCAAGTGGGGGGCTTCGTCCCCCACACCCAACTATATATACCAACTTTGAGGTCGCACTACAGTGGAGAAAAAGGCAAAATTCTGTAGTTGTCCATTGTGCTTCGGCAACTATTTTATTGCCCTTAGTAAATTCAGCGAATTGCAGAAGAGATTTTCGCTGATTATGGGTCAATGAATAGTTTGCTGGAATAACATTTCGGTGACTTAATATAGACCCAAATAGATCTATTCGCCTCCTTTCAAAACAGAGAGCTGGAGAAGTTCTGTCCCAGACATCCTTGCAGCCATTTTTGGAGGATATACACTTTGTCTTTCACTTGGACTGGAATGTCCTGTATGCATTTCCACCCTTTCCACTGATTCACAAGGTAAGTCGAAAGTTCAGAAAGAAATGCCAGTGATTCATTTTGGTGACTTCCTATTGGCCCTGGCAGTCTTGGTTCTCCCTTCTAATGGTGTTGGCCAAGGGCAATTACTACAGACTTCCTCACATTCTGGATTTGCACAGATAATCTTGGGGTGACTGGTGTACCCCAGTATGGCTCAATTACAACTGACAGCCTGGATGATTCGATCTTGACTCTGTTTAAGTACTTGTTTCATGAGAATGTGCAGCAAGTGTTAAAGGAGGCCAGAAATGTGCTGTTAGATAATCTTATGTTTACAAATGGATGAGGTTTACTAAGTGTTGCTGTAATAGGAGCAGAGGGTCCCTTGAGGTCAACATCCCTCTGGTCTTGAAATATTAGTGTGAGCTACTTCAGGCTGGCTTATCGTATGCATCCATTAATATCATTTGCCAGCCATCTCTACTTGTCTACCAATAAATCCCCCCTCTTTCTTCTTCTCTTTTGGTAAAACCGTTCAGGAAAGGAGTATTGTTTATGAGACCCCCAGGCAAGTTCCTGTTTCATAGGATCTCAACTGCATTTTGGAAAAAGTGACCTTACAGTCTTTCAAACTGCCTGCTCAGGCTGATCTGAAGCTCTTAAATTGGAAAACAAAACTGTTTTGCTTATTGCTGTGAAATCTGCAAGGTAAAGCTCTGAGCTGCAAACTCTCATGGTGGGGCAACCTTACCTAATTTTCCACAGGAATATGGTTGTGCTATGCACTAGTCTTTCTTTCATGCCAAAAGTGGTCTCAGAATTCACTCTGTCAGTCTATCAACCTTTCTGTGTTCTTCCTAGAACCTAAGAATAAAGGAGAGAGGATACGTCATACCTTGGATGTGCATTGACAACTCAGGTACTACTTTGACAGAATGAAGGAAGGCTGAAAGGCTTTTTGTTTGTAATAAAGGGGCAAAGTAGGGTCAACCTGCTTCTAAGCAAACCATTGCTCAGTGGCTGTCCTTTGGTATTGTTTTTTGTTACACCTACCATGGCAAGACGAATCCAAACAAAGTAAAGGTGCATTCCACCAAGGCATTTTCTTCATCATTGGCATTTTGGAACGGCCACTGATGAAGAAAATGCCTTGGTGGAATGCACCTTTACTTTGCTTGGATTCGTCTTGCCATGGTAGGTGTAACAAAAAACAATACCAAAGTGGCATTTTGGAACGGATATTGCAGTGGTAGTGCTGCGGTAGCGCTGTCAACTCACAGTAAGACGTTGTCCCATTCGATTCTCAGCTAGAGTGTCTTCTGTCTGGAGACATGCATGAATGGGCGTACCTTCGTTGAAGGTTGTGCGTCAGGGCTGGCAACTTGGCACATAAAAATCTACTGCCAATCATTAGCGGATCCCGAGTTCCGCTGTGGCGACCCCTAACCGAAAGCCGAAAGACACAACGACTAGTGGCATTTTGGAACGGAGTAGACTTGAACTTTTATAGAGGGTACAACTTGGACCTCTGTCCATACCTTTGCAAAGCACTAAAAGATGGATGCTTTTTCTGAAACCTGAGCAAGTTTCACTAGGACCATTCTCAGTGGGCTCCTTGGACCCTTCTCCTTCCTCCTCGCAGGTTGGGTAAGCTTTGGTAATCGACCCATATGCCAGTAAGGCCATGTGTTTGTTGGAACATAGTACAGTTGCTTAAGACCTACTTACCTGTAATAGTAGATGTTCATAGAACACACTGCCTCACTGGCAGTACCCATCTACCATCCCTTTTTTTGTATGTACATAATTTGGTGGTGGAATTGCCACTGAGTTATGCTCAGTGGCCTTTATCGTTGTGTGTGTGTGTGGCTTCTGGTCTGGAACAGTATATGTTCACAAAGCTTGCATTTCATCTTCTTTTCCTGCTGGGCCCTAGAAAACTGAAGGGGTCCTGTTTGTCGGACAGAAAAGCAGTCTCTGTACTGCCAGGTGATTGGTCCACCACTGCCACAGACAGGTAGCAGGAGTTGCTGTATTTGGTAGCCTGCCAGAGGAGAAGGTAGCAGGGCACTACAATATATATATTGCAGTAAGGCAGCGTACTCTACGAATATCTACTGTTACAGTTAAGTAGGACTTGAGCAATTGTACTTTCTCCCTTCATTTGGAAAACTCCAACAGTGATTACCACAAGTTTCCTCACAGATTGGACCTACTTACACAAGACAGGAGTTACTTGATAAACACCATCTTGAAACAACTTCAGCTTACTACCTGGATGATAGATTGTCAATAACGTTTAGGAACCTACTTTGAGGATGTGCAGCCGGTGTTAATGAAGGCAAAGAAACCAGCTACTAGAAAATCATACATTACAAATGGAAAAAAATTTCTGTTTTGTGCCGTGATAAAAAACAGGACCCTTTTAAGGCTAATATTTCTTTTGTTCTACAGTATTTGTTTGAATTATCCTCTAACCTCTTTTAATCCTTTATCAAGGTTTATTGTTTGGCCATTTCAGCATGTCTGCCCATGAACCCCCTTTTCAGGGTTTTCTTATGTTAATGTTTTTGAAAGGGATTCTGAATGCCTGTCCACTTAGAAAACAGAAGCGTCCTCCAAGGGATCTTAACTTTATTTTGGAAAAGATTACTCTTGTTCAATTTGAACCATCTAATCAGGCTGAATTGAGGCTCATAACATGGGAAATAGGTTTACTGATTGCTCTGATTTCTACAAGAAGTGTGTCTGATTTGCAAGTTCTCATGGTGCATCACTAATCTTTTTCCGTAAAGATAGGGTTTCCTTTAGAAATAATTCTTCATTCATGCCTAAAGTAGTATTTGCATTTAATTTGAGCCAAGCTATCCATCTCCCTGTCTTCTTTCCAGAACCTAAAGATGATGGAGAAAGGATTCTTCATACTCTGGATGTCCACAGACAACTCAGATATTGTCTTGTCAGAAACTTTGATCAGTTATTCACTTTTTATGAAGGCAAAAAGGACAGCCTGTGTCAAAACAGACTATTTTCAAGTGGTTGTCCCGCAGTCTCCACAGTAGGGTCAAGGTACTTCTGCTGTGGCCTTGGACACATCAGCTGCTTTTTGGAAAGGATTGGACTTGAGGAGTATTCTAGAGGCAGCAACCTAGTCCTCTAGAGGCAGCAACCTAGTCCTCTGTATGTACCTATACACAGCAGTACAAATCAAGATTCCTTTTCAAGGTCTGGAACAAGCTCACAAGCCTTCAAGTCCTCCACCTCCCAGTCCATATATGCATTGATGTTCATCGTGTTTCACTGTTGCAGTCATGACTGTAGGGTTCTCCCCTGCCGGCAGGCAGCCCTCGGTCGGCCAGAATCCCAAAGTCTGGGTCCGGCGTCGGCTGTTCAACCATGCTCCCTGACGTCAGAGCGCCAGGAGTACAAAGGTGACAGCCGACGCCATCTTCTCCAGTCTTTCTTGCCGTGCAGTGATAGCAGTTCGCAAGTGCCGGTCGGCTGACTCCTGACTATTTTTTCTGATAAACTTCAGTCCGAAGATTTTCTTCTCCACTCAAAGCTAAGTACCCCGTTGGGGAAACTTTTTTCTTGCTCAACTCCGATGTCAGAAAAAGTTAATAATTGTATTTCATGTGGGAAGCAAATACCTCATAAGGAATTTCATTCTTACTGTATTCCTTGCTTAGGCCCTGACCACGACGTAGCTAGTTGTCGGTTTTGTGCTAGATTCAATCAACGTACAATTAGGCAAAGGTATGATTTTGCTTTTCATTACTTCGGTAGGCGCTTTAACTACAAAATGTCGTCGGATACAGTTCTGGCTACTGTAGTTCACAAACGTCGCAAGGATAAAGACAGGCCTCCGAGGTCCAAATCTGATGATAGCACACAAGCGGAGCCAGCTTCAGGTTCGGCCGTCGTCAGTGAGGCGCTTTTGCAGCCCCTGTCGTCGGCCATTTCAGAACCGATGGCCGAAACGGACTCTCATGAGGAGCCAACCAGGCCTTTAAATATTTCTATTGCAGGACCTTCAGACAATGCTCCTTCGGATGGGTCCGGAGCCGCTGTGCAGGTACCGGCTTCCGAAGTGGTTTTCAGGCCTACTCAGCTTCTAATAAAGGCAAAGCCAAAGACAAAGGCAAAGACTCCTTCTAAATCAAAGACTGCAACACAGGCCTCTTCTGAACCGGCTCCCAAGTCACAGAAACAGTTACTCAAGATGGCGGAGGATTTACTTACTATGATTAGGGGTTCACATCCCCCTCCAGATAAAAGGCCAAGGCAGGATGTTTATTATGATTCCTCTGATCAGGCTTCTGTTTCTTCAGTTTCTTCTTCTGACCAGGAATATTCTTTCCCTCCTTATGAGGATTCTGATGCTGAGGAATCCATTTCTTCAGCTTCTCCCCCTGAGGATTTCTCTTTTGGGGAAACTTTGCATGAAATGAGGGAACATTTCCACTGGGAAGGATAGGAGTATTCGGAATCTAAGAAAAGACCAAGGGATTTTCTTCTTCTTCCCCAACATAGACCCCTGGCTATTCCTCCTGTTTTGGATATTGTGGATGATGCCTTTTCGGAGGCTAACTTAACCCCTGACTCTTTTCCTCCTGCTCCTGTTAAGCCTGATATTACAGGGTTCCTGATTCCCACCAGTTTTTATACAAGAACCCTTCTGCTGACCCTGAAACCATTTCTCAGGGTCCTAAGGGAGTTAAGACCGCTTCTGCCAAAAATCCCATTCCTACTGAAAAGGATTCTCGATCCTTAGAAAGATGGGGCAAAAAGGTGTACACTTCTGCTACTTTGTCCATTAGGGCCTTAAACTGTCAGTTTCATATGCTGAAATACCAGCAATTTCTCTTGTCTGTTTTAAAACAAAAGCTTACTTCCATTTCTGCCTGTGCAGATGATAAGGAATTACATGACTTATTGCATGCCACTGAACAAGTTGGGAAGCATGGTTTACACTGTGGATTTGATGCCTTGGAGGCTTCTTGTAGGGCTGCGGCCTCCGGCACAGTCATTAGAAGGCATGCATGGCTAAAGGAACAAAATTTGCCTGAACAAGTAAAGGCTAAATTATTGGATGCTCCTGTTCAGCATAATGTTTTGTTTGGATCAAAAGCTGAAGAGCTGATTAAAAAGATGGAGGATAAGGCGAAATCCATGCAAACAGTTAAAGATTTCTTACAAGTACAGCCACCTAGATTTAGCAGGAATTGGCCTTCAAAAAAATGGTCCTTTCCCACTTCAGACAGGCCTCAGAGGGGTAGATATAGATGCTCCAGAGGAAGGCCTCAAACACAAGCTTCTTATAGACCAAGACAGTGGACTGCTTCCACCCCTAGGGGAGGAGAGGACAGGTCACAAACTCAAAGGAAACAAACTCAATGACTCCCTCTGTTGGGCTACAGGAACTTCTTGCCTGGAAGCCCCTCTTGGAGGAAAACTCTCTCTTTTGTATCAAAATTGGACTCAAATAACCCAAGACAAGTGGGTTTTGGATGTGGTTTTAAGAGGTTACAAATTCCATTTTCATATCTTGCCAAGGCCAAGCGGATGGCCAGACCTTCCAAAACATCGATGGACGGAAGCCTTAAACCAGGTGGAAGCTCTTTTGCCTATGAATGCCATAGAACTGGTTCCACTTTCAGAGATGGGAAAAGGTTTTTACTCAAGGCTCTTTCTAGTCCCAAGAAAGCAAAACTCATGGAGATCCATTCTGGATCTGTCGGTCTTGAACACCTTTCTAGAGATTCCAAAATTCAAGATGCTTACTCTACAGCAGCTACTTCCAATGCTGTCCAAAGATGCATGGATGGTAACTTTGGATTTAAAGGAGGCATATTTACACATTCCCGTCAGGCAGGATCGCAGAAAATACCTCGGGTTCAAGGCCGGATCGAGGCACTTTCAATTCTCTGCGCTGCCCTTTGGATTGTCTACTGCGCCCAGGGTCTTCACCAAATGCCTGGCTCCAGTAGTAGCTTACTGCAGACTCAAGGGAATTCAAATTTACCCTTATCTGGACGATTGTCTAATTCAGGCAGACAGCAAGGATGTCTTACTCCAGCATCTAGAATTTGTACAGAACCTCCTCAAGTTCCTGGGATTCTCTGTAAGCATAAAAAAGTCAAATTTGACACCATCACAACAGATAACTTTTCTGGGTGCTCTTCTAAACACCACAACCCAGATGGCATTTCTGACATCCGAAAAACAATTACAGCTGGCTTCAACTTTCAAACCTTGGCAACTTTAACTCAACTATCTGCAAGGAAATTCCTTCAGGCTTTGGGTTACATGGCCTCCTGCATCCTTCTCGTACCATATGCAAGACTACATATGAGGAAAATACAGTGGTACCTAAAAAGTGTATGGTCTCAGCATTGCCACAGTTTAGACATACTGATCTCCGTCTTTCCTTGCCTTCAAAAGGAATTTCTTTGGTGGTCCAGGGCATGTGCTCTAAACAAAGGGAAACCCTTCCGTCTGCCTCCTGCCACTCAGATTCTAACCACGGACGCCTCAGATTATGCTTGGGGAGCCCATTTTCAGGGCAACTGTCTGCAGGGCCTTTGGACAAAGGATCAGAAGCACCTGCATATCAATTTAAAGGAAATGTTAGCCGTTCAGAAAGCTCTATTGGCCTTCAGGAATCTTTTACAACCAGGACAACTACTAATACGGACAGACAACACCACAGTTATGTGGTACATAAGCAAGGGGGATCTCATTCCTACCCCCTTTGCAGACTAGCCATGGATCTATGGAATACAGCTCTAGCTTGCAATCTGGATCTTCAAGCTCACTTTCTACCAGGGAAACAAAACTTCCTGGCAGACAGTCTGAGCAGAAACCTTTCGGATCCACACGAGTGGATGCTGGACACCAAAATATTCAGGATGATAACAGCAGTCTGGGGATGTCCTCACATAGACCTCTTTGCATCCCATCTCAATCATCAACTACAGTGGTTCCAAGATGGCTGCCGACTAGATTAGTCCCTACTCTTTGAGCTCCTCACAGCTATTTAACTTTTGGTTGTTTTTACAACTTTATACCAAACTTTTTCCTCAGTTTTTTTTTAAAAAGCATTTTATAAATCTTTTTCTACGTATTTGGATTATTTTTGGCTCTGAATTTCTTATCCTGGGATTTATTTTACCTCAGAACAATTCTGGTATCACATCTGCTTGGTCACCTGCTGCTTCAGTCTATTCCTGGATCCTGACATCCTGTCAATTGCACTTCATCTCTGGGCATGGCTACAAAATCTGACTCCATGGAGACTCAACCTACAAAGGCCAAATTTTCTTCAATGCTCTCTCCTGAAAAAGATTCCAGTTCAAAAAGATTAAGGACATCTAAACAATCTACTGAAACTTCCAAAGTAAGTAATAAAGACTTAAATGATTCAAACTTTCACTTAGATTAATTAAAAGTAGCATTAAAGCCTATCCAAAGTGCTATCCAAAACTTCTCAGAACAATTTGCTGATTTTAGTAAAACTTTAAAACAAATAATTGACAGAATGGATATGATTGAAAATAGATATACAGCTTTAGAGATAAAAACTGATTCATTGGAAAGTGTTCTTAAGTCTAAAGATAAGATTATTTCTGATATACAAACTAAGCTGCTGGATTTGGAAGCGGGAAGTCGAAGAAATAATATAATTATCCGTGGTTTGCCTGAATCTTATGACAATAAAAACTTGTTATCTGTGACTAAGGACATCTTCGAAACTTTGTTAAACTGTGAAACATCCTCAAAATCTATAATTGTAGAGAGAGCACATAGAGCATTACGTTCTAGACAAGATTCTTCCTCACCAAGGATTATTTATACCAAGTTATTAAACTTTCAAGATACTTTCCAAATCCTGGAGACAGCTAAAAGTAAAAAACAATTTATATGGAAATCTCATAAACTGTCATTTTCCCAAGATCTTCCTTCTCAAATAAAATTAAATAGACAAAAACTTGCCCCTTATTGTGCTGACTTGATAAAAAGAGGGATAAGATTTCGTATGCCTTATCCAAATACCTTGTCTTTTACAGTCAATGACAAAAGGTTTGTGTGTTCTGATCCTAAAGATGCTAAAGATATTTTTTTTAAAACATCTAAAAAGATTCCAGACTGTGTATCATAATATGTTACTCTGAATGTATCTCAAATGTGATATATTGCAGTCATTGTTCATGCTTTAGAATATACATGTCTGTTACTGCCTAATCTTATTTTTTCTTTTTCCCTAATAAGTTACATGGAATGTATATATATTTTTATTTGATTCTGGTATGGGCTAATATACCTATGATGGTATATGCTTTACAGATCTCTAGTGTTGTTGTCATGACTTTCGAACTGCCATATAGTTATTTTTTTCGCTATTTACGGATATAGTACATTAGTACTTTCTAGCTTTTAGTTTACAGTCCCCTGTGCCAGTTGTGCGGTTGATGGAGGGAGAAATTTCGCCTCTCGAGACCATCCGAAGAGAAAATCTTCTGCTGGTAGCACCAGCTGCATCTGTATTGGAGCACGCACCTCCTACGAACTCTCGGAAGATGTGGGTGACGTCATCATTTCCTGTGGATAGCTGCTAGCTTCACTTATACAGTGGCGCTTATCGTCAGCAAGTATTAGTCTTCAGAAAGGACTCTTACATCTTTATTTTCACTTTTAGAGTGTCTGTGACTAAGCGATTAAATAAGTGATCTTTCCACATTACCACTAGCGATTCTCCACATGTTTTTCTCGCTTTAATGCGAGTAAATGTACTGAATACTAAGGCGGATTTCATTCATAAATCAATAGGACAGGTTAGTCCTATTCATTACAATTACACAAGAATGGATAGACAAGAAAAACATATTTTAAAATATAACGTAATGTTAAAATATATATTTTATCTTCACTGTTTGCTTGTTCTTTCAGGAATTCTACGCAATTTAATATATGCATTATGAGGGGATTGTAGTTGTAAGTTATGTTTAGCAAAATACTACACATCGTTGCAAAGTTTAGATAGACTTAACTCTAATCTCATTGGATATAATACACATGTTTATGTGTAACTTGTTTGATTGTTATGGACCTTAGCTTATTTTGTTTTGGCTTTACATTGGATATTCAGAAGAGAATGCATTCGAGTTTTGTATATTTTGTATTCTGTTGCCATACTGCTTTCTTATATTTTAAAAGGATATTATAACCTTACATATAGCAGATCTAATGATACAAACATTTTAAAATTAGTCCTTCAAAATGTATAAATCTACAATAGTATTCTTTTAATCTAGTGAATATACTATGGGTCAAGGTATTATCCAGTAGTCTTTATTTGTATTCATCCTTTACCACTAGATGGTGACAAAGTCTATTCACTATACAGTAGAATACTGAGAGATGTTGCTAAATAACAGCTGTTTTGGCAGTTAACATTCATTTATATGGGATTGATTTATAAAATTTAAGTCTCCCAGGGGATAACCTTTGCTATATTAGAAATAAATTTAAATGCTTATACTATAATTTTAGACATTTTTTGTATTAGTTATTTTCTATATGATTACTGACAAATTCATTGTTGTTAACTGTGTGATTACTTGAAAATGTGTAATCTTATTTTGTTTTGCATTATTTATAGTTATTTTTTCTATATATAATTAAGGTACCAGCTTATATATGATATAGTTACTATTAGTTTCTCATAGGATTATTAATATATACAGTAATGTGATTATATTTGTCTCTTAATATTAATACATGTTATTTTACATATGTTTTGTTTTCATCGTATTATTCGTTATGCTGGGATGTTAAATACTTGAGGAAATTCATTTTATTACTATATATTTTTACTTAATAATAGGAGCTTGTAGTTGAATATATTAAGTAGGGATTGAGTATGTTGGACATCTTGAAATTAGTTTGTCTTGTATATAGGTTTAGTAGTGTAATACTGGTTTTAATTTTTGTTAGGTTGATATTGAGTATTCTTTATGTTAATCTGATACTTTTATTATCTAAAATTTCAGCTTTTAATTTATTCGCATCTGATCTTCCTTTATCATTAGGTGTTTGGTGGGTAGGCACTAGGGTTAGGATAAAGGATATAAATAAATCTTATATTACTCTTGATATTATTTTTCTTCTACATGAGATATTTGTTTATTTGATTGCATATTTAAATACTGTCCAGTTTAAATCTGTTTTTTTTTATTTTTTTTCAAATGTACTGGTTTAAGTGTTGTTTGGATTTTACTCTGTGGTTTCTTTACAGCATCAATAATAGTTGATGTTATGTGATCCTATCTCGCCTACATTCTGAATGATGGGTTCGGAGCCGATCCCTCGGCTCCGACTCGGCACGCTTATGCCAAAGAGCGAAGTCTCTTATTGGCTGAGCTTACTATATCCCAGGATGCACCACCACCAGTCCCCCAGATCTCGTTTGCCGCTTCCCTGCGAAGACGTGGTCTCGAGCTGGCTGGGCTAAGTAGTTTATTAAACTAACTTTTCTGTCAGTTTTTTGCTGTGTTTTCTCACAAAAGCTGTTTTAACAGCTATCGCTAACTTTGTGTACGATTTGGACTTGGAATTGTTGTGTGTGATTGAGTTCAGTTTGTTTTCGGCCCCCCTCCATTCAGGGCCTTCCCGGACTGTTAATATTTGAATTACAGGGTCTCTAATAATTGTTCAAAGTGGGTTAGAGTTACCTGTTCTTTTTACAGGAAGAGTTGGCTTTATTTTTTACTGTAAGCTTATATCAGTAGTTAAAATTTAGTGTACTTTCCTGTCAGAGTTACTAGATTGTGTATCAACATGTCTCAACCTCATAGGCCTTCGGGCTTTAAGAAATGTTCTAAATGTGCTTTTAAGATGTCTGTTACTGATGACCATCTACTGTGTGTGTATTGTTTAGGGGCAAAGCACTTGCAGGAGTCATGCAGCGTATGTCACGCTTTTTCCTCTAGGGTCCTCCAGGAGAGGAAAAATAAATTGATTCTCAAAGGCTTGATTAAACCCTCTTTCGAAGAAGCCTTGGCTTCCTCTCCGACTCCTGCCAAAAAGAAAAGGGCTTCGGCTCCGACCAGTCCGTCGGACCCGACTGCCAAGAGACCTAGGCAGGCCTCTCCTTCGGCTCCAAAGACTTCGGAGCCGAGGTCGGAACGGTCTGCCTCGATGCCTCCAGTAGCGACTCCTCGGGCTTCGGAGCCGATGGCTGGGGCATCGAGAGGCGGGTCACCTTCGTCGGCTCCACTGCTCGGAGCCGACAAGGGTCGCCCGCTCAGACACTTCCTCCTCGGCGAAGTCTACCTCGGCACCGATGGAATCTGGTGTGTTTCCTCGGCGCCGATTCTCATCGAGTCGCCTCGAGCCGGTCCCCTAGTCCCTTGGGGCCGAGGGAGAGGTCTTCGAACCCGTTCTGTTTCCTCTCGGTCTTCGAGAATGTCGGATTCTGATATAGACAGGGTGCTCCAAAGACTTTTCCAGTCCCCAGTCTTCCAAAAGTTTGTTTCGGTTCCGACCCAGTTGGCCTCGGAGCCGATGACCATGACCCACCCCATTGCCATTCCTCCTCAGACTGCTTGGCTCCGTCGGAGCAGGTGCTCTTGGAGCCGGTGGAGATCTCAGGGTCGGCTCCGACCCTTACTCCAACTCGGGCCCTCGGGTCCGAGTTTGGTACGCGGACTTCTTCGGCTGGACCCGAGGGTGATGTTTCGGGACCTTTGCTTTCGGTTCTGAGCCTCCCTCTCGGTGCTCGCTGCGGGACTTCCGTCTGCCATCATGGCCCCGGAGACCGGATTCTCCCAGGATTCTGGCGGTCCGGCTTTCAGGGCCATGAGGAGTGCCTTGGCCAAATCCTCTTCGGCCATCTCTCCCGTTCTACCAGCACCTTCCCTGGGCGTGGAGACTGGGTCTTTGGCAGTTCCCCTGTCCGTAGCCAGCGGAGCCCCGAGGCCTGAGGTTACCCCAGTGGTTCCCCTGCCTGAGGGTTCTTCGGAGTCATCTCCAGAGGAACCCCCAAGGAAGAGATCGTGCAAGAGGAAGCACGTGGACTCCCCCGAGTCTATTACATCGGACACGGATATGGATGATGCGGAGGGGTCCCCTAAGTCGTCCTCGGACGATGTCTCCTTTGCAGACATCTTAGAGATCCTCAAACAACGAGGCGGCTGGATGTCCAAACCCCCTCTGCGGATCTAATCAGTGCTCCTCAAGGCCTTTGGGGCTCAGCCCTCCGCCTCATGGGTGTCTCAGCCCTTCCTCGAGCTTCTGGAATTAGTTTGTCGGCGGGCGTGGGAACACCGGATACCGTGGAACCAGTCCTTCTCGCCCAAACAAGTTCTTATCTGCTCCCCCCGAGAAGGAGTTCCTTACTAAAGGCGTGGCTGTAGATGCCATGGTGGTGGCATCTGCTACACAACAGGACGTGGCAGAGGCTTCAACGTCCATCCATCCTCCTAATAAGGAGTCTAGGAGTATGGATAGGTACGGGAAGCGCACCCTGACTTCAGCGGCCTTTACCTTAAGGTCTCTGAATTATTTGGCACATTTTACCAGGCTTCAGAGGGATCTGGTCAAGGAGTTGTCAGACTCCCTCTCGGGTAACCTACCTGAGCAGCTAGCCCAGTCCGTTAGCTCTCAGTTGGCTATCCTTACGACAATTGCTAACTCGTCCATGAGGCTCATTTCTTATGCGGCCGAAGGGGCGGGTAGAGCGGCAGGCACAGGCGTTGCTCTACATAGACAAGCCTGGCTCCGCTTGTGTCAGTTTCGGAGGCCTTCAAGTCTTCCTTCCGACGCTCCCTTTGATGGGTCCTCATTGTTTGGACCCAAGGTGAAAGACACCCTTACCCGCTGTGAGCAAGAGGGAAAACGTTATCTGCCGTAGGGGCCCGTTATTCCACTCCCTTCGGCCTTACCCCAAGGCCAAAGGAGGGGAAAATGTGGTTCGAAAATCTCGCAAGTTTTTCTCCCAACAGCAGGAAGATTCCCGTCCAGAGGCAGAGGGCGGGAAATTTTTCAGGAGACGCCGTCCCAGAGGCGGCAGAGGGCCCGCAATTCTGGAGACCGCGAGTCCTTTCGTGGCTCTTCAGCCTCCCATACGACATGAGGGATTGCCCGGCTGTGCTGCTCGAGCCAGTCGGGTGTCGTTTGCCAAGCACCTAGAAGCCTGGGAGTCAATCACTCAGGACAGATGGGTGCTTCGGATAATTGCCGGAGGTTACACCATCCCATTCAAGTCCTTACCCCTTCGTCCAAGAGAATCCCGGACCCACCACCCAGTCAAAGGGAAATAGCAGCCGCAGAAGCTTCAAAGCTGCTAGAAAAGGAGTCATCCAACCGGTCCCCACAGACCAAATCGGATCAGGAAATTACTCCAGGTTCTTTTAGTGCCAAAAGACAGGGGACCTGAGACCAATATTGGATCTCAGCAGACTAAACCTATCCGTCACGAAATCCAAATTCAATGGTCACGTTGCAATCCATTCTCCCGTTGTTGGAGAAGGATGTTTGGATGTGCTCCATAGACCTCAAGGACGCCTATTATCACATACCGATACATCAAGCGTCCAGAAGGTATCTGCGCTTCAGCCTGGGAACCAGTCATTACCAATTTTGTGCTCTGCCCTTTGGTCTCACCACAGCCCCCAGGGTGTTCACCAAGTGTTTGGCAGTAGTGACGGCTCACCTGAGGAGTCTTGGATTCCAAGTGTTTCCCTATCTCGACGACTGGCTCCTGACTGCCACCACCAGGCATCTACTTATGGACAACCTCAAAGCCACCATCTCCTGGGTGTTTCCCTAGGGATTACATTCAATTGGTCAAAGTCTGTCTTGCTGCCCTCTCAGCGCATAAAGTTTATAGGAGCAGAGATAGACTCAAGATTGATGCGTGTCTTTCTTCCTGCCGAAAGGATTCGAACTTTACAGGGCCAAGTTCTAGCTCTGATCTCAAGATCCAAAGCCCCAGCCAGGATGGTCCTACAGGTTCTAGGCTCAATGTCTGCCACGGTACTTTTAGTTCCTCTAGCAAGGTTACACATGAGGATTCTTCAGTGGCTCTTATCAACTCAATGGTCCTTTCAAGATCTTCCCTCAATCATCACATCATGATTACGGAAATATGCAAAAGGGACCTTCGCTGGTGGCTTCAGACATCCAACTTGGATCAGGGAAAACCCTTTGTTCTCCCTCCAGTGGTTACCCTGACGACAGATGCCTCCCAGATAGGGTGGGGGGCATTGTCTGGGCAGGCTAGTTCAGGGATCCTGGCTTCGACGAAGCTCTTCTCCACATCAACGTGTTGGAGATGAGGGCTGTACTTCTATCCCTACAGGCCTTACACAAGTTCCTTCCTCAGGGCATCATCGCCATCCATACAGACAACATGTCGATGGTTTGGTATCTGAACAAACAAGGAGGGACCAGATCGTCCCCTTTGCAGAGAGGCCATGAGAGTGGGAATGGGCTGTAGCTACCAACCGCTTCTTGGTAGCGACCCACATCCCGGAAAGTCAAATGTATTGGCGGACAAATTAAGCAGGACAATTCTCTCTCCTCACGAATGGTCTCTAAACCGCAGTAGCAGCCCAGGTTTTCAAGAGATGGGGACGCCGTTGCGACCTATTTGCGACTCCACAAAACACCAAGTGCCAAAGGTTCTTCTCCTTGATTCCACATCAGGAAGTACCAGCCATGGATGCTCTAGCACAACCTTGGCCAACAGGGTTGCTTTATGCTTTCCCCCAATTCCACTCCTTCCCAAAGTTATTCAAAAAGCTTCTCAGCTAGGGTCTTCAATGATTCTGATTGCCCCATACTGGCCTCGTCAGATATGGTTTCCTTACCTGAAAAAGCATGCAGTGGACGACCCGTGGACCTTAGACGTGATCCCGGATTTGCTAATCCATCAGTCGGGACATTGGCATCAGTCCCTTCAATCTCTGAAATTGACAGCTTGGCTCCTCCACTTCCAACCTTAGTTAGAAGTCACACACTAGACCCGAAGTTGTTCACATTTTATCTTCGGCCCACAAACCTACCACTAACAAATTGTACCTCAGTAAGTGGAAGAGGTTTGCTATCTGGAGGCTCAACTCAAGGGCTTAGACCCTATCACTGCTCCTGTCCCAGAGGTTTTGAAATTCTTAACATCCCTATTTAATCAGGGATCTTCTGTCTCAACTATTAAAGTTCAACTAGCTGCTATCTCTAAATTCCATGAATCCACGGATCCTCCTTTGATGAGCAGCAGATTATGCAAAACATTCATTAAAGGTGTGAGCCTGTTAAGACCACCAGTTTTTCATCCTGCACCTCCGTGGGATCTTGATTTGGTGCTGCGCATTAACATCTCCCCTTTGAACCGGCTGCTACGTGCGAGTTAAAATATCTGTCATGGAAAACGGCATTTTTAGTGGCTATTACTTGCAAGAAGGGTCTCAGAGCTTCAAGCCCTGTCTATTAAACCACCGTATTTGATTTTCCACAAAGATAGAGTATCACTTAGGCCTAATCCATCATTTGTCCCAAAGGTCTGCTCTAGTTTCTGTCTTCAACAATCTCTAGAACTACCAGTTTTCTTTCCAAAATTCTCTAATGAAGCAGAATACACTCTCCATAAATTGGATGTTCACAGGCAATTACGCTTCTATTTAGACAGGACTCAGCAACTTCGTAAGTCAGACCAGTTGTTTGTGTCCTTTTCAGATAATAAATTGGGCCAATCCATCACAAAAGCTACAATCTCAAAATGGATCAGAGATTGCATAACTCAGGCCTATTCTTCTTCGAATAAGCAACTTGCATCATCTATCAAAGCTCATTCTACCAGAGCTATGGCTACTTCTATAGCTTTTCATTCCAAGCTCGCTATTTCGGAAATTTGTGCTGCGGCTACTTGGTCCAACCCGCACACGTTCATTTCCCACTACAAATTGGATGTGGCATCTAAAGGACGAGCTTCATTTGGTTCCACGGTACTCAGGAGTGTTTTCCAGTGAGCCACCCAGGATTCAGGTGCTAGGACGCTGTCCCATCATTCAGAATGTAGGCGAGATAGGATCACATAACATCTTTTAGTTATGTACTCACCATAACTTCAGATGTTTGGGATCCATCTCGCCATTCCTGATACCCACCCTCCTTCCCCCTGCCTTGCAGATCAGAAGAGATTGAACGGTTTTGAGCTCTACTGTTTTTATCTTGTTTCATCTGACGATGTTATATAAGCAGGGTATGCATGTGTGCATGTATGCGGACAAACTAGATCTGGGGGACTGGTGGTGGTGCATCCTGGGATATAGTAAGCTCAGCCAATAAGAGACTTCGCTCTTTGGCATAAGCGTGCCGAGTCGGAGCCGAGGGATCGGCTCCGAACCCATCATTCAGAATGTAGGCGAGATGGATCCCAAACATCTGAAGTTATGGTGAGTACATAACTAAAAGTTTGCTTTGAATATGCCAGTTGATATAATATTGGATTCTTGGAATGTTAGAGGTATTCAAAGCAAAGCAAAAAAGTCATTATTGTTTCATTTGATTTTTAAGTCACAGGCCAATATTTGTTTTATTCAAGAGTCCCATATTCCTCGACTTGATTGGAATAAAGAGAGGAATAAAAAATGGATTAGGAAGATTGTAGCCTCAGGGGACTCATCTAATTCCAGAAGAGTAGCCATAATCATTAAGCAAAAATTTGTGGGGAACATTATCGATGAGAAATTTGATAATGAGGGTAGATGGTGCTTATTTACCACTTCTATCCATGGTCTTGATAAACCTCTTTTAGTTTTAAACATATATGGCCCATGTAATTCACAACATTTGTTCATTTTAAAAATCCATAATATTCTCACATCATATAAAGACCACTATATTATAGTAGGCGGTGATTGGAATGCAGTAATAAATCCAGAAATTGATCGTTCTCGCTCCACTGTTTCTTATAACTATCAATCTACTATGGCTCTTAATGATTTGATGGTAGACTATAGTTTAATGGACCCAATACATACTGTTAAAATCCCAAATAGAAGTGATATTTATACATATTACTCTAAGTGTTATCGTTCATGGTCCAGACTGGATTTTTTTCTAATTTCTGATTCTATCTCAAAATATATTTTAGATTTTAATATTGAACCTAGATTTTTTTCTGATCATTCAAGAATTTTATTAAAATTAAACATAAATACTAATACTAAAAATAAATGTAATATGAATAAATGGTCTTTAAATAATAATTTACTACTAAATGAAGAAATTTGTAAACAATGTTCCGAAATTTTACAGGAAACGGAAGGTAATTTGGAAACATCAGATATCCCTTATGACATACAATGGGCTGCATGTAAAGCGAGGTTAAGAGGACTATTTATCAGTAAAGCGGCCTATTTTAAAAAACTTTACTTTAAGAAAGAGGAGTTTTTAAAATCTAGAATTCTATCCCTGGAAAATCAGCTTAGAATGAATCATGACTATACTATAGAAAAGCAAATTCTTGAAGGTCAAAAAGATTTAATTTTGCTTCATCAACATAATCTATCTTTAGCTGAACAAAAGTTACTTACTTCATACTCAGAATGGGCTCAGGTTCCCTCTAAACTACTAGCTAGAATTATTAAAATTAATTTTGACAGACCAAATATATCGTCTTTGTCTTATAAGAATAGATTATATAACACGGATGAAGAAATTATTCAACTCTTTACTACTCTTTTTACTGATTTATATTCAAAATCTTCTAATTTTGGTAATGATAATAACATAGAAACCTTCTTAAATTCTCTGCATTTCCCTAAACTAAATGATAACCAACAAAGTTTACTTTCAGCTCCTATATCCTTACAAGAAATCTCAGATTCAATTGACAATCTTAAATCTGCTAAATCTCCTGGCCCTGACGGGTTCACTCCGGAATTCTTCAAAACCTTTAAATTGGTAATTCTTCCCTTTCTTTTCAAAGTATATAACCATATAAGACTCAATGATATCTCAGATATTCATTGGAATACTTCTAAAACTATCTTAATTTTGAAAAGTAATAAAGAAAAATCTGACCCAGCTAACTATAGACCCATTTCTTTAATAAATGTAGATATTAAGATTTTATCATCTATCTTGGCTAATAGATTGAAACGAATTTTACCCTCAATTATTTCTCAAGATCAATCTGGTTTCATGTCCCGCAGACATGCTTGGGACAATACACTGTCCTTAGAGTCTATCATTCATCTTATTAAAAAAGACACAAACCCAATATATGCTCTGATCATGGATGCATCAAATGCTTTTGACAGAGTCTGTTGGAATTTTCTTTTTCAGACTATGTCTTGTTTTAATATTCCTTTATTCTTCTTAAACTTTGTAAAAGTATTATACAAAGATATGTATACTAGACTTTACATTAATGGTCACTTTTCTCCTCCTATAAAGATTACTAGAGGAACAAGACAAGGATGTCCATTGTCTCCCTTTCTCTTTAATATTTATTTAGAACCTTTATTGTTATATATTATTCAAAATACTTTTCACAATGTCCCTAGAATACTTAACACCAAAATTTATTTCTCAGCCTTTGCTGATGACCTAATAATTTATTTTCAAACTCCACTATCTGATTATAGAAAAATAACTAACTCTATTGATTACTTCTCTTCTGTTTCGAATTATCTTTTAAATTCTTCTAAAACCTATATATTTCCCTTAAATCATTAGTACATAAAACATTTCTGTTTTCAGATCATCAGTTTCAGTTTACTTATAATATAAAATATTTAGGTATCAACTTAGAGCACAATAATAAATCTTCTTCTCAAAATAATATATATAAAATTTGGAATTCAATATTATCTGATATAAACAGATGGGAACATCTAAATCTTTCACTTTTATCAAAAGCTGCCATAATTAAAATGAACATTTTGCCTAAATTCCTTTACCAATTTACGTCATCTGATCAGATAATTCCGAAATCCTTCTTTGAGTCTGTAAACAAAGTTTTAGCTAAATTCTTATGGTTCCCCAAATCCATTAGAATCTCATATTCCAGATTATCAATTTCTAAGGACAAGGGTGGTCTGGGTCTTCCTAACCTACATCTCTATTATCTGATAGTTTCATCTAACAAACTTTTCACCATATCTAATTCCAAGAATATTTCACATATAAATCATTCTTTATGGATAAAAATATGGTATAATTGCATCATTTCAAAAAATATAAACCCAGAAGCTGTTCCTTTTATGTCTTTGGACACCATATCTACCAAAAATTTATCCATCTTTATTAAGCAAAAGATTAAAGCTTTTCAATCTTTACTAAAATTGTGCAATTTAGATAAGATTTCTCATTTTATACAACCAATTCATCTAAACCCAAATATAATGATCAATAACAAACCTTTTAACTTAACAAAATATCCTCTAATAAAAAATTTAAAAGTTGGAGATATTTTGAAGCATCTTGACTTATCTCTACCTGATTGGCGTAAGATGTTGAAAGTTAATTGGAACTATTCGCCAATTCTTCGTCAATTAAGAGTAATAATTAAAAATAAGTTTTTATGTATAGACCCCATAGAACATCAAATGAATAATCTCAACACAGTTATCAAAATACTGTCTTCATCAGATAAAATGCTTTCAAATTCCTACAAGTTGATAAAGAGCTTAATGATAGAAAACAATTGTCTTTTATCTAATACATGGCTGAATTATAATTCTCAGTTATTTGAGTCTCAAAAACTTTTGGCTATCAGACATACAAAGGAATTTATCCCTTTCAAAAAACTATTATACACGCAATTAATGATTAATAATGATGCCTATTATACCCCTTATAAATTAAATAAATTCAACCCAAACAAATCTTCATCATGCTCATGTTGCTATCACCCCCAAGCTGATCTTCTCCATATTTTGTGGTATTGTCATTTTTCTCATAGATTATGGACCTCTTTGAAAGTCAGACTGCAGAGAATGGGGTACCATAAGTCTACTTTGTCCTGGGAATTTGCCATTCTTCATATTCCATTAATTCATCTTTCAAAATCAGATACTCATGTTATCATCTTTATTTGCTCCTTATTAAAACTTTACATAATGCAAAATTGGCTCGATCGCACCAAACTAAATTGGACTACTTTTCAAAAAATGGCTTATTCATATATTGATGCACAAGGGAACATAGTTAGAAGTCCAAAAAAAAAGGCATTAAAGAACTTAGTATTAGAAAAAGTGTTAAATATTATCAATAGTTAATGCCATCAATTCTTTTATTGTTTCACGACGGTATTTTTTTTGTATTTTTTTTTCTCTATCTTTTCAGGATGCCTAACTTGTATATAGTGTATATATTTAGTAATGTTTTATTATCATTGTTATATGTAAACTCTCCTGAATGATTGCTTTTTTTTATTAGAGTTGCAATATTCCTATTCAATTCTATTTTAATGTACAAAACTCCTAAATGTCTGTTTTATATACTTAATAAAAATTTATTGAAAAAAAAAAAAAATCATCAACTACAGAATTTTTGCACCAGGTCTTTCCACAGAGAAGCTTGGAAAGTGGATGCCCTGTCATTCAGTTGGAGGAACCTCTCGGGATATGCCTTTCCACCTCTTCCTCTTCTTCCACGGGTCTTATTGAAGATAAAACAGGACAAGCCCAAGATGATAATCTTGCTGGCTCCAAATTGGCCTCAGCAGTTTTGGTATCCAACTCTAAAAAACCTATGTCTGAGCCCCTTGGTTTTACCTCAGTCTCCGAACCTTCTGTCCCAACATCGGGGTCAGGTTCTACACTCTCATGTCAGAACTCTCAGCCTGGCGGCCTGGTTAATCCAGGGCCTTTGATTTCTTCTTTCCTACCCAAGCAGGTTATGGATGTCATTTTAGAAGCCAGACGTCCTAGCACTAGAAAATCTTATGCAGGAAAATGGAAAAGATTTTGTTCCTGGATGCAGGCTCAGGATTCTGATCCTCTTCTTCCTAACATTACCTTAATTTTACTTTACTTGACAGATCTCTTACATGAGGGTCTCTCTTTCTCTTCCATTAAGATACATGCCTCTGCTATTTCTGCTCATTATAATACAGACCCCCCCATCTTTTCCCACCAGCTCATGAGACAGTTACTCAGAGGAGCTAAGAACTTAAGACCTCCTAGATCTCCTCCCATTCCTGCTTGGGATCTCAACTATGTTTTGGAAAAACTAACCTTGCCTCCTTTTGAGCCTGCTGCCTCTTCTGACATCAAGTTTTTATCTTGGAAGACAGCTATCTTGTTAGCCCTAACCTCTGCCAGGAGAGTTTCAGAGTTACAATATTATTTTTCATCAAGACAGGGTATCTTTGAGGACTAATCCTACCTTCATGCCTAAGGTGGTTTCCAAAGTGGCTTTAAATCAAACTATCCACTTGCCAACCTTTTTCCCCACTCCTCAAAATAAAGGGGAAAGGATCTTACATTCCTTGGATATACACAGACAACTACGTTTTTACCTGGACAGAACCAAGGACATCAGAAAATCAGAACAATTGTTTGTTTCTTGTGCTTCAAGTTCCCAAGGTAAAGCCATTTCAAAACAGACCATTTCTAAATGGATTGCTCATGGAATCAGATTTTGTTATTCACACCATGGAAAGCAAATCCCAGGGAGTATACGGACTCATTCCACCAGAGCGGCTGCCACTTCTGCGGCCTTCCTCAGGGGAGTTCCTACCAAAGACATTTCGGAAGCTGCAACTTGGAGTTCAGTGCATACTTTCTCTAAGCACTACAATCTACCTCTCTACTCTAGGTCTAGGGCAGGCTTTGCCTCTGCAGTCTTGCAGGGCCTTCTAGCCGCCTTCTTCTTTATGACCACCTCCCTTTCTTTCAGCTTTGGGATTCTACCCTACAGTCATGACTGCAACAGTGAAACACGATGAACATAGTACAGTTGTGTACACCTACCATAAATGTAGATGTTCGAGTGTCTTCACTGTTGCAGTCTGTTCCTCCCTCCTGTCCCCTCTTATGTTTACTTTTGTGTAGTTCCTTTTTTCACCATTCTTCTGAGGTGTATTTGCAAAGGTTATGGGACCTTTTTCATTTTGGGACTCCTGACATCTGGGGCAAGAAAAACTGGAGAAGATGGCGTCGGCTGTCAGCTTTGTACTCCTGGTGCTCTGACGTCAGGGAGCATGGTTGAACAGCCGACGCCGGACCCAGACTTTGGGATTCTGGACGACCGAGGGCTGCCTGCCGGCAGGGGAGAACCCTACAGTCATGACTGCAACAGTGAAGACACTTGAACATCTACATTTATGGTAGGTGTACACAACTGTACTGTATCCTACCCATATAGCTAAGCCTACTACAGCAATGATCAAATGATGAACACAATGCAGCTGTGTAAGTAAACATACCCATTAGATGTTTGAATGTTCACTGCTGCAGTAACCACTCGCTCTCTCCAGCCCCCTTACTTTTTGGTATTTTTTTTGTTGCCAGGATTTGGACATTGGGTTTTATTTATGTAGCAGTGTCCTTTTCCAGGGTTCTAGCCACCCTGTTGCAGTCAGAACGAAAGTTTTTAAGGAATTGTCACCCAGACCACTGATTTTCTACAGCACTGCTTGAGCTGTCAGTGGTCTAGGTAAGTGGAAGGGTGCCCTTAAGGTTTTGAAGCGTCAGACTGTTGTATTCTGTAAAGGATATAACCCATATGGCTAAGGCTACTGCATCAGTGATCATTCAGACATCTACTGATGTCCTTCATGGATGCATCTGCAGTCATAACAACTGGGTTGTCCTGTCGTCAGGCAGCCCTTCGGTCGGCCGGATTCCAAAGTCCGGGTCC
This sequence comes from Protopterus annectens, assembly GCF_019279795.1. Lineage (NCBI taxonomy): Eukaryota > Metazoa > Chordata > Ceratodontiformes > Protopteridae > Protopterus > Protopterus annectens. Next base: position 1,556,704,513 of record NC_056739.1, on the reverse strand, counting down.
GGCTTCGGCTGATGTCGCACTTCACCCGACGTCATCTCTGTTGGTCTTCGGGTATAAAGGCATCAGCCGACGCCATTTTCCTCAGTCTTTCTTACCGCGTGGCGCCCGAAGCAGAAGCTGTTCGCAAGTGCCGGTCGGTCAGATCCAGAGATTACTACTTCCGAATACTACTTCGAAGACTTCTAAAAGCTAAGTACCCCGTTGGGGACTCTTTCTTGCCTCAGCCGATGTCAGAAAAAGTCAGTAACTGTTTAACTTGTGGGAAACAAATACCTCATAAAGATTTCCACTCTTACTGTTTGCCTTGTTTAGGCCCAGACCACGACGTAGCAGCCTGTTCAGCCTGTGCTCATTCAACCGAACGGCTTAGGCGTCGGTCGGAGTTTGCTGAACAGTTTTTCGCTCAGTTTTGCGTACATTATGCCGCCGGATCCTCCGACTACCCAGATTGTTAAAAACGCAAAGAAAGACCGACACTCGCGGTCCGCGGTTTCGCCGAAACCATGGTTAAGCAAATCATGAGTGTCTCGGTTTTGGCCGAAACCGAGAAAACTGATCAAAGCACAGCTGAATCAATGACTACTACTGAGGCTCCTGCTACCTTACTTGAAACGGCCTCAGAAATCTTACCTACAGTGGTTACTAGTGACTTATCAGACACCATCCCTTTGGATGTCTCTACCCCAGCACGTGGTGCTGCTAGGCCTCCTGCAGCCATGTCTATTAAGGTCTTTGCCAGGGCTAAAGCAGCCAAATCTGCTAAATCAGTGCCTGTTAAGCCCCCCTCTACTAGGCCCACTTCTAGTTCACAAATGCTTACTCTGGCAGAGGATTTAATATCCTTAATTAGGGGATCTCAATCTCACCCAGACAGGGCCTCTCAGCCCCCAGAAAAGAGACCTAGAGCAGAGCCCCCGGAGCCTGTGTCCTCTGATGATTCCGCGGAGGACTCTGATATTACAGACCAGCCAGAGGCTCATTTCTCCAATTATGAAGACTCAGATGCTGAAGAATCCATTCCAGCTGCTTCTCCACCAGAAGAATTCTCCTTTGGGGAAACCTTACATGCGAGAACAATTCCAATGGCAGGAACAGGATTTCTCAGATTCCAGAAAAAGACTTAGGACTTTTCTGCACCTACCACAACACAGGCCTTTAGCTATACCTCCTGTCCTCTCGGTTGTGGACGATGCATTTAATGATGTCTGCACTGCACCAGATTCCTTACCTCCAGCCCCTGTCAAACCAGACAGATTTTACAGGGTTCCAGACACTCATCACCACTTATACAAGGCCCCACTTGCAGACCCCGAAACCATATCCCAGGGGCCTAAGGCAGCAGCCTCGACCACAGCAAAAACCCCTATTCCTTCTCAAAGGGAAGCCAGGTCTTTAGACAGATGGGGCAAAAAGGTTTACACCTCTGCTACTCTCTCAGCTAGAGCTTTAAATTGTCAGTTTCACATGATACAATACCAAGAGTTTATGCTTGATCAGTTAACTAAAAAGCTATCCTCTGATGACCCTATAGATAAGAAATATATATTAGAAATGGTAAATAACATACAACAGGTTAGTAATCATTCCTTAAAATGTGGCTATGATGCACTGGAGGCTTCATTTAGATCAGCCATGACTGGCACAGTGATAAGAAGACATGCATGGCTGAAGGAACAGGTTTTACCGGATCATGTTAAAGCTAAGTTATTAGATGCACCTATGGATAAGGCCAGTTTGTTTGGTACACCTGCCCAGCAGGTAATGAAGAAAATGGAAGAAAAGGCAAAATCTGTACAAACAGTTAAAGATTTCTTGCAGGTTCAACCCCCAAGGTTTAGCAGGAACTGGCCTGCCAAAAATTGGTCCTTTCCTGACTCCACAAGACCCCAAAGGGGCAGGAATAGACGTCCCAGAGGCAGAAATCAATCCAGAGGGGGTGCCTACAGAGGACGACAGTGGCAAGGTAATAACAGAGGCACAGACACAGCCACTGCCACTACAACAGCACAGTGACTTGATTCTAACCCCGCCTACCAGGGAACAAATAGCAGCACCATTAGGCGGAAAATTAACCTTATTCTCGAAAAACTGGCACTATATCACAAAAGACAAGTGGATTCTGCAAACCATAGACCAAGGATACCGGTTCCACTTCCACACTTTACCAGTCAAAGAGGAATGCCAAACCTGCCTCCAAATCAAAAACAGAAGCTCTACAGCAGATAATGCAACTAACAAAGATGAGAGCTGTGGAAAAGTGCCAATAACAGAACAAGGCAAAGGATTCTACTCCAGACTATTCCTAGTTCCAAGAAAGGAAAAAGCTGGAGACCTATTCTCGACCTGTCCATCTTAAATACATACATCATTGTCCCAAAATTCAAAATGCTGACCCTCCAGCAACTTCTTCCCATGCTGGGCAAGGAGTGCTGGCTGGTAACTCTAGATCTCAAGGAGGCATACCTGCACGTCCCCATACGACCAATTTGCAGAAGATACCTCAGATTTCTTGCAGGATCAGAGCACTATCAATTCTCAGCATTGCCCTTTGGCTTATCTACTGCCCAGAGTATTCACAAAATGCCTGGCATCAGTAATCGCTCACTGCAGACTACAGGGAATCCAAATTTATCCATACCTGGACGACTGTCTGCTACAGGGGGACAACAAAAGCAAGCTGACAACAGATTTACAAAGGGTCATTTACTTGCTACAAGCACTGGGATACACAGTCAATTTACAAAAGTCAAGGCTGATACCATCCCAAACAAGGACATTCTTGGGCGCGGAATTGGACACAGTAAAACAAATGGCATTCCTAACTGCAGAAAAACAAAAAGAACTCCCTCTTTACTTCTTGGCACTAACAAAACAGATTTTATTATTTTCATGAATACTACTACATCGTTCTTTAGATTTACACATGAGTATTCTCCATTAAGTGCTAATTTTCTAGACATTACCATTACGAAAAGAAATAACAATGATCTAGTCACCACACTTTATAGGAAATCCTGTTGGAGGAATGGTATCCTCCATTTCGACAGTCTACACCCACGTCACATATTTCAAAATATTGTAAAGGGTCAGATGAACAGGATACTAAGAATATGTAGTGATGAATTAGATGCATTACAATTAATTGACTGTCAAAAAAAGTATTTTATAGATAGAGAGGGTATCCTATAAAGTTGGTTAATGATATAACTGATTCCTTGTTAGAGAGTTCAATACCCCGGAGAGAATTAGCTAAAACATTAAATAAAAAGAAAATGACTAAGAACATTGCATATGACATCAAATATACTAGTGATGTGGAACATTTAACCAGAATCGTGAAAGGAAACTGGAAAATTTTACTAATAGATCCAATACTTTCAGAATTGATTGGGGAAAAACCTGTTTTCAGATATAATAATTGTATGAATCTGAAAAGGCTGCTTTGCAAAGAAAAATTAGATATTGTGTCGGTTGATATTAGGGCTCATATAAAAACAGGTACCTTTGCATGCGGCAAATGTTCACTTTGTAAATATATAAGTAAGGCACAAGACTTTAATGTCTCAGGTGTTGAACTTAATCTAAAACCCACCTTTTATGCAACATGCAATACCCGAAATGTAGTATACCTTGCCACCTGTAACCAATGTTAACGGCTATTATGTGGGCATGACATCACGAAGGTTCAGAGACCGAATATATAACCATGTCTATGACATAAGAAGAAATAGTCCCACTAATGCATTGGCCGTACATTGTAGTACTCATTCTCAGCATAGCTTTGTTTTTCAGATTTTGCAAGTGGTAAATCTTAATAGGAGAGAAGGCGATCACATGAACACACTAGAAATGTTTGAACTTAGATGGATTTTAAGACTAAAAGCGCACATACCACCTGGACTTAATACTGTGGTCAATATTCGACCTGCCCTTTTAGGACCTGCATGATACATCAGATCATATTACTTTTGTTTATACTGCCTTCTGTCCCATTTTATTTTTCAGTCATTTTTCAGTTTTCTGCTTTTTATTACATCACATATGTCCATTCTCTGGACCTGTCATACATCCAAATCAATACTTTCTCATGCCAACACTTTCTAGAACATCAAAAAGGGTTGAAGTTTACACATTAACGTATAGTGTGTTTTTAGTGATGCCTGTTATATGACTAGCTCAGATACGTACTGGAAGGGAGTTTTAGATTTATATCATCTCACCCAATGTAAGACTTGCGACTTTGCATTTGGAAATAAATGGTACATATGAATTATGAATTTTATGCGTACTTGCCCTATCTTAATGGCAAGATCCAGTCTATATTTTAAATCTGGATATATGCTAGTAAAAAAGAAAGAAAAATAGAATTTATGTTAACTGATATAGAAATAACAACTATGTGGTGAATAAAAGTGGACCCTGTATGATTTATACTTTTAATAGTACTGATATTTGTGATCAATATTCTGAATAAACAAAGATTAGACACTTTGAAATGAACTATTCATAAATGGAAATATATAATATAAAATAGGGAACTAATGAGATATGAACATGTAGATTAAGTATGAAACTTGCATAACATAATAATATCTTTTTGTGATGTATAATTTATTATGCTGCCACGGTGGCTGGTAGAAATGGCTACATTTATGGGACGATGGAATCTTTTTTCATCCCGCCTTAGCTATAATCTGAAATAAAAATATTTTTGAATTAATATAAATTTTACATCTGTTATACCATTAATGATCGTGGTTATAACGGGATATTTGAATTTGTTTCTATGGTATACTAAATAATACCTTATTAAATATTTTTGAATGTAATCAATTATAATAAAGCCGAGTTGCTTAAAGGTCTATAGCCTTATTAGGCATAGAATCTAGTAGAATTGTGATGCGCAATTTCTATGCCTATACATATATTTTCTCAGCTTTTCTTAGTTTTTCTCAGTTTTTCAGCTTCTAATGACTGAGATATTTTTAGTATGGGTCTTCAGTGGAAGAATGTTTTATGAAAATGCATTATACTATATATACTTTTAATATTTATAACATCATACTATTATATGATAATACTTAAATTGTCATAGTTTTATGAATGACATCAAAACAGGAAAGCGTATACTTGCTTTTCGCTGAATTTAAAATGCTATATGCAGGACTAGTTATCTAAAAGGGATCTTCTCCCATATATGGGCATGACTTCCTTGAGAACTATAACAACAGCTTTGATTGCATCAATTATAGGTGTAACCTATATTATTGATTTATATGAATTCATATGAGGTCATACAATGAAGATTATGTGTACTTTAAAAGTGTTTTAACTTGTACATATTTGTTCTCATCACTGAATGTATATATACCAGCGCTATTTTGACAAACTATTTTAATTGCATTTGATTTGTTTGTTAATTGATTGAATAATTGGCAATACTTTTTAGTATAAAAATAGCAGAAATTTTAGTGAAGATTGTAACCTGATGAAGCGCACTCTGTTGCGTGAAAGCGCTCGTTTTTATTAATAAAAAGATTCAAACTTTGTTCCTCGTGGTGGTTTCAAGCAAAATTTGATCTTCACTAACAAAACAGAACAAGCTAACAGCAAGAAAAGTTCTACAGGCCTTGGGCTTCATGGCATCCTGCATAATCTTGGTTCCACATGCCAGACTACATATGAGAAAACTACAGTGGTACCTAAAGAATTTATGGTCCCAACACAGGCACAGCCTAGAAGCAGAAATTCCTCTTATCCCATGCCTAAAACAGGAGTTCCTATGGTGGGCTCAAGCATGCCAGTCAAATCCAGGCCTACCTTTCCACAACTATCAAGCAAGCCAAACCATCACAACAGACGCCTCAGACCTAGGATGGGGGGCTCACATGCTGGACAAATGCGTACAAGGATTGTGGACACAGGACCAGCTCCATTTGCACATCAACCTAAAAGAAATGCTGGCAGTAAAGCTGGCAATCCAAAAATTCAGACCATTCCTCAAAGCAGGACATTTGATGATAAGGACAGACAACACCACAGTCATGTGGTACATCAACAAACAGGGAGGCACTCATTCATACCCCTATGCAGAATGACTTTGGACCTTTGGACCCTGGCTCAGCTACAACATCCAGTTACAGGCAATGTTCGTACCAGGAAAGGAGAATACTCTAGCAGACATGTTAAGCAGAACCACCTCGGATGCTCACGAATGGATGCTACACCCGGACATCTTCAAGGCCATCTCAAAGAAATGGGGAATGCCACAGATAGATCTATTCGCTTCCCTCTCAATCACCAGCTCAAAAATTCTGCACAAGGACGTTCCACCCACTTGCATGGAAAGTGGACTCGCTCTCCTTCAGCTGGAAAGGTCTGACAGCATATGCATTCCCACCTCTTCCCTTGATACACAAGGTATTACTAAAAATCAAGGAGGAACGTCCAAGGATAACCCTGATAGCTCCAAACTGGCCAAGACAACACTGGTACCCATTGCTGAGGAGCATGTCTCGGGACAAAATATGGCCAATACCCCTGATGCCTTTGATGTTAACCCAGAACAACTACAGCATCATGCATCCAAACCTAAAAACTTTGCAACTGACTGCATGGAACATCACATAGCAGCAACTAATCCAGAGCTTTCCCAAAGGGTTAAAGACATTATCCTTGAAGCCCGCAGACCTTCCAACAAGAAGGAACTATGCAGGAAAATGGAAAAGGTTTGTCATTTGGAGTGCTGAAAGAGGAAAAGATGTGTCCAATATAGACATTGCTAACATTCTGGAGTATTTGGCAGAGCTTCTACATACAGGCCTGTCCTATTCCTCCATCAAGATACATGCATCAGCTATTTCAGCAGAATACAGCTTTGATCCACCTGTCTTTTCACATCCTTTACTCAGGCAGTTCCTCAGAGGGATCAAGAATGTAAAACCTCCTAGGAAACCACCATTGCCAGCTTGGGATTTGAACTTTGTGCTGGAAAAGTTAACACTCGCACCTTTTGAACCAGCAGCAACAGCAGACCTGCAGCATCTATCGTGGAAAACTGCTTTCCTACTGGCAATAACCTCAACAAGAAGGGTTTCTGAACTTCAGGCTCTAATGGCAGTACAACCCTTCCTAATCTTCCACCAAGATAGAGTGTCCATGAGGACTAATCCTACATTTATGCCTAAGGTGGTATCCAGAGTGTCTTTAAACCAGGCAATCCACCTACCTACCTTCTTCCCAAACCCACAAAACAGAGGGGAAAGAATGCTGCATACCTTGGATGTACATAGACAGCTACGCTACTACCTGGACAGAACAGTAACAGAAAAACTGACCAGCTGTTTGTAGCCTATGCAACAGGAAGGGAAGGAAAAGCGATTTCCAAACAGACAATCTCCAAATGGATAGGAAATTGCATACGATTCTGTTACTCCTTTCATGGAAAACCAATTCCACAGAACATAAGGCCTCATTCTACAAGGGCAACAGCCACTACCACAGCCTTCTTACGAGGAGTGGCAACCAAGGACATTATTGAGGCGGCTACTTGGACCTCCGTGCATACATTTGCCAAGCATTATAATTTACCTCTGTATTCCAGATCCCGAGCAGGGTTTGCCACTGCTGTACTGCAAGGGATCCTAACCACACCATAAGCTATTCTTCCTCCTCCCCTAGTTGGCTATGGTATTCTACCCAGTTGTTATGACTGCAGATGCATCCATGAAGGACATAGTACAGTTTTGTACCTACCATAAATGTAGATGTCGAACTGGATAGCATCTGCAGTCAGGATTACCTCCCTCCTTCCCCTCTGTGGTACTCCTAGGGTATTTACCCTCCTAATAGCTAGCTGGCGGGGGGGAGTCTCTTATGGTGTATTTGTTTGTATATATGTACATACATGCTTATTTTTTGTGTTTGCCTTCTATCTTTTTGGAAACATTGGCATTTAACCAAAATTTAGCCTTCCAAGAGGGCAACTGGCATCTGGGGCAAGAAACACTGAGGAAAATGGCGTCGGCTGATGCCTTTATACCCGAAGACCAACAGAGATGACGTCGGGTGAAGTGCGACATCAGCCGAAGCCGGACCCGGACTTTGGAATCCGGCCGACCGAAGGGCTGCCTGACGACAGGACAACCCTGTTATGACTGCAGATGCTATCCAGTTCGGACATCTACATTTATGGTAGGTACAAAACTGTACTTTATGGTAAGTTTGCTTACACAGCTGTATTTTGCTTTCCCCTTTCCCTTCCTGACATCTGCCACATGAAAACAGGGCAACAGGACAAGTTATATTAAATTTTCTGGCAAAGCAAGCCATAAAGAGTTCCCACCAGAAGAAAAAGTGTTGAAATATTCTAAATTCATTTTGGTGTCCCAGAAAACAAGACTTCAGGCTGATTCTAGACTTTTGTTTCCTAAATGAACTTCAGCCGAAAACAATGCTGTAAATGATTGTGGTACAGACATTTCTTCCTTTTCAAGCACTATTATGTTTGTCTGCTTAAAGGTGTGTATAGCTAGGCATCTTATGGTTCCCCTGATCACTTCCTAGTATGTTTCTATTTTGTCTCACCATATGATATTCAAACATAAATCACTGTTGCAGTAGCCTAAGTTTTTATGGGTCCTACTCCACTGCAACCATGTGTCTTCCAAAAGCTCAAGCAGAGCTCGATAAAAGACAGTTGGTTGGAGAAAAACTTCAGAGATTTTTTTGCCACCGAAAAAAGAGAGAGAGAGAGAGAGAGAGAGCGCTCCTCTGGTAGGCCTGTGAAACTGCCAGTTGGCTAGCTATTTTCAAGACTTGGGCAGATAAGTCCCAGTTGGGGGGAAATTTTCAGCTAACTTTTATTTTTATCAAGAAAACTTGTGTTTTTCCATGAAAATAATTGTGTTTGGCAAGGAAACTGGATGGGTTTGGACTGTTTTTGCTTGTGTGAACTTACTGTGAGGAAAAGTTTAACTTTTGACAGAAATTTAGATTGTAAACTTTTCTGTGTTTGGAGGACACTATGCTTGTGGGGTGACTGTCAGTAGTTTGATTTACTTACCTAAGAACCACTTGCCTTACAGTTTAGAGATTTGTTCAGGCTGCACTCTCTACTTTCGTCACAGGGGTAAGATTCATACAGCTTAGGTTACTGCTGTTATGGTAAGTTTCACTTGCACAACTGTACTTTCTTGCTTGACCTCCAGGATGTTTATCTGCATGTCAAAATAGTCAAGGGGATATTTTCACTTCTGGGTAGGAGCCAGACACTTTCAAGTCTGCCCCCTTCCATTTGGTCTTGCCTTATCTCTAAGGGTTTTCACCAGATATGTGGCCATGATGGCAGTACACCAGAGTTTGAGGTACAAAGAGTTTCTTCTCTTTAGGTTATTGGTTCACTGCTGTCCCTTCTTTGAAGAAGATGAAAATATCAAGAGAGTCTTTACTCGGTTTAGTCCCATCCTTGGGCATCACTGTGAATACTGCAAAGTTACAGTTGGAGCCATTACAGCCTATAGTGTTCATAAGATTTTTTTTGGACAGTGATTTGCAAGGTAGGCTTACCTCACGAAAGGCTTCATCCAGTGCAGTGGGCAGTATTCTTCATATTTTCCATGGATATCAGTATTCTGTGAGTCTTTGAAAACTCTGGCCCTTGTGGCAGTAATGATCTTTCTTGTTCCTTTGCATGCTAACACATGCCAGTATTTCAGTGAACTGTAAGGACAAACTGAGGTCAGTCTTCTGGTCTGCTGACAGACTTCATAAGAATTTGAAATGTGTGCAAGTCCTTCACTGGTGACTTCGTACTGTGAACTTGTATCTAGCTTTTCACCTCCATGTTCTCCTAGTAACGGCCACCACAGACTATTCTACCCTAGGGTGGGAAACATTGTCAGAATAGAATGTTTCACAATATATGTCCACTGTAGAGGCCAACCTGCATGTACATTTGGAGATGAGAGGAGTTATTTCAGTTCATAGATAGTTATTAAACATGCAGTCTCTAGTAGATCATTAAGGAGCTAAGCCCAGTTTACAGATTGTTGTGGTACACTGTCTGGTTAAGTGACTTGTTAAAGGTCACACATCAGAGGAATGAAAGCTGAGGGAATCAAACCTAGGATTACAGGATGCAACTTGTTAGCAGTTCATAGGCTTAATCCTCTGTACTGTGACAGACTATTTCCAAAGGCTGAGAGATCCCTTCAGGGATGCAGGCTTTGCAAGACACTGTCCAACCAGTTTCAATTGCAATGCACACAGACAACATGGAGGTTATAAGGTATATAACCACAGTGAGCAGAACCCATTCTTAACGCTTATGCTTGGAGGCCATGAGTGTTTTGGAGTGGGCCTTGTCATCCATTCACTTATTTTTTGTAAGCCACATACTGGGAGATCAGTTCTAGTGGACAGGTTCAGCCATTACCTTTTAGTGACTCAGTAGTGGTCTTTCAATCCAACACCAAAGCAGAAACTCTTCTAACACTTGGGAAGTCTTACTGTGATCTGTTTGCACCCTTCAGTAATGGCAAATGCATCAACTACTTTTATTTGATAGTTTCATTGAGGGAATTGGCCCAGGTATCTTCTGGTCTAGAGAGGATCCTCAAGTCTCCTTTATGCCTTCCCACCCTGTTCCATGATATCCAGAGTCATTCTCAAAGTGAGTCTGTACATGGTCACAGTTATTTTAATAACTCTGTTTTGAACCAGACCGCTGTGATCCCCACTCTTGTGACCTCATCTTATGGAGATGAATCTGTAATTAAAGGTGTCCAGAATCTTCTTCTCACACCAGTCCAGCAAGGATTATCTGCATTTTAAATTGACTGAATGGTTTCCCTACTTCTGTAGATGGCTAGGAAATTTTCTTATCCTCATTGGGTCATCCAAACCATGGAGTCTGCCCAGAAACAGTTCACTAGCAAGTAGGAAATAAGGATAGTTGGCTTTGTTTTTTTTTGGTTTGAACCCCTTCACAGATCCTTTTTTCAGTTGTATTAGACTTTTTATCTCGTATCCTTGATTATGATTTGAGTTATAGTTCTATTAATGTTCATTTATCTGCTGTACTGAATTTCCACTATGAAGTGAACAATGTGTCTGGAGCATTTCTCCCTGGGCCTCTGCTGAAAATAGGCTGTGTCCTAGTTTGACTTTCCCAGTCAAAAATGTTAAATAAATGAAATTAAATAAAGTGCAAGAAAATGTGATTATTTTGCTGAAAACATTATATAGATGGGGGGGGGGGGGGCATGAACAGGATTTTGAAGAGATAAGAGCGGAATTCACCATCTCTGCTATCCTCATCATATTTCTGACAGGAAATTCTATTTTTAAGTTATTGTACTTTTTTGCCTAAAAACTAATAATTTAAACTATCCTGTTCGAAAACATCACAAATTATTCAATTATTGCCATATTTTCTTGTCAAACTATTATCTGGAAAATTTTCACAACTACAAGATCAGTCACCCAAAAACAAACTATAAAGACACTTTTATGACAAACGAGTTCCAAATGCTTTTTGACTAATATCCAGGAACTGTCTCTGAAAATGGACAAATAAATTGGACAATTTTAAGGAGAGGTGTCAAAGCAAATGGAACTTGTCCAGAAGTCTCTTAATCAACAGAAAGTGCAGATTTCATGAATAGAAGAAGCTTTAAATGATGTACAAAGAAGATTATCAGAAGAAGAAAACAACACAGAATTCCTGTTAAAGCAAAATTCCTTATTATTGAGCAAAACAGATGATTTAGAGAACTGATCTCGAAGAAGCAATGACCACATTTTTGGTTTACCTGAGAAAATTGAAGGGGGTAATATAGGATCATAGGACATTACTAGGCTAGTGGCCCTGAGGCCCTTTACAAGCCTAGCCAAGAGTTTATCCCCCCCCAAAAAAACCTCAGTCAGCACCTGTTGCCCCTGTCAATGAGAGTCACAGGTGGAACCCCTGGGACATATTTGTGGTTTCTCATCCACTCATCAAGGTTGTGCTTGAAGAGGGTCAACGGCATACTCTGTTTGTCATGTATGAGGAGTCTATTCCAGAGAAGGGGCAGCCTCTGGGAGATGAACCTGTTTCTCCAGCAGGTTTTGTTAATGTCTCATATTAGATGTAGGCCTTTTGATTGGGTAATGAGCAAGGAGTTCGATTTATGGATATGGAGCATCCCTAGTAGGGCAAACTTTTTAACATCCAGGCTCCCTAACATTCTTGATCTGCCTGAAGCAATGTTATATGGCAATGAGAGAGCACACAGATCTATGACAGTTACACCCTCTGAAAATAACTCAATACCGAGATCTACCATTGTAATTTTTTTTCATTACAGGACAAACGGTAGATATTCAAGACAGCTTGGTCAAAATCTCCCATCTAACTAGAAGGGAAAATAATAAGGTTTGACAGTGACTATTCCTCCACAGTGATATTTAAAAGGAAATGTTTTCTGTCATTAAAGAGCTCAAGAAAAAAATGATCAAGGTCCGTCTGCTTTTCCTTGCTAGACTTAAATTATTTCTTTCAGATGGGAATATTTGAGGACTTGGATAATGCATTGTCTTTTCTGAAAAAAAAAATTATATACATAAATTATATATTTATTTATATATATATATATATATATATATATATATATATATATCTATATATAGATAGATATATATATATATATATATATATATATATATATATATATATATATATATAGATATATATAGATATATATATATATATATATATATACACACACACACACACACACACACACACACACATATATAAAATTGAACAAACAGAAGCGCCATGGACTGAAATAGCAGTTCCGTCAAACGAATGGCTGAAAGAAATGAATGTAAAACCAATGAGAAGAAAAAGAAAATGAAAGAAAAGTGACTAGTCAATTTCAAAATTGTTATATTTTTTAAGTTAATACCTATTTCTACTTAAGAAATCTTGTTTATATTTCTCTCAAACCCTTTTTACCGTCAAAAAAGGAAACCTGGATGTGTACAGCACTAAGGTATCTGTGCTCTTTTTATTACTATTACTTGCATGCATATATACTGCAGCCGTGGTGGTGCAGTGGTATCATTGTTGCCTCACAGCAAGAGGTTCTCCTGTTCGATTCTCGGCTGAAGCGCCTTCTGTGTGGAGTCTGCCTGTCCTCCCCGCGGTCGAGTGGCCTTCGAAAGACATGCGTGAATGGGCGTGCCTTTGTTGAAGGTTGGGCGTCGGGCTGGCACTTCGGCGCCGTAAAAATCTACTGCTAATCATTAGCGGACCGGAGTTCTGCTGTGGCGATCCCTAACCGGGAAAAGCCGAAAGAAGAACAAGAACTTGCATGCATATATACCTATTCTTATTTAAATATTTGATATTATTTTAAACTTTAGCATATTAACAGCTGGATTATTTGCCTTATAGCTTGTCATACTTACAACCAATAACTATTTTATTTTATACTTAACATATTTATTTTAATAACTGGAGCTAGTTCTGCAAGCAGGATTTCTAGGTTCTTTTATATTAAAATTATAACCCTGAGTTTATTTAACAATTTAAGATTCAGCTTTGAAATGTCTTTATTAATATATGCGATCCTGATCAAAGCATATCAGGAATGTCAGTAGGGTTTAAATGTGAATTGAGTGTATAATTTGCGAGGGATAGCATACACATGGAGATGCATTATTAAAATCATCTCTCTTTGCAGAAAATGATAAATAGTCACTGTCTAGCTTAGATTTATCTGACAGTTCTTCAAAGGTTTTATGTTACTAGAGCAGATGGGACTTGATGGTGGGTTTTATAAGTTAAGAACGATCCTGTTTTGTTTCACTCACATGCTGTTTGGTGTTTCCTGATGTTGGAAAAGATAGGGGTAACCATGGTGCCATGAGTCTTGTATTTTTGTTCTCAGGAGTATTAAAAACTTTGTACTCTTTATTATTAGTGATTTTTATTACTTGTACTGGTTATGGAAATTTGTTTTGAGGTGCTGTTGGTTAAGAAATGGAGTTTACATTGGTGTGATTGTGGTTAACTTCTTGGAAACAAACACCGGACTTGGATTGCTTATTTGAACTGAGGGACAGGTGTAACGGCTGATAGTTGGGTGGTTTGAGCTATTCGTGATTTTCACTCTGTTGAGGTTGAGTGAAGACTGTCAGTTGATGAAGCCTTTTTACATTCTCATACTTGGTATACGTAGAAACTTCCCCTGTAAATGCAAGTGATCCAACATCACAGCTTGCTTCTCCATTTGTGCACTGACGAGTGGTTAAATCTATAGTTGTGGAAATTGCTGGCTCTTGATATGCTTTGGATTGGCTTCTTTTGAGTTTGGAGTCTTGTGTGTCTTAAGAACTTTTGTTGGACTAGAGCATGTGTGCCAGATGAGATGTTTGTAATGGGGCGGAGAAAGGGTGGAGTTTCAGGGTGCAGCTCTGATTTGTACTGTTTAATATTAATTATTTCTCGACAGTGGATAAGAGTTATCTCATCCTAAAAACGAAGTAAAACTAAGAAGGGGAGAAAGAGTGGGAAAGGAGAAGCAAATGGAAAATAAATGATAAAAATTTTTCAGATGACAATCAAATATTCCTATTGCTTTTTGCATATATGAAATTGAACATAGTATTTTCTCCACTTACTTTAATCAGTTAATGATATAAGACATATACAGGATGCTACATTCCCCCCCCAAAAAAAGTATGAAACTCTTTCCCTAGGTGAAGATAAAGAAGAAGAATTACTAGCACAGGATTTACTTTTAAGAATATTCTAGCACTATAATAGGGAAACCTGTTAAACAAACTGGAAATTAAAACCTAGGAATGATAAATTGCCAAGACTAAACACATGGCATTGTTTATGAGGTGAGATTCTATTGTTGTTGTTGTTGTAGATGTTGAATTATAATGGCATAAAGTTATACAAGCAGGTATTTGTTTTTCAAACATTTCTTATTTACCTTCTCACCAACATGAACAGATGACTGCTTTTTGGAGAAGAATAATTGTAAGGGTTATTCACAAAATACTAACTACAATGAATAATTTGTTTATGAATACTGCTAATCACTGTTTTTATATATATATATATATATATATATATATATATATATATATATATATATATATATATATATATATATATATATATATATATATTACTTAGAGGAGCAGAATGTTTCCTTTCTTTGGATCTTTAGTGTTCTTCTTTTTTGGTCATACTGTTTTTGATACACCAATTGGTCTAGTAGACAGACAAGTTTTATTTACAAATCGTATGTCTATAATTCCATTGAAAGTCTGTGGGGGTTATACTGTAATTTTCAATTACTGCATCCTGATGGTTTTGGTAAAATCAGTTTATGTTCCCATGTTTTAAGAAGAATAAGTGATTAAAACCAAAACCACACAGCCAACTCTGGCAAAACATCAGAAAAAAATTGGAGCGGTGACTCCGGAGGACTGGAGGTGCATAGAAGGTGAATAAAGATTGTGTCTGCTTCTAGTTTTTCGTAATAGTTATTTTGGGGAAAAATGATTACATGCTTATTAAAACTGAGGTTGCATTAAAATAACTGTGGTCATTGATACCGTGAATCATAACAATGCCTGATATAGACATACCTTGTTTATTCAGATGCTGCTTGCTGACATTGCATATTGTGAATACTGAGAAACTAAATTATCAAAAAAAGACAAAAGAGTTTAAATTACATGATACAGTCTATCATTACATACTTTTTTTAAGATGGGGAGGGAAGGGAAGGGAAAAGCAAAATAAGATGTTGATGACTTATGTTTTAATATATTTTGTCTTACGTTGGTGTAATACATTATAAAAAAATCACTGCAGTTTTATGCAGTTTTAGTCTAGTGACATAAATCAGAAAGCCAATTATTCATGATATTTAAACATTCAGTGATTTCACTTCATATTGTTTATTAAAAACAGTTATTACTCAAGCTATATTATACTTTAAATGTTCACTTCTAGTGTTGTGTGAAGCAAGAGAAATGTTGTAATTGATTGGTAACACAAATTCTTTTTTTTTCTTTTCTCTCTCCCTAATCCTTTCTTCATTTTTGTAAATTAACTCTTACATTGACAAATTATAGTCACACGGAAAACGTGTCAATTTTCAATATGATTTTGTTATTAATATGTGTAATTTCTATTATATTGACTATGATCTCTTACTCTTAACTAAGACACACATTGCAAGAAACATATATAAGAAATTTAAATGTCATTAGTAATATTAAATATGGGTAACATTATTCAATTTGATTAATGTAACCTATGAAATTAAACTGATATACAATACATTTCTGCATTTCAGAAATGGGTTAAAGTTGTATAATTGGCAAATAATGCCCTTGTTTATATAGACAACAATATACTATAATAAATACTATATTGAATAAGAAAAAATTCACTGGTTAACCCACATAATTCATAGAGACACATTCACATTGGGCGTTATGTTTTTTTTTTTTTTTTTTTTTTATTAACTTGATAGAGTTATGGAGTAGCAGAGGGGAACTAGTTCTGCTTCTGTTGTTGGGTAGGATGACTTGGATAGAATCTCTACGTCAGGAATGTTATACTCCATGTGGGGAGTGGAAGCTAAAATAACTTCATGTTTAATATTTTGTATAATATTTTTGGTGTCTACAGTTGTATACATTATTTTTGTTTGTATTAACACTAAGTCCACTAGGTTTATAGCTATCTGTATGCACTATTAAGTGGTTTATTCATATTGCCGTATTCTAAAGTTTTTAAGTTTTTAATCAAAATTATTTTTGAATTGCAAGATGACAAATTTAAAGTGTATTTCTATTAATATTAATGGATTGAAAAATGATTGCAAAAGGGGTGGTTCAAATAAATATTTAAAATGACTTTCTTCCCAGGTCATACTGATCCAAGAAACACATCTGTTAACCAATGATATAGCTAGACTCAATAATAAACATACTGTAATAGCTAGTTCCCAGTATAATCAGAAAAGAAGAGTTATAGCTGTTTTGTGGACAAATTATATACCTATACCAAATATATTAAATACATATAGTGATGACAAAGGAATATTTTGTTTAGTGACTTTAGAAATTAATGGGAAGATATACACTTTAATATCTATTGGATACCTGGTATAGGTGTTAAAACAGTCATACTCCATCTTGGTCAGATCATCCAACATTCAAAAGGTAGCCTAATTTTGGCAGGAGATATCAGCTACAGCCAAAGCTTTACTAAATTTCATTAATGTATTTAATATCAAAGATATTAGTCAATATTCAGTCTCTGATTCACTATTTTTTACACATTTCTCTAATAGATATGGAACACAGTCAATAATTTATAGTCTGTACCTCCAATCACCTAACTACAAGTCTTGATAAGCTTAAAATAGTCTCATGCCCACTTTCTGATCATAATGCCATAACATTTGAATTCCTTGTGAAACATAACAGTATTCACATTAATAGTCTTCCAGCGCATATAACCAACTTAAAAGATTTCAAAGAATTCTTTAATAAGGAGACACAGACTTGCATTGACTTTGATAATATTAAAGATATATCTGAAATCTATTTATGGGATGCTCTAAAATCTTATTTAAATGGTAAAATTATAAATTGGTATGCTTTAAAGAAAAAAACAATGGGATAAGGATTTACTTTGAAATAAAGGGAAAAATGATAAACTAAAAATAGAAAGTCAAAATAGCAATAATATCTCAGTGAAAGAAATTAATAAATTGCAAAGCAAATTTATAGAAATCTTAAATCATAAAATTAAAGCAAATTTAGAAAATATTAAAAAAATTACTCTGTAAATCCAAAATCAATGTGTAAAATAGCCTCTAGAACAAAAAATGATTAAAACAAATCACATCAAGGAGCTATACCTAGCTGATAAAAAGAAAAAAAGTCACTGCGATAGAAGATATCTTAAGTGAATTTAGAACTAATTTTAATAAAATTAATCAATTTGATCCAGCAATGGATCCATAAGACACAACTAAAATTTTTATTAGGCAATATACTAAGAATAAATTGACAAATGAACAATTGAAATTAACAGCCCTATATTGTTATTAGAACTCAAAAATCAAATTAATAAACTGAAACCTAATAAAGCTCCAGGCAATGATAGCATTATATCAGAACTTTGTAAGCTTATGCCTAATGAAGCGTTAAGCATCTTACTCCATATTTTTCAGTTAGTTAAAGATTTATCAATAGTTCCACCTTCATGGAAATGTACGCTTATATCTCCAATCTTGAAAACAGATAAGGACCCAACTAAATGTTCCTCTTATAGACCAATTTCATTATTAAATGTTAATTAGAAAATATGTATATCTGTACTTGCTAGTAGAATTCAACAGTTTTTTCCATATTTAATAGTGATCAAACTGGATTTATAAAAAATATAAATACTTACAATAATATTAAAAGAATATTAACTGTAATTGATTATGTTAATATAATAATTTAACTTGAATAAGCTTAGACATCAACAGTGCTTTTGACACAGTTAATTGGAAATATCTGTTATTGGTCTTAAAAGAATGTAATTTTTCAAAAGGTTTTCTATGACTTATAAATATTCCGTATGAAAATTTCTTAGCTTATATAAAAATAGGTTCCTATGTTTCAGAATCAGTTTTGATTACTAAAGAAACAAAACAAGGCTGTCTGTTGTCACCTTTATTTTTTACTTTAATTATGGAACCATGTGCGAATTACATAAGATCAAAATCAGATATTAAAAGAATACAAATAAACACCCATCTAAATTCAAAATACTGTTGTTTTCTGATGATCTACTTTTAACATTGAATGATAACAAAAAAATCACTTAATTCCCTGTTTGGGGCTATTGAAACTTTTCAGTCTATGTCTGGTCTTACATTTAATGAAAACAAAAAAAATGTATAAATTCAAGTATAGATGAATGGAAGAAAGATTTTCTAATATATATTGTAAAAGATAAAATAAAATATTTTAGGAATAAGTTTAAAAGCATTAAAGCTATAATAAATATAAATTTTAGTAATAGTCGGGATAATATTAAAAATATTATTAATAAATGGAACAAATTCATATTTCAATAGAAGAGAGACTTTAAATAATAAAAATATTACTGTAATACAATCATTAACTCTTCCTATCCCTAAACAATATATAAGATAATTTAATTCCTTAATTCTTAGATTTATTTAGTATCCCAACAAATGTAGATCAGCCCTTAATCATTATTTAAGAAACTGGTCTTATGGGGGAATTGGATTACCAGATTTAGAATTATATTTCTTATCTACTATTATTAAGACAATTACTTTTTAAAGAAATAACAGTTACACTGCTGAATGGAAAGACATACAAGAGAGTATTTGTTTAAGATCTAACCATCTAATATATGCACACCACAATAAGATAACCAGTAGTAACTGTCTTTGTTTATTAAAATATTAGATTTTGGAAAATCATAACCAACTAATTAATTCATCTTTATATTTCCCCGTTATTGATAAATTTTAGAAAGTGTGTACACCAAAATCTGAATATAAAGCTTGGCTATTCTTAACATTCCCTATAGCATATACACAAAGTAATATAAGCACATTCAATACAACTATAATGACTATATTTAAAGAAAAAAAATGTAATATTTTGGTATCAGTTGATGGATAAAGAAAAGTGGGTCTATATCACATTGTCAAACTCTTAAAAGTTTGAACGTCATATGGTCGACACCATATGATCGAACTTTCAAAAGTTTGAATGTTTCAACTGAGATCTCTGTACAGAGCTGAATGGGAAGATTTCCCTTTTCTGTACTGTAGTGCGATCTCAAAGTTGATGTATTTAAAAAGTGGGGGTGTGGGGTGCTGGGGGCTTGCCCTCCTGTTTAAACCATTCAGGTAGGTTTTTTGTTTGGTTTATTTTTTTTATTATGTTTTCTGACTTTTAAAAGCTCGATCATATGGTGTCGACCGTATGATGTTCGGACTTTTCGAAGTACGATTATGTAATATAGATGCAGAAAAGTTACATTCTCCGGATTTTATTTTAGAAAAAAATGAATTTAAATAATGAAACGTGTTAGATATTCAAAATTGCAGATACTCTGTGGATAAGAGAGTAAACAATGCAGCCATAAAAAAAATTAGTTTCAACTTTTAACTATTTTGATGCATCAAAACATTACAGAAAAGGGACTTCTGTCTGAAATCTATAAGATGATTAAAAATAATACAGAATATTACAAAGAAAATTATTGAGACTTTTTTAAATCCATTAATAAATATTTTCTCTAAAGAACCCACTTCATCCTTAAAATGGAAACTATTTTCTTGGAAATGTATGCATAAAGCATTCATTACACTGCATAAAATAGAAGTAATGTCTAAAAAGAATGTTGGATGCTGGAGATGTAAGTTGAACATCAAAGCAGATAGACAACATGTGATTTTGAATGTGTTGTAATTAAACCATTTTGACATGATGTTAATTATTTTTTACAGTCCCTATTCAGTGATAATTTTACATTGAATAAATTATTAATTTTATTCAGTACCCCAATTCCTTCATGTGTTAAAAAAATCATTCTGTTTTTTGGAGTCTCTTGTCAATCATAAGGAAAACGATCACCAAAAACTAGAAAAGTAAATTGACTACATTAATAAAAGAATTTCTTAATATTGCAACCAAAGTTTGTCATCTAGAACTATTGTCAATCAAAGAAAGAACAAGTAGAACCACTTCTTACAATTTGTGGATGAAACTCAAGCAACTGTTAAATAAGCAGACATTGATAATTAGAAATGAACGACAACTTCATAAACTAATTGAATTTCTCAACCTTTTTACTTTAGTAGACACCTTTGTAAATAGTTGTTTTTGTTATCTTTTCTTGCTTTGTTTTTTCTTATTTATCTGTTCGATTTCTATACATATTGTAATGTTACATTTTGTTATTCACTTGTAAATCTTAAAAATATTTAGAAAAAAAAGAAAATTTGATTATTTTTGCTCAAGGTGTGTGGGAGCATTTTAACTCCCTCCACCTTATCCAAGGACCCTGTGAGACCTTATGATCTGAATTTTGTTATGAAAAAAATGACACTACTACCTTTTATGCCAGCTAATAAAGCAAATTTAAACTTTTGTCATGGAAAAATATTTTAAGTGGTAACTTCCGCAAGAAGAATCTCTGAAATTCAAACCTTTTGCATAGGATAGATTTTTTCTTGAGAACAAATCCTACATTTATGGCAAAAGTAACCAGCAAATTCAGTCTGAAAGAAATGAATGTACCCATATTTTTCCTGAATACACTAGCAGAAGAAAATTCCTCCTATGCAGACAGGATAAAATCAACCAGAAAGACCCCATATCTTCATTTATTTTGTATGGTCTAAGCAAGCTGGGATCTATGATGTCTAAAATAACCTTAAATTGGTGGGTACCAACGGCTGTCAAAATGTGTTTATTAGTGCTCTGAAAAATAGAATAAGCCTTTGCCAGCCAAACCCATGGCTAACTGAACTGGGTAAGTTGAATCTTCTCAGGCTGCCTTTAAAATGCTTCATTGAATGAGATTTATGTAGCTTTGACACAGGCTTCTCTGCATACTTTTACCAGACACTGTATGCTGGTTTTGATCTCCAGGTGCAGGTGCTCCTCTGGGGCTACAATCATCTGTGAGATCCTTTCTTTGTTCCATCCAAGAAGACGAGCTAGGAACTCTGTCTTGATGGTTGAAGACGATGGACAGTAGTACCTCATCTGTGAAAAATATGTTTATAATGCGAGATCTGGATTAATGTGTGTTTGTCCTTTTCAGCAATTTCACTTGCCTTTTTTTCTAGCTTGTGACATGAGGCCTGGGAAAGATTAGGCAATAGTTTATTTATTATGTGGAATATGAGCTTGAGTTGTATTTTCTTTTTGATGACTTGTGTGAGACGCTTACTATCTGGAGCCATTGAGAGAGTACATATCACTGTGGGATTGGGAGGAGGAGTTGGATGGGAGTAAGGCTTACTTTATCCTCCAGCAAATTCCAGGTTGCTGAAGTGGATGGACACAGGTTGCACAGAAGTTTCATTACACTAAGTACATAACTTTCATTTTTACAGTGTGTGTTCATGCTTACATTTGTTAATTTTGGCTGTGATTGGGTGACTGCTTAGCTAATCATCTGTGTATTATTTGTAGCACTCAGTCTTCCTCCCTCAAAGATATTTGCCTTGACTTCATAGAGAATTTATAGAAACTGAATATAGTATTTTCTCCTCCCAAATGTAAAGGTTTATCCATTATATCCTGGAGTATCAACAGTAATGATCCATGACCTCTGCTTGGCCTTCTCTGCACCTGGTAAAGCTGAAGTTTATGTGTCTGATGTACAAGAAGTGTATGTACAAGTTGTTGACAAGGTAAGCATTTTTATTTCATCACTGTAATATATGCCATTTACATTTTTGTAGCCCTCATATGTTAAGAAAATAAGATAGAGCAAAGATAGTTGCAAATTTGCATTTTAGATCTCACTTATTAGGCTACCTCAAAGATTATGGTTTTAATGTTGTATGTGTTGAGATGAACACATTGTACTTTTACTGCATTTGACGTTCACTATTAAGAGGAAGTTTTTTCTGAAGTGTGTAAAGTGAAGTACAAGGCCTCAAGATAGAGAGAGAGAGATTGATGGCAAAAAATTATGTTCTTTGTGTAGATCACTTTGCAGTAGTAATTGCTACTGGGACTTATGTCACATAAGGCAGCATTCAACCTGACTTCCAGAGCTCAGGATCATCCCGCCTGTTGGCCAGGCAGACATCCACTCCTTAGTATATGCTCTTTGTAAAGCTGACATTTGCCCATGCCATTTTAAATCTTTTGCTGCAAATTGCGGTGCATGAAACATTGTACTGAATCTGGTGTACTGTGTCATTCATCCTGCTCTGGAGGTCAAGCTAGATGAGAACTCTGTTGGAGAAATCCATTTGTTTTCTTTAGTGTTCTTGTTTGACACTTATACTTCTGTTTTGTTGTTAATGGTTCAGAAGACAAATTGTGCATTATGGTATGTCCTCTCCTGACAATGAAGCCAGGTTTTCTTGTGGTAGGCAAATCCCACATAAAAATTTCTATAGTTCCTGTGTTTTCTGCATAGGGCTTGATCGTGACTTTTGAAGCCTGTAGTGTTTTCCAGAGCTTTACTTCCAAAATGATTAGGAGAAGGGGAATATCCCCTGAAAAACTGGGTAAGAAGAGTCTGGATGTCCTCACCTCTGACACCCCCCCCCCTAAGAACTGCATAAAGAAGCAACTTGTGGAAAATGGGGTTAGGGACTCTGGAGATTTGACCAGGTTTTCATTAGGTGCTTCCGCAACCACCCGCCCAAGGTATCTGGGATTTTTAAGACCTTTGGTGAATCAACTTGGAGGCTACCCTGCCTGTAGTTCTAGGTCCATCCCATTGAGCTGAAGTCTTTAATGTAGAATGTGGACTGGACTCGTGCTGTAGGCATCCATTGCCAAAGTCTGCATTTTTGTGTCTGAAGTGGAGGGTGATCAACCCATTATTTTAGTCGGGGAGGACATCCCTAGTCAAGACATGGCGGTCTGAGACTCCCTTCCCCAGTCTCAGGCTTCCAGGGTAGCTGTCCCAGTTAAGAGAACAAAAACTCCAAGCATAAAATGTCTGCCCCTCCTTGCTTTCTCGGTCTCAGCTAACCAGTGGGTCCTCAGTTTCCACCCCCTTTCAGACTATTCCACTGGAATAGATTGCATTGGCTCTGACTGCAACTTCTGTAAGACACAAGAGAACTCAAATCCAAGTTAGTTTCAGTGTATGGAGTCCCCTCTTTTAAGAGAAAGAAAACCCTCCACAGGGAAGGAGTCTAAGTTAACAAATAAAGAGGGAGGAGGGTTGGTCTGTGTTTTCCAAATATGCCTCCTACCTTAGGGTATGACAACAGCACTGAAGATACCATAATCCTCTGTTTCTGCTATCATGGAAAGCTTATTTGAAGTTGCTTCCTAGAGATTGAAAGAGTACTTTAGATTGGAAGCCAGACAGGCATCTGATGCTCAGAAAGTTATTTTATGTTTTGCTGGACATAGTGATCAGTATATCTCTCGCTATTCCCCCATCCTGAAGCTGTTGAGGAGGCTTTCTTGGCTACCTGCAAGGAAGCCAACACCACCCCTCTCAAAAAAAAGATAGATTTTCAAAAATACAATAAATTCCATTAAAGAAATACTCTGCCATATCCAGCAGATGTCCTTCATGGATGCATCTGCAGTCATAACAACTGGGTTGTCCTGTCGTCAGGCAGCCCTTCAGTCGGCCGGATTCCAAAGTCCGGGTCCGGCTTCGGCTGATGTCGCACTTCACCCGACGTCATCTCTGTTGGTCTTCGGGTATAAAGGCATCAGCCGACGCCATTTTCCTCAGTCTTTCTTGCGTGGGCGCGGAAGCAGAAGCTGTTGAGTGCCGGTCGGTCGGATCCAGAGATTACTTCTAATATACTATACTACTTCAAAGCTAAGTACCCCGCGTTGGGGACTCTCTCTTGCCTCAGCCGATGTCAGAAAAAGTTAATAATTGTTTAACCTGTGGGAAACAAATACCTCATAAGGATTTCCACTCTTACTGTCTGGCTTGTTTAGGCCCAGCCCAGCACGCAGCAGCTGTGCGGCCTGTGCTTCTTTTTCACCCGCCGAGCGCAGGGGCGTCGTCGGAGTTTGCTGAACAGTTTTTGGTTCTGTTTTGCGTATATTATGCCGCCGGATCCTCCGACTACCCAAACTGCTAAAAAAGATAAAGACCGACACTCGCGGTCCGCGGTTTCGCCGAAACCATGGTTAAGCAAGGAACTGCGGCCCGAAAGCAGAAAGCTGATCAAAATACAGCAGAATCTATCACTACCACTGAGGCCCCTGCTACTTCTCTTGAATCGGCCTCAGAAATTTTATCCACTACGGTGGTTGCCACTGACTTATCAGACACCATTCCCTTGGATGTCTACCCCAGCACGTGGTGCTGCTAGGCCTCCAGCAGCCATGTCCATTAAGGCCTTTGCCAGGGCCAAAGCAGCCAAAACTACTAGAACAGTGCCTGCTAAACCCCTACAACACGGCCCTCTTCTAGTTCACAAATGCTTACCCTGGCAGAAGATTTAATTTCATTAATTAGGGATCTCAATCTCACCCAGACAGGGCCTCTCAGCCCCAGAGAAGAGACTGGGGCAGAGCCC
Source organism: Protopterus annectens (assembly GCF_019279795.1). NCBI lineage: Eukaryota > Metazoa > Chordata > Ceratodontiformes > Protopteridae > Protopterus > Protopterus annectens. The sequence continues at coordinate 1,556,679,191 of NC_056739.1, read as the reverse complement.
CGAGCCTGTGTCCTCTGATGATTCTGCTGATGAATCAGACATAACAGACCAGCCAGAGGTTCCTTTCTCCAATTTTGAAGACTCAGATGCTGAAGAATCCATTCCAGCTGCCTCCCCACCAGAAGAATTTTCCTTTGAAACCTTACATGCCATGCAGAGCAGTTCCAATGGCAGCAGCAGGATTTCTCAGACTCCAGAAAAGACTTAGAACCTTCCTGCACCTTCCACAACACAGGCCCTTAGCTATACCTCCTGTGCTCTCTGTAGTGGATGATGCCTTCAATGATGTCTGCTCTGCACCAGATTCTTTACCTCCAGCCCCTGCCAAACCAGACAGATTTTACAGGGTACCAGACACTCATCACCACCTTTACAAGGCCCCACTTGCAGACCCAGAAACTATATCCCAGGGTCCCAAGGCAGTAGCCGCGACCACAGCTAAAAACCCTATTCCTTCTGAAAGGGAAGCCAGGTCTTTAGACAGATGGGGCAAAAAGGTTTACACTTCAGCTGCTCTCTCAGCTAGAGCTTTAAACCGTCAGTTTCACATGATACAATACCAAGAGTTTATGCTTGATCAGTTAACGAAAAAGCTATCCTCTGATGAATCAATTGATAAGAAATATGTATTAGAAATGGTAAATAACATACAACAGGTTAGTAACCATTCCTTGAAATGTGGCTATGATGCACTGGAGGCTTCATTTAGATCAGTCATGACTGGCACAGTGATAAGAAGGCATGCATGGCTAAAGGAACAAGCTTTACCGGATCATGTTAAAGCTAAGTTATTAGATGCTCCTATGGATAAGACCAGCTTGTTTGGTACACCTGCCCAGCAGGTAATGAAGAAAATGGAAGAAAAGGCAAAATCTGTTCAAACGGTTAAAGATTTCTTGCAGGTCCAACCCCCAAGGTTTAGCAGGAACTGGCCTGCCAAAATTGGTCCTTTCCTGACTCCACAAGATCCCAAAGGGGCAGGAATAGGCGTTCCAGAGGCAGAAACCAATCCAGAGGAGGTGCCTACAGAGGCGACAGTGGCAAGGTAACAACAGAGGCACAGACACAACCACTGCCACTACAACAACACAGCCACAGTGACTTAACTCTAAATCCGCCTACCAGGGAACAAATAGCAGCTCCATTAGGCGGCAAATTAACCTTATTTTCAAAGAACTGGCACTATATCACAAAAGACAAGTGGATTTTACAAACCATAGATCAAGGTTACCGGTTCCACTTCCACACTTTACCAGTCAAAAGAGGAATGCCAAATCTACCTTCCAAATCAAAAAACAGAGGCTCTACAACAGATAATGCAGTTAGCAAACATGAGGGCTGTGGAAAGAGTGCCAACAACAGAACAAGGAAAGGGATTCTACTCAAGACTATTCCTAGTTCCAAGAAAGGAAAAAAGTTGGAGACCTATTCTCGACCTGTCCACCCAAAATTCAAAATGCTGACCCTACAGCAACTTCTTCCCATGCTGGGCAAGGAGTGTTGGCTGGTAACTCTAGATCTCAAGGAGGCATACCTGCACGTCCCCATTCGACCAATCTGCAGAAGATACCTCAGATTTCTTGCAGGATCAGAGCAATGTCCTTCATGGATGCATCTGCAGTCATAACAACTGGGTTTGTCCTGTCGTCAGGCAGCCCTTCAGTCGGCCGGATTCCAAAGTCCGGGTCTGATGTCGCACTTCACCCGACGTCATCTCTGTTGGTCTTGGGTATAAAGGCATCAGCCACGCCATTTTCCTCAGTCTTTCTTGCGGCGAAGCAGAAGCTGTTCGCAAGTGCGGTCGGTCGGATCCAGAGATTACTTCTACCGAATACTACCAAGACTTCTAAAGCTAAGTACCCGTTGGGGACTCTTTCTTGCCTCAGCCGATGTCAGAAAAAGTTAATAATTGTTTAACCTGTGGGAAACAAATACCTCATAAGGATTTCCACTCTTACTGTCTGCCTTGTTTAGGCCCAGCCAGCAGCCTGTTCGGCCTGTGCTTCTTTCAACCGGTCGGAGTTTGCTGAACAGTGTTTCAGTTCTGTTTTGCGTATATTATGCCGCCGGATCCGACTACCCAAACTGCTAAAAAGCAAAGATAAAGACCGGTCCGCGGTTTCGGCCGAAACCATGGTTAAGCAAACCGAGAAAGCTGATCAAAATACAGCAGAATCTATCACTACCACTGAGGCCCCTGCTACTTCTCTTGAATCGGCCTCAGAAATTTTATCCACTACGGTGGTTGCCACTGACTTATCAGACACCATTCCCTTGGATGTGTCTACCCCAGCACGTGGTGCTGCTAGGCCTCCAGCAGCCATGTCCATTAAGGCCTTTGCCAGGGCCAAAGCAGCCAAAACTACTAGAACAGTGCCTGCTAAACCCCCTACAACACGGCCCTCTTCTAGTTCACAAATGCTTACCCTGGCAGAAGATTTAATTTCATTAATTAGGGGATCTCAATCTCACCCAGACAGGGCCTCTCAGCCCCCAGAGAAGAGACCTAGGGCAGAGCCCCCCGAGCCTGTGTCCTCTGATGATTCTGCTGATGAATCAGACATAACAGACCAGCCAGAGGTTCCTTTCTCCAATTTTGAACAGACCAGCCAGAGGTTCCTTTCTCCAATTTTGAAGACTCAGATGCTGAAGAATCCATTCCAGCTGCCTCCCCACCAGAAGAATTTTCCTTTGGGGAAACCTTACATGCCATGCGAGAGCAGTTCCAATGGCAGCAGCAGGATTTCTCAGACTCCAGAAAAAGACTTAGAACCTTCCTGCACCTTCCACAACACAGGCCCTTAGCTATACCTCCTGTGCTCTCTGTAGTGAATGATGCCTTCAATGATGTCTGCTCTGCACCAGATTCTTTACCTCCAGCCCCTGCCAAACCAGACAGATTTTACAGGGTACCAGACACTCATCACCACCTTTACAAGGCCCCACTTGCAGACCCAGAAACTATATCCCAGGGTCCCAAGGCAGTAGCAGCGACCACAGCTAAAACCCTATTCCTTCTGAAAGGGAAGCCAGGTCTTTAGACAGATGGGGCAAAAGGTTTACACTTCAGCTACTCTCTCAGCTAGAGCTTTAAACTGTCAGTTTCACATGATACAATACCAAGAGTTTATGCTTGATCAGTTGCTATCCTCTGATGAATCAATTGATAAGAAATATGTATTAGAAATGGTAAATAACATACAACAGGTTAGTAACCATTCCTTAAAATGTGGCTATGATGCACTGGAGGCTTCATTTAGATCAGCCATGACTGGCACAGTGATAAGAAGGCATGCATGGCTAAAGGAACAAGCTTTACCGGATCATGTTAAAGCTAAGTTATTAGATGCTCCTATGGATAAGACCAGCTTGTTTGGTACACCTGCCCAGCAGGTAATGAAGAAAATGGAAGAAAAGGCAAAATCTGTTCAAACGGTTAAAGATTTCTTGCAGGTCCAACCCCCAAGGTTTAGCAGGAACTGGCCTGCCAAAAATTGGTCCTTTCCTGATTCCACAAGATCCCAAAGGGGCAGGAATAGACGCTCCAGAGGCAGAAACCAATCCAGAGGAGGTGCCTACAGAGGATGACAGTGGCAAGGTAACAACAGAGGCACAGACACAACCACTGCCACTACAACAACACAGCCACAGTGACTTAACTCTAGATCCGCCTACCAGGGAACAAATAGCAGCTCCATTAGGCGGCAAATTAACCTTATTTTCAAAGAACTGGCACTATATCACAAAAGACAAGTGGATTTTACAAACCATAGATCAAGGTTACCGGTTCCACTTCCACACTTTACCAGTCAAAAGAGGAATGCCAAATCTACCTCCAAATCAATAAACAGAGGCTCTACAACAGATAATGCAGTTAGCAAGCATGAGGGCTGTGGAAAGAGTGCCAACAACAGAACAAGGAAAGGGATTCTACTCAAGACTATTCCTAGTTCCAAGAAAGGAAAAAAGTTGGAGACCTATTCTCGACCTGTCCACATTAAATACATACATCATTGTCCCAAAATTCAAAATGCTGACCCTACAGCAACTTCTTCCCATGCTGGGCAAGGAGTGTTGGCTGGTAACTCTAGATCTCAAGGAGGCATACCTGCACGTCCCCATTCGACCAATCTGCAGAAGATACCTCAGATTTCTTGCAGGATCAGAGCATTATCAATTCTCAGCATTGCCCTTTGGCTTATCTACTGCGCCCAGAGTATTCACAAAATGCCTGGCATCAGTAATCGCCCACTGCAGACTACAGGGAATCAAATTTACCCATACCTGGACGACTGCCTGCTATAAGGGGACAACAAAAGCAAGCTGACAACAGATTTACAAAGGGTCATTTACTTGCTACAAGCACTGGGATACACAGTCAATTTACAAAAATCAAGGCTGATACCATCCCAGACAAGGACATTCTGAATTGGACACAGTAAAACAAATGGCTTTCCTAACTGCAGAAAAACAAAGAGAACTCCCTCTTTACTTCTTGGCACTAACAAAACAGAACAAGTTAACAGCAAGAAAAGTACTGCAGGCCTTGGGCTTCATGGCATCATGCATAATCTTGGTCCCACTTGCCAGACTACATATGAGAAAACTACAGTGGTACCTAAAGAATTTATGGTCCCAACACAGGCACAGCCTAGAAACAGAAATTCCACTAATTCCATGCTTAACACAGGAGTTCCTATGGTGGGCTCAAGCATGCCACTCAAACCCAGGGCTACCCTTTCGCAGATGTCAAGCAAGCCAGACCATCACAACAGACGCTTCAGACCTAGGATGGGGGGCCCACATGGTGGACAAATGCGTGCAAGGATTGTGGACCTTGGGATCAACTTCACCTGCACATCAACCTAAAAGAAATGCTGGCAGTAAAACTGGCAATCCAAAACTTCAGACCATTTCTCAAAGAGGGCCAGTTGATGATAAGGACAGACAACACCACAGTCATGTGGTACATCAACAAACAGGGAGGCACTCATTCATACCCCCTATGCAGAATGACTTTGGAGCTGTGGAACCTGGCACTCAGCTACAACATCCAGTTACAGGCAATATTTGTACCGCGAAAAAAAAAATACTCTAGCAGACATACTAAGCAGAACCACATCGGATGCCCACGAATGGATGCTACATCCGACATCTTCAAGACCATCTCAAAGCAATGGGAATGCCTCAGATAGATCTATTTGCTTCCCCTCTCAATCACCAGCTCAAAAGTTCTGCACAAGGACATTCCACCCACTAGCATGGAAAGTGGATTCGCTCTCCTTCAGCTGGAAAGGCCTAACAGCATATGCATTCCCACCTCTTCCCTTGATACACAAGGTATTACTAAAAATCAAGGAAGAACGTCCAAGGATAATCCTAATAGCTCCAAACTGGCCAAGACAACACTGGTACCCACTGCTGAGGAGCATGTCTCAGAACAATATGTGGCCAATACCCTGATGCCTTTGATGTTAACTCAGAACAACTACAGCATCATGCATCCAAACCTAAAAACGTTGCAACTGACTGCATGGAACATCACATAGCAGCAGCTAATCCAGAACTTTCCCAAAGATTTAAAGACATTATTCTTGAAGCCCGCAGACCTTCAACAAGAAGGAACTATGCAGGAAAATGTAAAAGGTTTGTCATTTGGAGTACTGAAAGAGGAAAAGATGTGTCAAACATAGATATGCCTAACATTCTGGAGTATCTGGCAGAACTTCTACATTCAGGCCTGTCCTACTCCTCCATCAAGATACATGCATCAGCTATATCAGCAGAATACAGCTTTGATCCACCTGTGTTTTCACACCCATTACTCAGACAGTTCCTCAGAGGAATCAAGAATGTAAAACCTCCAAGGAAACCACCTTTGCCAGCTTGGGACTTGAACTTTGTGCTAGAAAAGTTGACACTATCACCCTTTGAGCCAGCAGCAACAGCAGACCTACAGCATCTATCGTGGAAAACCGCCTTCCTACTGGCAATAACCTCAGCCAGGAGGGTTTCTGAACTCAGGCCCTAATGGCAGTACAACCCTTCCTAATCTTCCATCAAGATAGAGTGTCCATGAGGACTAATCCTACATTTATGCCTAAGGTGGTATCCAGAGTGTCTTTAAACCAGGCAATCCACCTACCTACCTTCTTTCCCAACCCACAAAACAGAGGGGAAAGAATACTGCATACCTTGGATGTACATAGACAGCTACGCTACTACCTGGACAGAACAAAAAGTAGCAGAAAAACTGATCAGCTTTTGTAGCCTATGCAACAGGAAGGGAAGGAAAAGCTATTTCCAAACAGACAATCTCCAAATGGATAGGAAATTGCATACGATTCTGTTACTCCTTCCATGGAAAACCAATTCCACAGAACATAAGACCTCATTCGACAAGAGCAACAGCCACTACCACAGCCTTTTACAGGAGTGGCCACCAAAGACATTATTGAGTGGCTACTTGGACCTCCGTGCATACATTTGCCAAGTATTATAATTTGCCTCTATATTCCAGATCCCGAGCAGGGTTTGCCACTGCTGTACTGCAAGGGATCCTAAACACACCATAATCTAGTTTCTTCCTCCTCCCCTAGTTGGCTATGGTATTCTACCCAGTTGTTATGACTGCAGATGCATCCATGAAGGACATAGTACAGTTTTGTACCTACCATAAATGTAGATGTCGAACTGGATAGCATCTGCAGTCAGGATACCCTCCCTCCTTCCCTCTGTGGTACTCCTAGGGTGTTTACCCTCCTAATAGCTAGCTGGTGGGGAGTCTTTTATGGTGTATTTGTTGTATATATGTACATACATGCTTATTTTTTGTGTTTACCACTATCTTTTTGGAAACATTGGCATTTATCCAAAATTTTTAGCCTTCAAGAGGGATACTGGCATCTGGGGCAAGAAACACTGAGGAAAATGGCTGATGCCTTTATACCGAAGACCAACAGAGATGACGGTGAAGTGCGACATCAGGGACCCGGACTTTGGAATCCGGCCGACTGAAGGGCTGCCTGATGACAGGACAAACCCAGTTGTTATGACTGCAGATGCTATCCAGTTCGGACATCTACATTTATGGTAGGTACAAAACTGTACTTTATCAATTCTCAGCATTGCCCTTTGGCTTATCTACTGCGCCCAGAATATTCACAAAATGCCTGGCATCAGTAATAGACTACAGGGAATTCAAATTTACCCATACCTGGCCGACTGCCTGCTACAAGGGGACAACAAAAGCAAGCTGACAACAGATTTACAAAGGGTCATTTACTTGCTACAAGCACTGGGATACACAGTCAATTTACAAAAATCAAGGCTGATACCATCCCAGACAAGGACATTCTTGGGCGCGGAATTGGACACAGTAAAACAAATGGCTTTCCTAACTGCAGAAAAACAAAGAGAACTCCCTCTTTACTTCTTGGCACTAACAAAACAGAACAAGTTAACAGCAAGAAAAGTACTGCAGGCCTTGGGCTTCATGGCATCATGCATAATCTTGGTCCCACTTGCCAGACTACATATGTGAAAACTACAGTGGTACCTAAAGAATTTATGGCCCCAACACAGGCACAGCCTAGAAACAGAAATTCCACTAATTCCATGCTTAAAACAGGAGTTCCTATGGTGGGCTCAAGCATGCCAGTCAAACCCAGGGCTACCCTTTCGCAGATGTCAAGCAAGCCAGACCATCACAACAGACGCTTCAGACCTAGGATGGGGGGCCCACATGCTGGACAAATGCGTGCAAGGATTGTGGAGGCAGGATCAACTTCACCTGCACATCAACCTAAAAGAAATGCTGGCAGTAAAACTGGCAATCCAAAACTTCAGACCATTTCTCAAAGAGGGCCAGTTGATGATAAGGACAGACAACACCACAGTCATGTGGTACATCAACAAACAGGGAGGCACTCATTCATACCCCCTATGCAGAATGACTTTGGAGCTGTGGAACCTGGCACTCAGCTACAACATCCAGTTACAGGCAATATTTGTACCGGGAAAAGAAAATACTCTAGCAGACATACTAAGCAGAACCACATCGGATGCCCACGAATGGATGCTACATCCGCTCATCTTCAAGACCATCTCAAAGCAATGGGGAATGCCTCAGATAGATCTATTTGCTTCCATCTCAATCACCAGCTCAAAACGTTCTGCACAAGGACATTCCACCCACTAGCATGGAAAGTGGATTCGCTCTCCTTCAGCTGGAAAGGCCTAACAGCATATGCATTCCCACCTCTTCCCTTGATACACAAGGTATTACTAAAAATCAAGGAAGAACGTCCAAGGATAATCCTAATAGCTCCAAACTGGCCAAGACAACACTGGTACCCACTGCTGAGGAGCATGTCTCAGAACAATATGTGGCCAATACCCTGATGCCTTTGATGTTAACTCAGAACAACTACAGCATCATGCATCCAAACCTAAAAACGTTGCAACTGACTGCATGGAACATCACATAGCAGCAGCTAATCCAGAACTTTCCCAAAGAGATAAAGACATTATTCTTGAAGCCCGCAGACCTTCAACAAGAAGGAACTATGCAGGAAAATGGAAAAGGTTTGTCATTTGGAGTACTGAAAGAGGAAAAGATGTGTCAAACATAGATATGCCTAACATTCCGGAGTATCTGGCAGAACTTCTACATTCAGGCCTGTCCTACTCCTCCATCAAGATACATGCATCAGCTATATCAGCAGAATACAGCTTTGATCCACCTGTTTTTTCACACCCATTACTCAGACAGTTCCTCAGAGGAATCAAGAATGTGAAACCTCCAAGGAAACCACCTTTACCAGCTTGGGACTTGAACTTTGTGCTAGAAAAGTTGACACTATCACCCTTTGAGCCAGCAGCAACAGCAGACCTACAGCATCTATCGTGGAAAACCGCCTTCCTACTGGCAATAACCTCAGCCAGGAGGGTTTCTGAACTCAGGCCTAATGGCAGTACAACCCTTGCTAATCTTCCATCAAGATAGAGTGTCCATGAGGACTAATCCTACATTTATGCCTAAGGTGGTATCCAGAGTGTCTTTAAACCAGGCAATCCACCTACCTACCTTCTTTCCCAACCCACAAAACAGAGGGAAAGAATACTGCATACCTTGGATGTACATAGACAGCTACGCTACTACCTGGACAGAACAAAAGTAGCAGAAAAACTGATCAGCTTTTGTAGCCTATGCAACAGGTAGGGAAGGAAAAGCTATTTCCAAACAGACAATCTCCAAATGGATAGGAAATTGCATACGATTCTGTTACTCCTTCCATGGAAAACCAATTCCACAGAACATAAGACCTCATTCTACAAGAGCAACAGCCACTACCACAGCCTTTTACGGAGTGTGCACCAAAGACACATTATTGAGGCGGCTACTTGGACCTCCGTGCATACATTTGCCAAGCATTATATTTTGCCTCTATATTCCAGATCCCGAGCAGGGTTTGCCACTGCTGTACTGCAAGGGATCCTAAACACACCATAATCTAGTTTCTTCCTCCTCCCTAGTTGGCTATGGTATTCTACCCAGTTGTTATGACTGCAGATGCATCCATGAAGGACATAGTACAGTTTTGTACCTACCATAAATGTAGATGTGCGAACTGGATAGCATCTGCAGTCAGATTACCCTCCTTCCCCTCTGTGGTACTCCTAGGGTGTTTACCCTCCTAATAGCTAGCTGGTGGGGGGGAGTCTTTTATGGTGTATTTGTTGTATATATGTACATACATGCTTATTTTTTGTGTTTACCACTATCTTTTTGGAAACATTGGCATTTATCCAAAATTTTTAGCCTTCAAGAGAGCTACTGGCATCTGGGGCAAGAAACACGGAGGAAAATGGCGTCGGCTGATGCCTTTATACCCGAAGACCAACAGAGATGACGTCGGGTGAAGTGCGACATCAGCCGAAGCCGGACCTGGACTTTGGAATCCGGCCGACTGAAGGGCTGCCTGACGACAGGACAACCCAGTTGTTATGACTGCAGATGCTATCCAGTTCGGACATCTACATTTATGGTAGGTACAAAACTGTACTTTGTCTGTGAATCCGAGAAGAGGTCTGAATTAGTCTCTGTTACCAATAATCTTCTCAGTGATGATGTAGCAGACTGCCTGACCGAACTGGTAAAAAAGTATACTTAACTGTTATACTGGCCTTCAGAGCCATTAGTTGTTAGACATGCACTACCAAGTTTCAGATTTATCTCTTTGAGTAGATGAAAAAATGTGGAGTTATATAATATGGCTCAGAGTCCAAAATTAGACATTACCTGGGCTTTAATTTGGTCAAGCTTTCTATTTGTGCCTATATGATGTAGATTCAGCATCTAAGGCAGCATCTTATGGGTTCACTGATTAGGAGGCATGCCTGGCTGAGACTCCAACCCCTGAAGAAGAATGTCATAGTGCCAGTCCTTAATGCAGCATTTGATAAGGATATGGTCTTTGGGGTCCCTATTCAAATATTCAGAAGTATGAAGGAAAGGAGGAAGATCAAGCAGTCAGTGAAGCATCTTTTTCACACATCCATTGTAAGTTGTGAGAGAAGCTACCCATCTAAGTCTAGGCCCTAGTATTCTAGGCAAAGAACGGGTAAGCTAGTGAAGGGCAAGAAGGCCCGATTTTAAAAGAAGTTGTGTGTTTTTAGGGAACCCACTTCAGCAATATGTGTCTACATTATAACAGCAATTACCCTTATAATATTAAAGGAACATAGTTATGGGTTAGTTTGTTAGACTTTCAAGAACTGTGTCCAATATGTCCAATAATGAGGTTTTTGAAGAAGAAAAGTTGTATATGAAACAGTTGTTCTTAGAAAGGAACTACCCAGCAAAGCTGATGGATGATGTGATATGAGAAGTTCCAATCAGGAGAGTCAATTCATTTGCCACATATTAGTGAAACCAGTGAAACTGAATAATAGGCAACAGATTCCAAATAAGAACTGTAATAAAAGTATGCGCCTACCTTCTTCAGTGGATATTTGTGAAATAAAACAAATTATGAGGAAAAAAATGGAATTTTTTTTCTGCATTTTGAGGGTTTTATAGAAAAAGATAGCAAACGTCCAGTGTCTGTCAAAAAGTTGGAACAGAATTTGAAAATAATTTTTGAGAAAAATAATACTTGCACTTTACCACATAGGAATTTTAGCATGGTAAAATGTAGAACATATAAGCAATGCCATTTTAACAACTGGCAAGTATATATAGCTAGGGCTTAACAATAAACTACCTGTTTTGTTAATCAGAACAATAATGTATTGTATATTGCTACCCATTTATCTTGCCAAGCATTTTATGTTGGTAAAACTAAAAATAAATTAAAGGAAAGAATGTACCAACATAACTATGGCATCAAGAAAGCTTTTTAACAATGCCCTCTATAAACATGCCAGCACATGCATCATTTTTATTAAGTTTGTATCTTCTTGTTTTAGAACAAGTTAAACAGGAAGATAGAGGAGGTGTCTAGAGTAACTCACTGTTATGTAGGGAATTAATTTGCCAACTGGCATTAGAAGCAGATAAAAACTGGGATTAATGAAAGTATTTCTATTAGTAGTTTGTTGGTAATTAAGCATAATTCTGTTCGTTGATTAGTGTTTTTCAGACATGTGACATCGTCAGAATATTTTGAAAGGATTATCTTATCCAGTTTATTTACATTTTGGTGAAGTCTGATTTTTTTTGTAACAGACAAAAACTCTAAATGTACTTTGTTTTTTCATTTACTTAGGTTTTTTGTTTTGTGGATAGCATTTTTGCTGTGACTGAAACATATTGGTATTTGGTCATAGGAAGTTACTAGGCTGTTGGCCATAAGGCCCTTACAAGCCTAACCAAGAATTTAGCCCATGTTCCAACAAGTCAGCACCCGATGCCACTATCCAGGAGGGACACAGGTGGAATACCAGGGGTGTATTTTCTCTTCCCCATCTAGTTATCCAGGTTGCGCTTAAAAAAGGTTAATGAGGTACTCTGCTTGATGTGGAAAGGGAGTCTGTTCCACAAAAGGTGTCTGGGACACAAATTTGTCCTGCCAACAAGTCCTGTTGAAGTCACAGACCAGGTTGAGGTCAGACATGCGGGTTACTTGAGTGGAGCTTGACTTGCAGACATGCAGCAGTTCCATCAAGGCAGGGTCTGAGATTGCTTTATATGCCAAACAGAGGTCACTGCTGATGAGTCTGTAGGAGACTGAGTAGAGGGACAGGGCCTTTAGCCTATCTGTGTAGGGTAAATGTTTGAGGCCCTGGATTCTCCTGGTGAGGAACCTCTGTGGTCTCTCCAGCTGCTGCATGTGCTTTGTGAGATGCATGCCGAAAGGGGCATTGGACTCAGTAATGAGTCTTATAAGGGAAGAATACAGGAATGTTATGACCACCTTGTCCGTGAATGAGATAACCTTACTAATGAGGTAGGCCATGTAGAAAGCTTTCCATACAATGGAGGCAATTTGGTGGTGAAAAGTCAGTTTGTTATCAACCTGGGTGCCCAAGTCCCTAATGACTGAATTATTAATGTGATAATTTGTGGGGATGTCACTCTCCCCAAAAGGGATGATGATGCATTTTTTGGCATTGAGTTTGAAGCCTTGTTTCTGGCACCATTCATTTGTCTGGCTGAGACCCTCTTGCAGGACGTTCACATCACTAGGAGAATTGATGACAGCACCCCAGCTTGCAGTCATCTACAAACTTGGTCAGCCATGGCCCACTGGTTTTGGCCTGCACCTCAGAAAAGTATATTCCAAACAACAGAGGCCCAAGACCAATCCCTGGGGTACACAGCTCGTTACGGGTCTACTGCCTGTGGTGGCTTCCCCTGTTTTGACTAGGTGGGTTCCTTCAGTGAGCCAGTTTGCTACCCATCTGGGAACATATGGATTGATGCCTAATTGAGAGAGTTTATCTCTTATACCTGAGTGGGGAATATTATTGAAGGCTTTGGCCAGGTCAAGGTAGGCAGTGTTCACCGTCTTCCCCTCGTCCATGGCTTTGGTGATTGTCTCAAAGAATTTGATCAGATTTAACAGGCATGACCTCCCCTTGACGAAACCAAACTGTGCGGGATCAAATATTTGGAGGTTGCCAATGTCCTTGTTAATTATTCCCTCCACAGTAAAACTATTCCAGGCAAGGTCAAAGCATACTCTACCAGAGTCTTGGCTTCATCCATTGTTTTTTTGGAATGGGTTACACTAAGTATTCTAGAAGCAGCAACTTTAGTCCTCTTTACATACTTTTACAGTTGTGGTATTCTTTACCAAGGGGGTTCCCTGCCAAGGGTAGCCCAGCATCTAGCCTATATACTAAAGCCTTCTGATTTTATAGAAGTAATACATCACACATATGCTCCCCACTCAAGTTGTAAAGCATAAAGGTGATATGTGGACGTATATAGCTCAGAACTTCTTTGCGGCTAATCCGAATGCCATCATCGAACATCAGTTTAAATGGTCCCTCTTCTGTGCTGGTTACCAAGCCATGTTTCAGGTAAGTGCCCCGTTGGGGTTTCTTCTTATCTTTTTTCCTTTTTCAGTTTTGTGGGTTTACATGCCATCCAGAAAGGGAAAATGGCAGTGAAGGGAGGTGGCTTCCCCATAAGGATTATCATGAGCAGTGTCTGTTCTGTTTGGGTGCTTCTCAAGACCATACAAAGTGTTCTGTCTGCCAAGCATTTGTCTGTAAGAGCCTACATATTTGTCTCTCCTCCTTGTCCTTTTACCTGGAGAACTAAATTGTTGGTGCTGAGTGCTATGATGGAATCTTCCCATCCCTAAGGTCAGCTGCCTGCCAAGAAAAAGGCCAAAAGAATAAGTTCTGATTCTGCTCAAGAACTCTTAAAACTCCAACAGAACAGAAAACTTAAAACAAATGTAATACTAGAATAAGATACAAAATAGATGTGATCAAGCCTTAAATAAAGAGCTTCAAATCAAAATTAACTGCAGTTAGTAAAATAAAACTTAAGGGAACGATGAGGAAGTGTGGGACCTGCAACTAATATTTATGAAAGAGACGAAATTAAATTAGGCGATACAAGTATTGCCATACATGGTTATAACAATTATGGGCCCAAAGGGATTGTATATACTGCTAAATGTTTGGACTGTTCTACCTGTTATATAACAACGTATCTATGAGCATTTATATGAGATATCTAGGTGTAAAAAAAATAATGCTTTCTATAGACATTTACAACAGTTTGGTAATCATGCTTTTATTATTTTAGAACAAATTAAAATGTGTCCCAGGAGGGCCCTTGGAAGGTTATATTAGAAAAATAAAGAATGCTTCTGTTTTACCAGGTTTGAATGAGACCATTTCTGTTTCCTAGTGTGTTAAAAATTAGGATATTTAATAGGTGAATGTTATGTGTTCATATTATAAATTGTGTGCAAATTAGTTTTATTTGTTTGATTATTCAGTTATATGGAGTGTATAAAATGGGTCAATGAATTTTTTGATATTGTCTGAAGAAGGCTGGTTTTACCAGTCAAAAGCTCTTAACATTAAACTGTGTGCTGGATCCTACTTTGAGCTGCCGTGTTTGTTTATATTATCTCAGACCTTCCTGATTCTGAAGGGAAGGTCTCGACCCTCTCTTTACTGGGCTGTACTTCTCAAGTAACCCGCCACTCTATTAAATGTAGCTATGATGCAGCTGATGCCTCCTCTAGAGCTGCTGATGCTTTTTGTTCTGTTTTAAGACATTACTCTTTCGCTTTATCTCCAGCCTTTACCTGATGATATTAAGGCAGCTAAACTGCTAGATGCTCCTCTTGATAATAAGAACCTGTTTGATTCTGCAGCTGCTGAACGTTTTAAGTCTCTGCAGGTTAAGGGTAACTCCTCCCAAAGGTACCAAGAGTCCTAGGTGGGTTCTTCTGCTAAGTCTACTTAGACTCCCCTTCTGAGAAACCTTTTCAAGACAAACTAGGTTCTATCTGACTGCTTGCTTCCCCGTTTCCTGAGCCAGGGTCTCTTATCTCTTTGTCTTTCCCTGTCCCTTTCCAGTTGGTTAAGAATCACTCAAGACTCTTGGGTTCTGTCCATCATCTGTCAGTGATACTTTATGATGTGGAAATCCCTTCCTCCTTTTCTAGGCATCCCTCAACCTCCTCAGGAACAGCTTCCTTTCTTGCCAGAACTGCTTCAGGGTCTTCTGGCTCAGAGCACCATTCAAGCTGTGCCCTCTTCCCAGGAAGGGAGGGAGTTTAATTCCAGACTCTTTCTAGTTCGCAGAAAAGCAGGCATCTGGAGACCCATTCTGGACCTCTCTCAGCTCAACACCTTTCTGAAGATCCCTTCCTTTCAGATGTTGTTCCTTTAGACCCTTTTTACTCTTCTCCTTCCCCAGGTTTTCCTGGCATCTCTGGATCTCAAAGATGCTTATCTTCATGTCCCTATTCATCCCCTTTTCAAGAAGCTTTTGCTTTTCTCTGTTCCTTCCTTGCATTTTCAGTTCTGTGCTTTGTTCTTTGACCTTTCTACCACCCAAGGGTTTTCACCAAATGCGTCGTTCCTGTGACTGCTTTTTGCAGGATGGGGGGGGGTGTCAGATGTTTCCATATCTCGACAATCTATTCATTCAGGCTTCCCCTCCCGAGACCTTATTTCAGCACCTCTACTATACTATTTGTCTCTTGCAAAGCCTGGGATTTATCATATGCTTCCAAAAGTCAGGCCTGATTCCTTCTCAGGATCATGTCTTTCTCGGTTGCAGGCTCCAGACCATTCCCTGCCTCCTTCCAAGGCTCTTTCTCTAATCACCTTTTTTCAGTCCCATCTTCCTCAAGTTTCAGTTACAGCAAGAGGGTTCTAAGGGCACTTGCATTCATTGCTTCCACCATTCCTATGTTACCTCTAGCCAGGTTTCATATGAGAAACTTCAGTGGTTCCTAAAGTCAGTATGGCTCCAACACTGTCATCCTATGGATTTTCTAGTCACTCTTCTTTCATGCTTCAAGCTTGAGCTTCAGTGGTGGATTCATCAGCAGTCTCTCAACTTGGGACTTCCTTTTCAGCTCCCAATCCCCTCTAAGGAACTTTTTTCAGATGCCTCAGAAATGGGGTAGAGAAACTCTTTTGGTCCCCTCAAAGTCCAGAGTCTCTGGCCCCCCTCATCAGAGGTCAGACCACATCAGCATAAAGGGAATGAGAGCCCTTCTTTCCCTTTAGACCTTTCTCTCTCTTCCAGGGTTTCTCAAAAATCTTCACATACAATACTGCAGTGATGTGGTACATCAGCAAGCAAGGGGGGAACATGGTCCTACCTTCTTTGCAGGCTAGTTCTAGCTGTCCATTATCAAGTGACTCTTCAGACTGTGTACATTCCTTTAGAGCAAAATATAGTGGCAGTCTCTTTGAGTGGTTCCAAAACGCAGGCTCACTAATGGATGCTTCACAGAGATGTGTTTCTGGACATTGACAATCCATAGGGTACTCCTCAGTTAGATATTTTTGCCTAGATTTTGAACAGAAAATTTCCTCTTTGTTGCACCAGAGTCCCAAGTTCTCTGGCTTGGAAGGTGGGCTCCCTATCTTTTTCTTGGAAGGGGATATTTCTCTACGCTTTCCCTCCCCTTCCTCTGATTCCAAGGGTCCCAATCAAGCTACAGCAGGACTCCCCCAAAGTCTTGTTGGTGACTCCCTTTTGGCCCGGACAGCATTGATGGTCTGTTCTTCTTCACCTAGCCATGAGCAATTACCGCAAGTTACCTCAGAGGGTGGACCTGCTTACACAAGACAAGGGTCTCTGATCCATCCTCACTTGTCCACTGTTGAACTAACATTGTAGGTTGTAGGGTTTTGATCCCTTTTAGGCACCTTTTTTCTGAAGACCTGCTTAGGGTTCAGCAGGAGGCCAGGAAACCTACTACCAGGAAATCCTATATGAGCAAATGGAAGAGATTTGCTGTTTGGTGCCTTGCTCGCAACCATGATCCACTTTCTGTGGAGATCCCTCTGTTTCTCTCTTGCTTATGTGAATCCTCTGGCCTCTAGGCTTGAGATCAAGCAATTTCTTAAAGGCTTCCTTCGTATCAGGCCTTCCAGGAAGCTTATTCCACTTTCAGGGACCTTAATTTTGTGCTAGGAAAAAATTGACTCAGGCTTCTTTTGAGCCTGCTACTTCAGCTTCCTTGCAAGTTTATATGTGGAAGACTGTTTTTGTTTTGGCCCTTACTTCAACAGAGAGAGAGTATGTGAACTCTAGGCTCTTATGGCTGTTTCACCTTTTTTGATGTCAAACATGGCCAGCGTGTTTTTTTGTACTAATCCTTCTTTTATTCCCGTGGTGGTGAACAAATTATCTCTTAATCAGCCTATTAATTTGCCCTCCTTTTTTCCTTTTCCATAGTTTGCTAGTGAGAAGGCTCTTCGCACCTTGGATTTGCATAGACAACTCCAATATTATTTAGGTAAGACTAAGGCCATTCGCAAGTCTGAGCAACTTTTTATTTCCGTTCATCCCAGATCTTTAGGTTTTGCTGTTTCTAAGCAAACTATATCCTTACGGATCTCTAAGACCATTTCTTTTTCTTACTGCTTTCATGGAAAATGCAAAAATGCTTTTCTGCCTTTGTTAAGGTTCATTCTACCAGGGCTGTGGCTACCTCTGGTGCCTTTTTCAAAGGACTAGACACTAATTCTAGCCTTGAAGCTGCTACTTGGACATCTATCCATACTTTCACTAAGCATTACAAATTGGATGATGTTTCCAGAGCTATCCTGCATGAGTTTCTTGAGGGCTCTTCTGGGCCTTTTTCCTTTTCAGCATTTGTACTTTCCCTTTTGTAAAGAAAACTGCAACAATGATATGGAAGAACATAGTGCAGTTGTGTAAAATCTTACCATAACAGTAGATGTCCCTCTCTTCACCATTGCAGTATTCATTCCCTCCCTCCTGCCCCTTCTACTCTTTTCTTTTCTTTCCCACCTTCTGGATGCACATGTTCCTCCTAATTCCTTGGACTGTTGTTCCTCCTGGGACTTTTCAGTTTTGAGGTATATATGTCCATACATCACCTTTATGCCCTATGTCTTGAGCGGGGAACATAACATATGACATGCAATGTGTATAAAATCATAAGGCTTTGGTATACTGGCTGGACACTGGGCTACCCTTAGCAGGGAATCACTTTTGTAAAGAATATTGCAACAGTAAAAAGAGGGCAGAGACTTTCCCTTCAGAATCGGGAAGGTCTGAGATAACCTGGGAATCTCCTCTTATGGTGTACTTTCTAAGCTATGATATTATACCCATATAGTTCAGGCTACTTCAGCAGTGATCAATATGGTGAACATAATACAGCTGTGTAGGTAAACTTACTGCAACAGTAGAAGTTTGAATAATCGCTGCTGCAGTAGCCACTCACTTCCTCCATTCCCCCTCCAACTACTTCCTTGTCTTTTGGTGCGTCTTTTATGCTTTTGCTTTTTCTGTTAGTGTCCTGTCTGGGCTTAGCCTCCCTTTGTCAGTTGGCATGAGAGCCTTGAGGGGGTTGGCATCCAAACCTGTCTTTTAGACAGCTCAGCTCTAGCAGTCTAACCGTTTGGGTGCATGATAGGTGATTCAAGCTGATTGGCTTTTATATGCAGGATACAAACTATACAGCTTAGGCTACTGCAGCAATGATCATTTGAATATCTGTTGTTCTGGTAAGTTTGATTACACACCTATTCTTTCTTGAAGCTGGCCTTTAACCAAGACTGTCTCTTTATCCACTTTCTCCTGTAAACTGTAAAACAAAGGGGAAAGAATCCTTTGAATCTTGTATGTACTTTCATCTGCAATTTAGCTCTTACATTGCGAGAACAAAGGACCTCAGCCAAACAGGCCAGTTTTTATATCCTTTATGGTAAACAAATTGGGTAGAACAATCTCCACAGTCTCCACACACTGTTTCTATGTGGTTGGTTAACTGTAATGTGTCTTTATGTGCTCTGCTGCAAATCTTTAGGGGTACCAGGCAGGAGGCATTCTTTGAGAACAGCGGCATTGACTACAGTGTTTTTCAAATGTATTTCAACTTAAGATAATTGTGGACCTGCCTCCTAGAATTTGTTCCACATATTTTCTAAGTATTGCATTGTAAACTAGACCACCAGCCCAAGGGTAGGGCAAGCTTTACCACTGCCACCCCACAGGCCATATTTTAACCTTCACCCGAATAAATTCTCTTAATTTTTTTTTTAAATTGCTTTAGTACACTCCCATGGATAAAAAAAATATGACTACATTAGTGATAAGTGTGATAAACACAGTACAATTTACAATTGTAGATGCTTCAGCGGGAAGTCATCAGTGTGCTTTTAGCTTCTACCGCTTTTAGGGACAGGTCAGTAGTGCTGTAACTTTTTAAATAAAGAATGAAATATGGTAGGGCAAGGGTCCTTATGGACTTCCAAGGCTTTGAACTGGAAACTAACTCTGCTGATGATGAGGGAGTTCTTTAGAAAGCATTTCTGTCAAAAAGGAATTAAGTAGTAATATGAGTTTCTTCTCCTTATAAGCTGTACGCGAGCTTCACATTCAGCAAGTAGGAGCTGTACTTGTGGAGACATCAGTGAAAGCTCTGGAAGTCAAACCAGGTCAAATGTCAACTTTCAGCAAACCTCATGGCTAGGGAACACTGCTACAATAGTGATTGTCTAACTGAACATCTGACATTAAGGTGAATTGTACAGACACTTTTCCATGAATTACAGTTGAAGTTTTTGGAATTTCAAAAAACACGCATTTCAGGCACCTGTTTGATCTGGATCTGTTTTTTCCACTGTGATGATGCATGTTTCCAGTATCTTTGCACATCTTGGCCCAGAACCAACTCATTCTGTACTTGTCATCTATGGCTGTCTCCAACAAGCTCTTATCTTTGTTGCTTGAACTTTATAATTGACAAACCTGCTCATTCTCCATTTGAAATGGTTTATTTAGTGGTTCTAAAGTTCATTCACTGGAGGATGCTGCTTTTATTGCCTGTAGCATCTTTGAGCTGCAGGCCCTTGTTTGTAAGGAGCCCTTTTTGACCTTTCACAAGGATGTGGGTGCCCGCGGTGGTGCAGCGGTAGCGTTGTTGCCTCACAGCAAGAGGTTCTCCCGTTCAATTCTCGTCTTGGGTTGGGAGTGCCTTCTGTGTGGAGTCTGCATGTCCTCCCTGTGGTCGAGTGGGCGTTCGAAAGACATGCGTTGAATGGGCGTGCCTTCGTTGAAGGTTGGGCATCGGTCTGGCAACTCGACACCATAAAACAAAAACAACTGCCAATCATTAGCGGACCAGAGTTCCTCTGTGGCGACCCCTAACCGGGAAAAGCCGAAAGATAAACAATGACAACAAGGATGTGGGTGCCCCTTAGCATAAAAGCATTTCTTCCCTGAACTGGTTTCAAAGCTATCCTCAGACAGTTAATTCATCTTGTCATTCTATAGGCAATATCTGTGTGTAGGTGTGGGGAACCTTTTCTTGCTGTAGATTTGAAAACAAAACAAAATACATGTACTTAGGAAGACAGACAGGATGTCCTTCATGGATGCATCTGCAGTCATAACAACTGGGTTGTCCTGTCGTCAGGCAGCCCTTCAGTCGGCCGGATTCCAAAGTCCGGGTCCTGATGTCGCACTTCACCCGACGTCATCTCTGTTGGACTTCGGTATAAAGGCATCAGCCGACGCCATTTTCCTCAGTCTTTCTTGCGGCGCCCGGAAGCAGAAGCTGTTCGCAAGTGCCGGTCGGTTGGATCCAGAGATTACTACTACCGAATACTACTTCGAAGACTTCTAAAGCTAAGTACCCCGTTGGGGACTCTTTCTTGCCTCAGCCGATGTCAGAAAAAGTAAATAATTGTTTAACTTGTGGGAAACAAATACCTCATAAAGATTTCCACTCTTACTGTTTGCCTTGTTTAGGCCCAGCCAGCAGCCTGTTCGGCCTGTGCTTCTTTCAACCGACGTGCGGTCGGAGTTTGCTGAACAGTTTTTCGGCTCAGATTTATATTATGCCGCCGGATCCTCCGACTTCCCAAATCACTAAAAGTCCACGGTTTCGGCGAAACCATGGTTAAGCAAAGGTTTCGGCCGAAACCGAGAAAACTGATCAAAGTACAGCTGAATCTATAACTACCACTGAGGCTCCTGCTACTTCACTTGAATCGGCCTCAGAAATTTTATCCACTACGGTGGTTGCTACTGACTTATCAGACACCATTCCATTGGATGTCTCTACCCCAGCACGTGGTGCTGCTAGGCCCCCAGCAGCCATGTCCATTAAGGCCTTTGCCAGGGCTAAAGCAGCCAAATCTACTAAAGCAGTGCCTGTCAAACCCCCTACAACCAGGCCCACATCTAGCTCACAAATGCTTACTCTGGCAGAAGATTTAATATCATTGATTAGGGGATCTCAATCCCACCCAGACAGGGCCTCTCAGCCCCCAGAGAAGAGACCTAGGGCAGAGCCCCCCGAGCCTGTGTCCTCTGATGATTCAGCCGATGACTCAGACTTAACAGACCAGCCAGAGGCTCCTTTCTCCAATTATGAAGACTCAGATGCTGAAGAATCCTTTCCAGCTGCTTCCCCACCAGAAGAATTCTCCTTTGGGGAAACCTTACATGCCATGCGAGAGCAATTCCAATGGCAGCAGCAGGATTTCTCAGATTCCAGAAAAAGGCTTAGGACTTTTCTGCATCTTCCACAGCACAGGCCCTTAGCTATACCTCCTGTCCTTTCTGTGGTGGACGATGCCTTTAATGATGTCTGCTCCGCACCAGACTCTTTACCTCCAGCCCCTGCCAAACCAGATAGATTCTACAGGGTACCAGACACTCATCATCACCTTTACAAGGCCCCTCTTGCAGACCCGAAACTATATCCCAGGGTCCTAAGGCAGTAGCCTCGGCCACAGCAAAAACCCTATTCCTTCTGAAAGGGAAGCCAGGTCTTTAGACAGATGGGGCAAAAAGTCTACACCTCAGCTACTCTCTCAGCTAGAGCTTTAAACTGTCAGTTTCACATGATACAATACCAAGAGTTTATGCTTGATCAGTTAACTAAAAGCTATCCTCTGATGACTCTGTCGATAAGAAATATGTATTAGAAATGGTAAATAACATACAACAGGTTAGTAACCATTCCTTAAAATGTGGCTATGATGCACTGGAGGCTTCATTTAGGTCAGCCATGACTGGCACAGTGATAAGAAGACATGCATGGCTAAAAGAACAAGTCTTACCGGATCATGTTAAAGCTAAGTTATTAGATGCTCCTATGGATAAGACCAGTTTGTTTGGTACACCTGCCCAGCAGGTAATGAAGAAAATGGAAGAAAAGGCAAAATCTGTTCAAACAGTTAAAGATTTCTTGCAGGTTCAGCCCCAAGGTTTAGCAGGAACTGGCCTGCCAAAAATTGGTCCTTTCCTGACTCCACAAGATCCCAAAGGGGCAGGAATAGACGTCCCAGAGGCAGAAACCAATCCAGAGGAGGTGCCTACAGAGGACGACAGTGGCAAGGTAATAACAGAGGCACAGACACAACCACTGCCACTACAACAACACAATCACAGTGACTTAACCTAAATCCGCCTACCAGGGAACAAATAGCAGCTCCATTAGGCGGCAAATTAACCTTATTTTCGAAAACTGGCACTACATCACAAAAGACAAGTGGATTTTGCAAACCATAGATCAAGGCTACGGTTCCACTTCCACACTTTACCAGTCAAAGAGGAATACCAAACCTACCTCCAAATCAAAAAACAGAAGCTCTACAACAGATAATGCAATTAGCAAAGATGAGAGCTGTGGAAAGAGTGCCAATTACAGAACAAGGAAAAGGATTCTACTCCAGACTATTCCTAGTTCCAAGAAAGGAAAGAAGTTGGAGGCCTATTCTCGACCTGTCCACCTTAAATACATACATCATTGTCCCAAAATTCAAAATGCTGACCCTACAGCAACTTCTTCCCATGCTGGGCAAGGAGTGTTGGCTGGTAACTCTAGATCTCAAGGAGGCATACCTGCGTCCCCATTCGACCAATCTGCAGAAGATACCTCAGATTTCTTGCAGGATCAGAGCATTATCAATTCTCAGCATTGCCCTTTGGCTTATCTACAGAGTATTCACAAAATGCCTGGCATCAGTAATCGCCCACTGCAGACTACAGGGAATCCAAATTTACCCATACCTGGACGACTGCCTGCTACAAGGGGACAACAAAAGCAAGCTGACAACAGATTTACAAAGGGTCATTTACTTGCTACAAGCACTGGGATACACAGTCAATTTACAAAAGTCAAGGCTGATACCATCCCAAACAAGGACATTCTTGGGTGCAGAATTGGACACAGTAAGACAAATGGCATTCCTAACTGCAGAAAAACAAAAAGAACTCCCTCTTTACTTCTTGGCTCTAACAAAACAGAACAAGTTAACAGCAAGAAAAGTACTGCAGGCCTTGGGCTTCATGGCATCATGCATAATCTTGGTCCCACATGCCAGATTACATATGAGAAAACTACAGTGGTACCTAAAGAATTTATGGTCTCAACACAGTCACAGCCTAGAAGCAGAAATTCCACTAATTCCATGCTTAAAACAGGAGTTCCTATGGTGGGCTCAAGCATGCCAGTCAAACCCGGGACTACCCTTTCGCAGCTGTCAAGCAAATCAGACCATCACAACAGACGCCTCAGACCTAGGATGGGGGGCTCACATGCTGGACAAATGCGTGCAAGGTTTGTGGACCCAGGATCAACTTCACCTGCACATCAACCTAAAAGAGATGCTGGCAGTAAAACTGGCAATCCAAAACTTCAGACCATTTCTCAAAGAAGGCCATTTGATGATAAGGACAGACAACACCACAGTCATGTGGTACATCAACAAACAGGGAGGCACTCATTCATACCCCCTATGCAGAATGACTTTGGAGCTTTGGAACCTGGCACTCAGCTACAACATCCAGTTACAGGCAATGTTTGTACCGGGAAAGGAGAATACTCTAGCAGACATTTTAAGCAGAACCACATCGGATGCCCACGAATGGATGCTACATCCGGACATCTTCAAAACCATCTCAAAGAAATGGGGAATGCCTCAGATAGATCTATTCGCTTCCCCTCTCAATCACCAGCTCAAAAAATTCTGCACAAGGACATTCCACCCACTGGCATGGAAAGTGGATTCACTCTCCTTCAGCTGGAAAGGCCTAACAGCATATGCATTCCCTCCTCTTCCCATGATACACAAGGTATTACTAAAAATCAAGGAGGAACGTCCAAGGATAACCCTGATAGCTCCAAACTGGCCAAGACAACACTGGTACCCATTGCTGAGAAGCATGTCTCAGAACAACTTGTGGTCAATACCCCTGATGCCTTTGATGTTAACTCAGAACAACTACAGCATCATGCATCCGAACCTAAACGTTGCAACTGACTGCATGGAACATCACATAGCAGCAACTAATCCAGAACTTTCCCAAAGGGTTAAAGACATTATCCTAGAAGCCCGCAGACCTTCAACAAGAAGGAATTATGCAGGAAAATGGAAAAGGTTTGTCATTTGGAGTACTGAAAGAGGAAAAGATGTGTCAAATATAGATATGGCTAACATTCTGGAGTACTTGGCAGAGCTTCTACATACAGGCCTGTCCTATTCCTCCATCAAGATACATGCATCAGCTATATCAGCAGAATACAGTTTTGATCCACCTGTCTTTTCACATCCTTTACTCAGGCAGTTCCTCAGAGGAATCAAGAATGTAAAACCTCCAAGGAAACCACCATTGCCAGCTTGGGATTTGAACTTTGTGCTAGAAAAGTTGACACTCACACCTTTTGAACCAGCAGCAACAGCAGACCTACAACATCTATCGTGGAAAACTGCTTTCCTTCTGGCAATAACCTCAGCAAGGAGGGTTTCTGAACTTCAGGCCTAATGGCAGTACAGCCCTTCCTAATCTTCCACCAAGATAGAGTGTCCATGAGGACTAATCCTACATTTATGCCTAAGGTGGTATCCAGAGTGTCCTTAAACCAGGCAATCCACCTACCTGCCTTCTTTCCCAACCCACAAAACAGAGAGGAGAGAATACTACACCTTGGATGTACATAGACAGCTACGCTACTACCTGGACAGAACAAAAGTAGCAGAAAACTGACCAGCTTTTTGTAGCCTATGCAACAGGAAGAGAAGGAAAAGCTATTTCCAAACAGACAATCTCCAAATGGATAGGAAATTGCATACGATTCTGTTACTCCTTCCATGGAAAGCCAATTCCACAGAACATAAGGCCTCATTCTACAAGGGCAACAGCCACTACCACAGCCTTCTTACGAGGAGTGGCAACCCAAGACATTATTGAGGCGGCTACTTGGACCTCCGTGCATACATTTGCCAAGCATTATAATTTACCTCTCTATTCTAGATCCCGAGCAGGGTTTGCCACTGCTGTACTGCAAGGGATCCTAACCACACCATAATCTAGTTTTTCCTCCTCCCCTAGTTGGCTATGGTATTCTACCCAGTTGTTATGACTGCAGATGCATCCATGAAGGACATAGTACAGTTTTGTACCTACCATAAATGTAGATGTCGAACTGGATAGCATCTGCAGTCACCTCCCTCCTTCCCTCTGTGGTACTCCTAGGGTGTTTACCCTCCTAATAGCTTGCTGGTTGGGGGGGGGTCTCTTATGGTGTATTTGTTTGTATATATGTACATACATACTTATTTTTTGTGTTTGTCTTCTACCTTTTTGGAAACATTGGCATTCATCCAAATTTTAGCCTTCCAAGAGGGCAACTGGCATCTGGGGCAAGAAACACTGAGGAAAATGGCGTCGGCTGGTGCCTTTATACCAAGACCAACAGAGATGACGCCGGGTGAAGTGCGACATCAGGGACCCGGACTTTGGAATCCGGCCGACTGAAGGGCTGCCTGACGACAGGACAACCCAGTTGTTATGACTGCAGATGCTATCCAGTTCGGACATCTACATTTATGGTAGGTACAAAACTGTACTTTGTCTGTCTTGCTCCAGATAAGTGACTTCTCCACAAATAGTGTGAAAACAACTAAAGAAGAGTGTCTGCACCACAATCACGCCAAAATATCAATGGACTCCACTGGTGAATAAGGTAGCACCCACACTTAAAATGAAGTCTTCTTTATTACAAAACACAATTGATTAAGCACTTTCATCTACAGTAATGTGGACTTCATCAGAATAAATTCAATTAACTAACTGATGCATTTATATTCATTTTTAGGCACCTAAACAACCTCATTAAAGACATAACTTAAATTTAAAAGGCCAAGCACGTCCATATAAACATGTAAAAACAACATAACCTATAAACAGTCATTACTTAATACATGTATTTATTTTTATTTATTTATTTATTTAACATTTGTTGACCGGGAAAGTCCAACTAGGTTCCACAGAGCCTGTTTTCAGCGGAGGCCCGGGGAGAAATGCTCCTACATTATTAATCTAAAAAATCTCAAAGTATATAAAAATATTTTACAATACATTCAATCAAAAATAGTGTGTATTAAAATGTTAAAATAATGTATTGAAATACATTAATGTATCAGTGCATACTGTTGAATCAAATACAAACCCTAACGTTATATATATGAAAATAATGCACATACCAACAAATGTGTATGAACACTTGTATCAAAATAAACCATTCCAAGATGCAATATACCCAAATAGTATCCTGCAACCTACAATAATATTAAGCATTCAAATACAATGACTGCCTATGCTTGCAACTGTAAAATAGGCCTAATTGTAATATGGTCATTCAGACCCGGTATAGTTAAAGTGTTAGTTAACAGTTGCCACATAGTCTCCTTCTACCCCAACATTGATTTATTATTACCCCCCTTGGGCCCATTTTAATTTGTTCAAGAATTGCAAACTTGAAAATGTGTCCATTCCCCTTCATTTCCAAATGCCTATATAGGGCATTAGTCCTGTCCTTCTTTTTAATGTTGTACATGTGGTCATATATCCTATTTTTAAGGCATCTCTCCGTTTTGCCTATATAATAACATGGACAAGCCATGCATTGGCCATATGTACAACATATTTGGAATTGCAATTCCCCTGCTTGAAGGTGATCTTGGTTTTATTAACATTTTCAAGGACAACACCCTCATCCTCAAGTATAGCATAACATTGCCTACAATGCCCACATTTCCTAGTATGTTTTTTGTCATGCAATGTTTTAACACAATTCTGTTCCAAATTCCTTTTTAAATTCTTTCCCATTTTGTAAACAAATGATGGTGCTGACCCCACCACATTCCTTATGTCATTGTCTGCCAATACAATATTCCAATTAGTAGTCATTATCTGCTTTACTTTGCTGGCATTGGGTGAATATTCCAATATGCATGCTCTTTGGAAGTTCTCCAGATAAGGAGTGCCTTGAAATTGCTAAGCAAAGGTTGCAAAACAACCCCTGCAAATGTTGCTGTCAAAGGCCATTTTGCCAGGGTGGCTGTTTATTCTGTTTTTATAAGGTCCATCTGTGCCTCTTCCACATGGAAGTGTATACGTTCTTGAGTTATTACTTGGGACATGCAGAACAGTATGTTTATGAGAAAATTCTGATAGAATGAGTCAGCTAATGGACAGATTTTAATAGGTGCAGATTTTTCAGACTTACTACAGGTGTGTGGCTGTCCAGGCTAATGCTGAATCATTAACAACACTTAACTACAGAACCAGTCACTGGAAAATCTTGTCTGAGAATCAATTTCAGTAATGAAAAAGGAATGTCTTTTTTTTCCGGGGGAACACCCCCACCCTGTGAAAGAAGGAAACACTTCATGCTTTGATATACCTACTCCATGGTCGTAGAACTGTGCATAAAAGTACATACTTATGTTCCCTAAAAGTGGCTTTCAGCAAAATTTTTGTGATGAGTATCACCAACCATGTCTGACAATGATAGCCTGCAGCAAAACATGCTGCTTTATTGTTATCCCTGTGTAGTTTATAGTGGGATGATTGGAGAAAACCTATAAAAAGTTGTACATAATATAGGAAACGTGGATGAAGGTA
Organism: Protopterus annectens; assembly: GCF_019279795.1. Taxonomy (NCBI): domain Eukaryota; kingdom Metazoa; phylum Chordata; order Ceratodontiformes; family Protopteridae; genus Protopterus; species Protopterus annectens. Next base: position 1,556,651,074 of record NC_056739.1, on the reverse strand, counting down.
GGGGATTAGCTGTGGACAGCCTGAGAGGTTTAGATAATGTTCTTTGTGTAATCTGCTAAGTTTTGATTAGTTCTGAGTACTACTTTGTTCACATTCTTGCTGAATTTTAGTGGATTATCAGATGTATATCCCAAAGCCTAGTAGGACTGAGCTCTTCAATGGGTGCATGGTCATAGGAGGTTATATGAAGACGTGAAGTTGACTGAATTAAGTTATCATTAATATAAATGTACCAGTGAAAGATTCAATGGCAAGAAAGTGAACTGATTAGAGGAAAATGTCATCCGCATAGTTTGATGCATTCAGCTGCACATCCAGTGTATAATGTCACAGCTGCACTGCGTGAAAGGTGGACTGCAATTTTAAATTAATAGTCCAGATTAAGATTAGCTAATCCAGTAGAGGCGTCAGATACATATCAAATGAGCACTGGATTTCCACAGTGATTAAGAAGGCTGTTCACAAGTAGTATGGATAAAAGTGATCATAATATGGAGCTTTGATGAACTCCTTGGCTGTCTAAGGAATTGAGAGAGCCCTGTTCCATCTAACTGCCCGCTTTCTAACTAGAGAATCATTTTATGGATTTGAAAGTGAAATAATGGCTTTCTGGGACTGACTGCAGCTCTGGTGCCATGCTGCATTAAATGCTTGTGAGAGGCCCAGGTAGGGTTCACCTACCAACCTAAAGCATTTGCATTGGCTGTGGTTGGATTATAAAAAACACGAACAAGCTGATACAGCTGTAAAAACAAAAAAGATGGCAACGTATCCGCTATCCCAAGAGAACGAAATACGACTCCTGAAGTGTAAAATCACCATGAACTTTTATTTCACAAGTAACATTGCAGTAAAATTTTACACTTCAGGAGTGGTATTTCATTCTCTTGGGATAGCTGATACATTGCCATCTTTTTTGTTTTTGTGGTTGGATTATGCAGTTTGCAGAAGAGCATTTTCTGTACTGTACTTTGATCATGCTGTTTGCTGGAAGTTGTTGGAGGTGATGGGACTTTGGATAAGTAGACAGTGCATGTACACTTCTAAGATTTTACAGAATGGAAGTATGAGCACTTTAGGTTAGTAGTTCAAAATCACAGAAGAACCACCTATGTTCAGTAGCACATTAAATGCCTCCTTTCAAATAGTAGGGATGCAACCATCTTTGATACAGCACTTGCCGAGACTACAACTTGAGTAAGCAGCAGACTTAGCTGCAATTTTCAAAAATTCTTGAAGGAGATTATCTATGGCAGGAGATCCTAGTTTAACTTTTAAGTAGATATTTGAACACTTAAAGTGAATGCATGGTAAAGTGTGAAAGCCTTGGTTGCCGAGACTTATCAAAGAAGCTGAAAGACCATGGGCCTGACATGACTGCTTTTAGAATAGGTCAGCAACGTCAGTATCACTAACGGTGCGGAAGGGAGGAAGATGCTGAGTTTGACCAGGATAAAGTAGCTGGTTGATACTGATTCAAAAATTGTCGGGGGGGGGGGGCATCCTTCATGTGCAAGTGTTGCTAATCGCAGTGTTGTGTTTTTTTTTTTTGCTTGACTTTATTGCCCTCACAGTTTTGATCACCTCTGAACTGACTAGGTTTGAAACCAGCCTTGTTATGTGATAAACTTTCAATGACATCTGATGGCCTTTAGTGCCTTTATTTCAGGAATAATTCTTCAAGGCAGATTGATTGTTTTGGCATGCCCTTTCTGTATGGAATCCACGCCATTTCTGGCACTTAGAAAGATTAAAATGGGTTACTCTAGGTAGAAATGAAACAGAATAGACAAGTTGATGGATGCCATAGTATGGTAAAAGGGAAGAAGAGTCAAACTTCCATATTCTTAGAAAAGTAGAATCTTTGCCCCCTGTATATTTCATTGTGATTCCATAATATGAAATCTGGTAGGTGATTACTTACTGATTCTGCAATAACTGCAGCCAACCCAGTGTTTGTGGAGAGGCATTAGTCTAGACCAAATCAGTGCTTTTGTGGCAAAAATTCTTGTAAGTCATGGTTTTTAGAGTTACCTGGGTAAGCTTGTAGAGTTGGACTAATGAGGGACAGAAGGCATCTTAATAATCTTCTGTCAGTAGTACTAATACTCATAATGGTAGATTCTGAGTTGGCATTTACTGAGATATTTAAAAGGTTCTTCGGCAATGGATTCATCATTCCTAGGTGAACCATAACCAAGCAGTAGAAAGATATTTAAAATTTATTGATCATTACATGAACTAAGACATACTTATATTGCACAAAAGATGGAATCTGGCCTTCAGAGAGTAATCAGATGCCATCTTTATGTGACATTGCAACTGTTCCTACTCCTTTGTGATTTCTTTGAGATATTTTAGTAGATTGTCTTGGAGGAGAAATTTCAGTATCTTTGCCAATTTGCTTCATCTGTTATTCTGGCACATTGATAAATGCCTAGTTAACCATCTATGAACAGTGCAAGTTTTTTTCCCTGTCATGCTTCTAGCATCAACACAGGCAATTTTCAGTCAGTCCCTTAGTCTCTGACTAGTCATTTTGCTATGATGCAGTGCAATTTTAGTAATGCATGGCCCTGGATTTGGATGAATGTCACCTGAGAGGATTAAGGTAAGCATAGCAGATACTGCTAGAGAAAGGCAAATAATTATATTTTCCCACCTTTTGCATGCCACCATTTAGGACTTTTTGTAGGAAACCTCAAGTAGACAACCGCCTTTACAGTATTGTGTTAGATGAGAAATTTGAATTTTGCGACTGGAGCAACAGTGGCACATTTTTCTTTTCATTTTTTTATCACCTTCATTAAATTCTCATATTTTAAACAGACAGAGATACACATACATTAATAAAATAGAAAACAAGTCTTATTCATATTGTTTAGTATTGTCATGCATTGTATAAGTTTTCTTTTTAATAATTATCATTCAGTCCACCGTCACATAAATTGCTTAATTCCCACCTTCCCTTAATCTTCACTCCTCCTCCTGTTTATTATTTTGTATGTATTGTTCCTGCAAATTCCATTTATTTCTGCATAATTTGCCTCATCTCATAGGATGGTACTGAGCTATCTGCCCGAAGGCATATATTAGCCCAGCCACATTGTGCGGTATTCACTGCCCCTTTAGTAGTTCCCTAGACCCTTGTACTAGCAGCTAGTACCCTTGGCCCCTATCTAGTAGTGCTGTTGGTGTGATCCCCGGTGTGAACTTTCTGTTATCCATCCACTCATCAAGGTTCCTCTTGAAGAGTGATAGTGAGGGGCTCTGTCTTATGTGGATCGGGACCCTGTTCCATAGTAAGGGAAGTCTCTGCGAAGGGAATCTATCCCTCCAGCATGTTCTATTCATTGTTGTGTTGAGGTTTATATCCCTAGAGCGTGTAGCTCGAGTAGATTTGGTTTTGCTAAGATGGAGCATGTTCAACAATTCTGGGTTGGACATGGCTCTGTACTTTAGACAGAGATCGCCTCTGAGAAAGCAGTATGCAACAGAGAACAATCTTAGCTTTTTCAGTCGTGCTGCATAGGGCAACTGTTTGAGGCCAGTAATTCTCTTGGTTAGGTACCTCTGTGGTCTCTTCAGCTGCTGGAGATGTCTAGCCAGGTACATTCCAATTGGTGCATTGTACTCAATAATGGGTCTGATGAGGGAAGAGTAGAGGGGCACCATTACATCCTTAGATCTTGATGTGAACCCTTTCATGATCAGGTGGGTCACATAGAAGGATTTTCTAACCACTTTGGCAACATGGTTATCAAAGGAAAGCTGGCTATCTACTTGGGTCCCTAGATCCCTTATTTCTTCTTCAGATTTCAGGGGATTACCTCCTATGTTGTAGTTTGCGGGTACTCTGTTTTTTCCAAAGGGGATTACTACGCATTTTTTTACATTTAGCTTGAGACCATGGCTTTGACACCATGCATCAATCTCATTTAGGCCCTTCTGGAGGATCTCAATGTCGGCCGGAGACTCTATTATAGCACCCAGTTTGCAGTCGTCCGCAAACTTAGTCAGCCACAGCCCTTCCATGCTTGCCTGTACTTCTGAGAAGTATATGCCAAACAGGAGGGGCCCCAGGACAGAGCCCTGAGGCACACCACTCGTTACTGGTCTGGATTTTGACATAGATCCTGCTACTCTTACTTTATGGGATCTGTCTGAGAACCATTTTGCGATCCATCTTGTGACGTAAGGGTTTATGCCCAGGCTGGTGAGCTTATCAATAATACCCGAATGGGGAATGGTGTCAAATGCTTTAGCAAGGTCAAGGTAAGCCGTGTGTACCTCCTTTCCCTTATCTATAGCCTGAGTAACTGTCTCAAAGAACTCCACCAGGTTCAGGAGGCATGATCTGCCCTTGACAAAGCTGAACTGTGTGGGGTCCAGCAACTGGAGGCTCCCAATCTCTCCATTTATGAGTTCCATAATGATTCGCTCCATACCCTTACAGATCAGATTGGTCAGGCTTATTGGTCAGTAGTTCCCAGGGTCAGTTGTGGCCCCACCCTTGTGTAGCGGGACCACCGTTGCCATGTGCCATTCTATGGGCACATATCCTGTGGAGAGGCTGAGACTGAACAGGGTATTAAGATGCGGGGTTAATTCCTTTTGGAGCTCACTTATGACACAGCCTGGGACACCGTCTGGTCCCATGGAGGCAGTGTTTTTAGCTTTAGATAGAGCCTTGTTAACCAACATATCAGTAATAATTGGACTTGCACAATCCCCTGGAATGGTAATAGGCCCTGTAGGTGGGGAGGGGGGGATTTGCACTGAACCTGTCAGCCAAGATGTTGGCAATGTCAGAAGGGTCAGTGTATTTCGTTCCATTTTGTACTAGCTCAGAACAGACCTGAGTGTTGCCATTTAGGTTTTTGACGTAGCCGTAGAAGGCCTTATGGTTATCCTTGGCAACTTTCTTTTCAAAATTAGCTTTAGTTGACTTGATGAGGGCCCTCAATTTCTTATTAATGCTGATCAGGGATGATTTTTCTACTTGAGATTTGGCCTTTTTTTGTATAAGTCTACTCCTTTTATTGTAAAGTTTGCTTATGGCCGGGGTCCACCAGACTGGTTTCTTCTTGCTTGAGGAAGGAGTCTTGGTTTTATTTGGGATAGCATGGTCCTTGCGATCCTGAAGATGCATATAGAGTGCCTTGGTGTAGGATTCTGCATCCTGGATATCATTATCCTTCTGCAAGGGAATAGTGAAGCTTTCCACTTCTGATGCAAGTAGTTTGAAGTTTGCTTTGGAAAGGTTTTTGACTATGTTTTTTTTGACTGGGGGAGGTGGAGGGGTGAGGATGTCCAGGGTTATCAGTTTGTGGTCGGATCTGACCAAGGAGGGAGTGATAACGGGTGTGGTACAGTGGGCGCCCATATTTGTAATGATTAAATCCAATATGTTGTCCCCTCTAGTGGGGGAACATATTAGTTGTTCAAGGGCATTTGAATTTATAGATTCTATGAATCGCTGAGCATAGGAGTTGGAACATTGGTAGTTCGCCCAGTCTATACCAGGGTAGTTGAAATCACCCAAGATTATGGTGTTGGGTAGGACCTTTATATTTTCCAATGTCTCAAGGAATGCAGAGTGAGCATCTTGGGACATGGTGGGCGATCTATAACCGGCTACAACTTGAAATATGGTTTTGCCTGCTGATAGTTGCGCATGGATGATCTCTGGGGCATCATGCTGTGCTACTAACCTGGAGATATGGGTATCCTTGATGAATATGGATACACCTCCGCCCTTTGTACTGCGATCCGGTAACTGAGGCCAGAAGGTATGATATGAATTGTAACCTGGCAGTGCTGGGGTGCTCTCTTAAGCCTTGGACCAGGTTTCTGTCACTGCACAAACATTGATTTTCTCCATGCTGAGGAGAGACTCGAGTGTGTGCATTTTGAGGTTGAGACTTCTGGCGTTGAGTAGCATTAGCCTTAGTTTTTGGTTACCTGTGCTGGTTACGGTGGTTGGTTTGTCCTTTGAGCCTTGCCTAAAAAGGCACTATGGGGACGGCAAGAGCCTTGGCCAGTATTCGAAAACCTAGGTGTGACAGATGCAACCCATCTCTGGCAAAACAGCGAGGCTGGTCTATCATGTCATCCCAGGCAGACAGGCACTGGTTCCCCTTAGAATGACACCAGAAGCTTAGCCAATTGTTGAAATTGATCATTTTGTCTTTGTATTGTGGTATCATTCTAGGTGAAGGTAGTATGCTACTCAAGGTCAGGGTCATACCAGCTTGGGTTACATGATCAGAGAGCTCCTCAATGTCTCTTTTCATGTAGTCCAGGGAGGTACGTCTTAGATCATTCACACCAACATGTACAATGACAGTGTCATACTTGTACTTGTTCTGGAGTGACCTAAGTGCTTGTGTTATGTGGTGGATCCGAGCACCCGACAGGCAGCTGACAGTAACCTTCTCCTTGTTCAGCCTGGTGAGTGGAACATCCGTGTGCCTTACTATAGAGTCTCCTATTACTAGCGTGTTAGGTATGGTGTTTTGCCTTAAGGGCTGTTGTGAGGCACACTGCTGAGGTGAATTATGTGTTTTCTGGCTTGTGTTTGGGGGTGCAGGTTGCTTGCTTGTCTGCTTTGGAGGGCACTGCTTCTTTTTCAGATTGGTACCTAGTGCCTCCGAATATGTTTTTGTGTATTTATGCGTATGTTTTGCCGGTGCTTGTTTTGTAGATTCATGTGTGACAGGTGGTGTGATGCAAGTGTGTCCCTTATCCTCTTGACTGTCTGTTACAGTCATGGGTTGAGAGTGCTTAGCCTCCAGTCTGGCTGTGTATTTGCATCTCTCACAAGTGTTTGTGTCTAGAGGTAAGAGGAGAGGGTTGTCTGTATACATGAGGCAGTTGTGACTGCCTCAGGATGCCCAGTTCCACCAGATGAACTGGAGAGTACACCTGAAGCTGACCTCTGGACATGCTTTGAAGAGTAAATTGAACTTAAGTCCTGCGGACGATCGAGGGACTTATGCTATATTATAATATTGCTGTCTAGGAAATTTGGAGAATAATAGTGCTGTCTAGGAGATTAGGACAAGTGCTGATTTCTGTTTAGCAAGTGCTGCAATAAGAGCAGCTGATCTGAAGCACTTGCGTTGAGGCTTGCATAGTTCTAAGGGAAAATTTACAGCGCAGACTTTGTGGGGCCGGGATTAGTATACCCCAGCTAACCGGCGCTGCCTGACACTGCTCTGTACGCAGGACCACGCAAAAAAAGAGTTGCAAGGTTTTTCCTCTAGATAAGTGAGGAAAGTGAGTACAAGAGCTGTTTTTCTCTAAGCAAGTGAGAAAAGTAAGTACAAAAACTGTTTTCCTCTAGGTAATGAGGAAGATAGAGTGCTATAGTAATTAGTAGCTTATTTAGTGCTTACAAGTTCTGAACAAGTGCTGAGCATGAACAAGCAAATTTAAGTGCTAAAACTAAGAATCTGTATCTGCACTAGATGAGTTACAGGACAGAAACAAGTGCAAATACAGGCTTTCAAATCAGAAAGTTGAGAGAGATGGAAGAGATTGCCCAAAAGGCCAATAACTACAAATTCTGGGCCAGAACCACTACTTATGTGGTAGACAGGTTACCACTCCCACTGATAAGCTAGAAGGCTTCCCTCCAACACAGAAAGGCTTGGGGGACTCAGAAGCTTACATACAGTCCTGGATACAGCAAATCTGTCTCTGGAACACTAGTAACAGGAAAGGTAGGAAACAGGCTTACAGTTTTTTTTTTTTTACAGAAAAGTAGCAAAAACAGTAGTAAAAAACAATTCACATGCAGTGCAAGCTAGCACACTTGAGTATGCAGCAATATTAGACCAAACACAGTTTAAAAAATGCAATTAAATTAAAAAGGACTAAAAGCAAGTGCAGAAAGAGTTTATTAGGTAGAATGTGGAAAAGAGATGGGACGGGGGGAGTGCCCCAGATCAAATCTACAGTGGGGCGGGCAACTGCAAAAGCCACCATATTTAAACTACAAACCAAAAATAAGGAGGGTGGGTGGGACAAAACAGTTTCAACAGAGATCTAAGCAAAAACTAACAGTACAAACTTTAAAACCATAAAAAATTCTCAGCTCTGTATATTTGCCGATCAAATCTCAGAACAGTGAGACAGCAGTTTCAACACAGATCTAAGCAGCAATTAAACTCTATAACCAAAAAAATACATACTCAGCTCTGTATAATTGCAGATAATATGTAAGGCAGTCTCTCCTTTCTTAATATCCTACCTCCAAGTTATTTTAACTTCTTCACAATATTCATTACTTCAGTTACAGCTGGTTTAGATTTTGATTTCTGTTTTATAATAATTCCTTTATTTAAACCATTTATTACACTAAACAATATTGACATAAGATATGACCACATGAATGCAAGCCATTTTGCAGCAGTACAGGAATCTTCCAAAAGTAAATTTAAACTTTCACAAAGCTAGTGCCATGCAACATGCATTTTCTTCTCCTGCTATACCGGATAATTTCTTCAACCATTATTGATGCTCCTCACAATGATTGCCCACTTTGAAACTGAGAGCAGTTTTTACTTTTATGTGTCGATTAAATACATTTGACTAAGCGTGTTATGTACACTGACCGCAATAAACATTTTCAGTACACAGGCGTTTTAATTGTCTTCTAAGCAATGGCTCCAAACATTCCACTTGTCTATTAAATACTTACTTTTGCCTTTAGATATCAGCAGTTCAGTTGCTTGATCTCCTTTACAAGTATCTTTACTTCTTCCACGCTAAGATATTCTTTCCCCTTCCATTTGCTAGTGATGATTTTTTTAACTACTAACAAGAGTTATCTTGCTCCACTAAGGTTCGCTAGTAATGAACAGCCAAGTAGAAACATGATGTTCTTCGTGTTTCACTGTTGCAGTCATCACATTTGGGTTATCTGCTTGCAGTAGCCCTCAGTCGGCTGATTATCAAAGTCTTGGGTCCTGCGTTGGTTGTTATCTCATCTTCCATGACATCGGGTAGTCAGGGGTATAAAGCATGCAGCCAATGCCATTACATCAGTCTTTCTTGCCGTGCGGTGCCCGAAGCAGAAGCAATTCACAAGTGCCGGTCGGCCGACTCCTGACATTTTCGTTTTAGAGTTTCAGATCTGAAGTCTTCAACTAAGCCAAGTACCCCATTGGGGATCCTTTTTCTTGCTCTAAACTGATGTCAGTAAAAGTTAACAATTGTATTTCTTTTGGAAAGCAAATACCTCATAAAGATATTCATTCGTACTGCATTCCTTGCTTATGCCCAGACCACGACGTACCTCGCTGTCGGTTTTGTGCCTTATTCAAACTTCGTACTATTCGTCGGTTCATTTTCGCATTCAAATATTTTGGTATTCTGTTCAATTATCCAGAAATGGCTTTGGTAAGCCACCCGACTATCGATATTCTGAAAAAACGCAAAGATAAAGACAGAGACAGACTGCATAGGTCCAAAGCTGCCAACGACGATTCTCCTAACCTAGTCGCCAGTTCACCGGTACTCAGTGAGGTGCTTTCGCAGCCCCTGATACCTGTTACTTCAGTTTCGCAGGACTCTGCTGAGACTTATTCGGAGTCTGGTATGCCGCAAGATGCTTCTTCGACTGTGGAACCTGCAGATGTCACTACCTTGGATGGGTCTGGAGCCGCTCTTCAGGCACCGGCTTCTGAGGGTGTATTCAGGCCTACTGACTTGCATATTAAACCCACACCATCTTCTTCTTCAAGGCTTAAAACTCGATCTATACCTAAAAAATCGACACCCAGACCGCATGGTCAGGCCCCTATGCCTAAAAAACAAATGATAAGAATGGCTGAGGACCTTATTATTCTAATCAGGGGAACCTAGGACTGATTTTCCTTCTGATTCTTCTGAACTGGATTCTGAAATTTCTGTTTTCTCTGATGACCAGGATTGGGCCTTATCTACCTATGAGGATTCTGATGCAGAGGACTCCATTCCCCCTGCTTCCCCTCCAGAGGATTTCTCTTTTGGTGAAACCTTGCATACTCTTCGGGAGCATTTCTGCTGGGAAAGCCAGGATTCCTCTGACTCCAAAAAGATGCTTAGGGAATTCTTACTCCTGCCTCAACACAGGCCTTTAGCTATCCCAACTGTACTGGATATTGTAGATGATGCCTTCTCTGAATCTAGCCTGGCCCCTGACATTTTACCTCCTGCTTCCAGAAAACCTGATGGATATTACAGGGTAACTGACTCTCACAAGTTCCTCTCTAAAAATCCTACTGTGGATCCTGAGATCATTTCATAGGGACCCAAGGGCTTTAAGGCTACTACTGCCAAAAATCCTACCCCCTCTGATAGAGATTCCAGGGCGCTGGATAGATGGGGTAAGAAGCTATACACTTATGCAACTTTGGCGATTAGGGCTTTAAACTGCCAGTTTCATATGTTAAAGTAGCAGCATGTTATTGGAGTGCTTAAACAGAAAATGATGTTGATACCTGACTGTGCTGAAAATAAAGAATTACAGGATTTAATGCATTCTGCTGAACAAGTTGGAAAACATACTTTGCAGTGTGGTTTTGATTCATTAGAGGCATCTTGGTGGGCTGCTGTCACTGGGTCTGTACTTAGAAGGCATGCTTGGCTTAAGGAGCAATCTTTGCCAGATCATGTTAAAGCTAAATTACTGGATGCTCCCTTAAACAAAGATCACCTGTTTGGCAACAAAGCAGTAGTAGTAATTAAAAAGATGGAGGAAAAAGCTAAATCTATGCAAACTGTTAAAGATTTCCTGCAAGTACAACCTCCCAGATTTAGTAGGCATTGGCCCTCTAAGAATTGGTCCTTTCCTGCCTCTTTCAGGCCTTCTCAGTCCAAACCCAGAACCAGCAGAACACCCAGGCTTCAGTCCCAAGGTACTCACAGGTCTAAGCAGTGGGAGGCTCCCACTTCCAAAGCAGAGAGTAGTAAGACTCCCCTCTATGGTAAACTGTCTCAATGACTAAACTTTAAACCTTCCAAGCCCTGCTCAACTGACTGTTCCTTTAGGGGGAAAGATTACCCTGCATGCAAAAAATTGGGAACTCATTACCCATGACAAATGGGTTTTAAATATACTTTCCCAAGTATACAGATTCCACTTCCAGTTCTTGCTAACCTCAAATGGATGGCCAGACCTACCCCCAAATCAGTGGGCAGAGGCTCTCTTTTAAGCATCACGGCTATTCAGCCTGTTGCAGAAGAAGAATGGGGGCAAGGTTTCTACTCAAGACTTTTCCTGGTACCCAGAAAAGACCATTCCTGGCTTCCTATCCTGGATCTGTCTATCCTAAACACATTTTTGGTAATCCCAAAATTCAAAGTGGTAACTCTTCATCAGCTGCTTCCCATGCTAGGCAAAGATATCTGGTTGGCAACACTGGATTTAAAGGAAGCCTACCTTCACATCCCAATAAGGGAATCTTCCAGAAGGTACCTATGCTTCAGAGCAGGCTACATGCACTATCAGTTCTCTGCACTGCCCTTTGGCTTATCTACTGCGCCTAAAGTATTCACAAAGTGATTAGCTCCACTCATTGCATTTTGCAGGCAAAGAAATATTCAAATATACCCATACCTTGACGATTGTCTAATTCAGGCAGAAAGCCAGGACATACTATTAAATCATGTGGCATTTGTAAAGAAATTGCTAACTTCTCTGGGGTACACCATAAACGAAAAAAAAATCACATCTTGTACCCTGCCAACAAATTGTATTCCTGGGAGCAAGCTTGAATACAACTTCCCAGATGGCCTACCTCACGCCAGAGAAAAAGTTCATTTGACAGCCTACTTCAAACTACTAGCCACAAAGACCCAGCTGTCTGCAAGGAAAATTCTGCAAGCCCTGGGGTTCATGGTCTCCTGCATTCTACTAATTCCGTATGCAAGACTGCATATGAGGAAACTACAATGATATCTAAAAAGCCTATGGTGCCACATTCTCAGGATCTAGAATCAATGATTCCTTTCATACCTTGTCTACAGATAGAGTTCCTTTGGTGGGCAGAGGCCTGTCACCAAAACAGGGGACTGCCATTCACTCTACCCCCTGTCGCCCAAACCCTAACAACAGATGCATCAGACTATGCATGGGGGCTCACTTGGCAGGGCAGTGCATTCAGGGCAAATGGAACCCAGGTCAAATGCACCTACATATCAATCAAAAAGAAATGTTAGCTGTACAGTATGCTCTGATGGCCTTCAAGGAACACATTCTTCCAGGACAATTATTGGTAAAGACGAACACCACCACTGTTATGTGGTGCATAAACAAGCAAGGAAGAACCCACTCATACCCTGTCTGCAGACTAGCCATGACTCTGTGGAACACAGACTTGCACTACCAAGTGCAACTATAGGCTCAGTTCCTGCCAGGAAAGCTAAATACACTGGCAGATGACCTAAGGAGAAATCTCATGGACCCACATGAGTGGAAACTGGAACCAAAGATATTCAACATGTTGAGAAACAAATGGGGGAGCCCAGAGATAGACCTGTTTGCCTCCCCCCAGAACTACCAATTGGACAAATTCTGTACAAGGACTCCCCACAAACAAGCTTGGAAAGTAGATGCCCTGTCCTTCACCTAAAATAACCTCTCAGTTTATGCCTTTCCCCGTCTGCCTCTCCTCTCCAAGGTACTACTAAAGATCAAACAGGACAAACCAAGGACAATACTGATTGCACCAGACTGGCCACACCAACACTGGTTCCCCCTCTTGCACAGTGTGTCATTGCTGGCACCATGGCCCCTGCCTCAGACCCCTGCTCTGCTGTCTCAGCAGGAGGGCCAGATTCTGCACCCACACCTTCAAACCCTGAACCTGGCAGCCTGGCTAATTACCTGATCTCTCCATTCCCATTCCTCAGTAAGCAAGTAATGGATGTCATTCTGGAGGCAAGGAGGCCTAGTACTAGAAAATCCTATGCTGAAAAATGGAAAAGATTCTGTTCCTGGAACCACACTTGGGATGGGCAAAGGCAACACCCAGTTTACCTCAGATTCTTCAATACTTAACTGAGATGCTTCACAAGGGCCTTTCCTTTTCCTCCATCAAAATTCACGCCTCAGCCATTTCAGCTCATTATAACACAGAACCACCCTTCTTCTCTGATCCACTGCTGAAGCAATTCCTCAGAGGGGCCAAAAACATAAGACCACCCAGGAGAGCCCCTGCTCCAGCTTGGGACCTTAACTTTGTATTGGAAAAGCTCACTCTACCTCCATTCGAGCCAGCTGCAAGTGCAGAGTTGAAATTCCTTTCTTGGAAAACAGCCTTCCTTCTAGCCATCACTTCAGCAAGAAGGGTGTCTAAATTACAGGCCGTCATGGCTGTGGAGCCTTTCATCATCTTTCATGTGGACAGGGTGTCCCTCAGGACCAATCCCTCCATGCCCAAGATGGTATCCAGTGTGTCCCTTAATCAGTCCATTCATTTGTCAACCTTCTTTTCTAATCCACAGAACAAAGGGGGATGAATACTGCACTCCTTGGGCGTGCACAGACAACTTTGATTTTACTTGGACAGGACTAAGCCTCTCAGGAAATCTGAACAGCTGCTGGTTGCATTTGTTGCAGGGACAGAGGGGAAAGCTATTTCAAAGCAAACCATTTCTAAGTGGATAGGCCATTGCATTCATTTCTGCTATAAGCACCATGGAAAACCTACCCCACAGGGGATAAGACTACATTCAACCAGGTCTGCATCTGCCTCTACAGCCTTTCTCAGAGGTGTCCCTACCAGGGACATCCTAGAATGTGCTACCTGGAGTTCTGTACATACCTTCACCAAGCATCATCACCTGCCAATTATTTCTAAATCCAGAGCTGGCTTTGCCACTGCAGTCTTGCAGGGCTTTATAGTTGGTCCTAATGCTATCTAATTACCTCCTCCCATCCTTAGCTTTGGGGAATCTACCCAGATGTGATGACTGCAACAGTGAAACACGAAGAACACGGTACAGTTGTGTACACTTACCATAAATGTAGTTGTTTGAGTGTATTCACTGTTGCAGTCCTGGTTATCCTCCCTCCAGCCCCCTGACTTCTTTTCACTATACCTCTATTCTTGTTTACTATGCGTAAAGCTTTTTGGTGTATTTGCTTTTTTGTTGGAGGTGTAACCTTGTATATAATTGCTTCCCATTATGAGGGCACCTGACATCTGGGGCAAGAAAAACTGACGTAATGGCATCAGCTGCATGCTTTATACCCCAGACTACCTGACATCATGGAAGATGATATGAAATAGCAGAAAACACACAGACTTTTGAAAGGTGATCTTTCCTTAACAGATACTCATTCCACCAATAAAAGGTACCACCAGTCCTTAGAAAAAGTTTATTTCAAGTAAGAAGTACAACCGCAGCTTCTTCAGAGATTTGAAAATATGCTTAAACCAGATTTTAAAGGGCTATGCTAATTATTGTGTATAAAACATTCAGTCACTAAATCAATATGTGACAGCTTAATAATCAATTGACAATAGTTAAAATCACCGATAACAAAATAAAACCTACATAAAAGTTTCCTACTAACCGTCAATTTAAAAATGAATGCATTTATACATTAAAACAAATACTGAACAAGATATGCCATTATTATTAAGTTATGTCGAACCTTTCTTGTTGGTTTGACTCGCATGACATCAAAATCTGTCCATTTTTATTTAACATTGTTTCTGTTATCACAAACTACCTATAACTATTCCCAAACCAGCATCCTCTTAAATTAAACAATTGTCATTCATTGTTAAAGATGCCTTAAAAATGCCTTAAAACCACTACAGACACTCCATAATAATTAACCAAATAGCTTTTAGTAACCAATATAATATTAAGGTACTTTACACCTAAGCATTTTGTATAAAGTATAATTCTTAATGTGGGACAAATAAGTATTTGACTATTTTATAGCCAAATATATTAATATAAAAGATCAAATAAAATGCACCAAGTGAATATCAATGTTACCCTTCCTATTTTTTACTTCACTATGTGCACTATAAAATATAGCCCAAATCATGATGTTTGTCTTTTGTAACTCCTTAATTTAAGTATGCATGTTATATTACAGTGCTCATTTAAGCCAGGATATGAGAAGGCGTCCAACCTCACCTGCCATTCTAATTCTTTATTTTCTAGAAACAGTGAGGTTGGCCCCCCTCTGCCTGTGCTCAAAATTTGGTCAATTGGTGTAAATTCAAAACTGTGCCCCACATTTTTAGAAATGTGTTCAATATTTTGTTTCCTCATTGCATAATTCTGTCCCTCAGCCGTCTATCAGATTTACCAATATAGAAGGCTGGGCAACACCAAATAAACTATGGATTTTGATTCACAATTCAATTTTTATTGATCACAAATTGTTTACCACGAACATTGTTGTCTTCACAAGATGACAATAATTACACTGCCCACATTGAGAAGATCCCTTATGTCTACTAGAAAATGTTGTTCCGCTATGCCTCTGTAATAGGGCTTTCAAGCTGTTTCCCCTTCTAAATGTAAACCCAGGTTTACTACCTAATTTATCCAATAATTGGTGGTTATTGGAGATAAAGTACCAATTTTTGTACAAAATAAATTGTATAGCCTTAAAATCGGTACTAAAATTGGTGATGAAATTACAATCAAAGGTGTTTATATTATTATTCCCATGATCAGTTGACTGCCTATAGTCAACCCTTATGGTTACATTTACCTCACCATTTGTGGACACTACAGGATTCAACGTCATGTCCACCGTGTACTTTGTAGGTAATAATGGTAAAAAATTCCCCAGTTTTCTTTTAGTAATTATCTCCTGTAGTATATCGTCAAACAGTTGTACCGGGTACTCCCTATTACTGAACATGTTTTTTAAGAAGTCACATTCCTTCTGAAATAAGACTTCAGTACTACAGATCCTGGACGCACGAATTAGTTGTCCCTTAATGATTGCTTTCTTTTGTTTGTATGGGTGACAACTCTTAAAGTGCAATAGGGAATTACAGTAGGTGGGTTTTCTGTAAATACTAGAAAAGTATTCACCCTTTGTTACATCTTTACTTAGTTTGATATCTAAATAGTCAATTTCTTCATCAGAGAAGTGGGATGTAAACTTTAAAAAGGATGTAGTCTCATTGATAGCACCCACAAACTCCTCTGCTTCTTTCTGGTCACCCTTAAACAAAATGAAAATATCATCCAGGTACCTGATGTAGAATTTTATTTTATCTTTCCTAAACTGGCAATTAAAGATGTTTTCTTTCTCCCAGTGGGCCATAAACAAGTTGCTTCTGTAGGAAGTATTTACCATTAAATGCAAAATAGTTAGATGATAAAATTATGTCCAATAACTGACTAACTACATTTATTTCTTTTATATCTGCTTGCAAGTCTTTTAACATTAGGGAAATCCATTCAGTTGCCTCAGAGTGGGGAATAGATGTATATAAATCGATAACATCTATTGTTAGGAAGTTAACCGTTTCATCAAAGTCAATGTTACTGATCTTATCCAAAAACATCCAGGAGTCCTTACAAATGTACGGTACTTCCTTCAGATATTTTGAAAGGGTGATGTCCACTAGTTGGGCACAGGGGTAAGTAAATGAAAGTCTGCTATCTATCAGGGCCCGAAAAGGTGGTTTCTTGGCATCTTTGTGGATTTTAGGGATCCCAAAAATTACAGGGGTTTTAGGCATTTGGATGTCTATATAGTTGTAAGTGTCAAGATCGATATCTCCTTGTAAAAAAAAGGTCCCTAAAATAACCTCTATTTCTTCTGTAAGATGTATTTACTTCATTCAATGATGATGGATTATATGCTGGCCCTTCAAGTATGGTTTCCATAATGCTATCGTATTTACATACATCAAAGATAGCCAAACCACCTCCTTTATCTGGTTTTATAGCCCTAACTTGTGCTTTACTTAACCTATCCAGTTCCGTAAGTTGGTCCTTTGTGGCATTTTTACTGAAATTGAAACCGTTATTTTTATTAGAATCAAGGTGCCTCATATCCAATTCACACACTTTTTCAAAAAGAAGTAAGCCTGTGTGTAAAGGTGGATTATAAGTACTCGCAAGCCTTAACCCTGTCCTACCATTGGTTCCTTGATTGTCAAACAACAGTTTCAAATTTAACTTCCTAACAAAAGTCTTAAGGTCAATAATGGTTCTTACCAAATCACAACCAGAAGAGGGGACAAAGTTGTTACCATACGCTAATAGCTCTACTAAATTGGGACTAATCTGAAATGAGGAGAAATTATAGATTTTAAAATCTCCCTTCTGATTGAGCAAGACAGTTAAGTCATCAATGTCATTAGGACTATTAACAGGTGATGAGATCAGTTCTTGTTGTTCCAGTTCCTTTTCTGGTACTGGCGACCTGTCCTTTGTCCTAAAAAACAGTCATTGTCAACTTCTCCATGTCTTTCCCTGTTGTCATTCTTGCTCCTAGTGTTATAAAATCTCCTTCCATTACTTCTTTCAACTGTCCCTTTAGACGCATCATTAGTAAACTGTCCTTCTGGGTGCTGTTCACTTCTTTCAGATGAAGGGATGTCACTGCCATCCCCATCTCTTACATTGTTATGGTCAGTGTCACTGGTGTGGGGGAACTCTTTAAGTTTAGGATAGGCAGAGTTATTTGTATAACTCAATCTGTCACGAGAAAGTTTTTTATTTTTAGTCACTTTAAATTTCTCTATCACCCCATCGATACTGGAGAAAATTCTGGAATAGTCAAATTTATATTTTTCAAATTCCAGATTTTTCTTAAGTTCCATATCGAGTGAATTCACATCATCAAGTAGCCTGGTTATCTCCATGTTATAATATTTGACTATTAGTTCTAGTAGTTGTAACCCTTGATTGTCAAAGAGGAGCGTTAGTTCTTTTAAAAAATCATTATTAGTAAACAAGGCCGTAGGGCAGAAATTAGACCGTAAACCTTTCGGTATCAGTCTTTCTTTGATGCACTGGTTAAAATAAGCTACTTCCAATTGCAGTTTTTTTAGTTTTAATAGCTTAATGTCAAAGTCCTTTAGTAAATTGTTGATCGAAATACCACTTACTGAAGTCAATCCAGACCTGGACCCTGGAGTGTCGGTGTGGTTTCCAAAAACAAAGTTATCGGTATTATGAATCCACAGGCCCAAATTTGGGACGCCCGTGATGCCAGGAGGCATTGGCAATGATCCCGCGAGTCCTGCAGCCATACCCTGGTTTTGTGAGCCAACACTGGCCCAAGAAGTAGATTGTCCATCCATCCTGCGGTATAGAAAAACTAGAAATACCGGTGTTGGACGGATTAACGTCATTCCTCCTGCACGCCTCCTCGGCAGGGTTGAGCCTTCCTGTGGTGTTCAAACCACCCAAAGTGGTCCCGTACGCTTTCGGTGCAGTATCAAATCTTTGATAAAGGGATTCCAGTCTGTCGGACATCTTATCCATTCTTGATGTAAAAGCCCTTATAAGGGCTGTTAAATCAGCTTGTTCATTGTTAGAATTAGGAATCCCAGTATTAAACATGGTAGGGCTAGCTGGAATAGGTGAACCGCTAACGGACATGTTATGAAATAGCAGAAAACACACAGACTTTTGAAAACACAAGTCAGCAAGCTCCTGCAGGCAAAAGGTGATCTTTCCTTAACAGATACTCAGTAACGTACTTCCACCAATAAAAAGCAGACGGTACCACCAGTCCTTAGAAAAAACCTTAACGCCAAGTTTATGATGGAAGATGAGACAGCAACCGATGCAGGACCCAAGACTTTGATAATCAGACTGACTGAGGGCTACTGCAAGGAGATAACCCAAATGTGATGACTGCAACAGTGAATACACTCGAACATCTACATTTATGGTGAGTGTACATAACTGTACTTTTTTTTAGTTGGAGTTGCCTCTCTGTAATCATACATGCTGTTTCCATCATATTATCAAGTTTTGGGCAATCCCAAAAAATACGGCACCTGTCACCCCCTACTAGGTCAGTACAGTCTAGCAGTGGCTAGAGAGTACATCAAACATCCTGTTTAACCTAGACAGAGTATAAAAGTGCCTGTAGAAGCATTTCCATCCAAAAATTCTTAATCATCTGGTTTTCATTGCATATCTCAAAGCTTTGCAGGTGTCCTCATACTTCTTCCAAGTGTATGTTTCACCAATAATTATTTTCCACATGGCCTTCAATGCAGTTCCCTGTTTTTTTAATTATTGTATAGTGTTGTATAAGCCAGAATTATTATGCTTCTGATAAAAGCACCTTCTGTTCTAGTCTCTCTCAAAAATTGAGCGAACTCCGGTATAGCTTCTCATACTTGTGCAACCTCAGTAAAGGTATATTGAAGTTCGGGGGATGTGTCCTCCCCCCACTTGGAGGGTGCAAGGGGAGGCTTAGCTTCCCTGCAAAAAAAAAAAAGATTTATTCAGAGTTTCATCAAAAATGCTTTTGCTATCAGAGGTAAAATACATTGATCTTTCAACATGATTCCTGTTGTCATTGAGCTGCTCACAACTGGTTGTTCTAAAAATCTTGGTTAATTTTCCTTCCTAATCCATAACACCCCCTCCCGACCTGCATTTTTGTTCCCATTCCACTTTCTACACTGATATGAAAGTGCTCAAGCCACCAGGGTTTCATTTTTAGCAGCTAAATAAAATATCTTAGCTTCCTGAAGATAAATTGTTCCAAAAAAAAAAAACCCTGAGGCTATTGACCTCCATTTGATCAACTACCTCGGTGATCTCTTTCTGAGTCCGTTTCCTCATGAATGCAGATGTCTTTCCATTTTGGTGACTAGGCCACTGTTTCAAGTAGAGCTATCACAACTGAGTCTCCTCAACATAGCCTTTCAAATGGGGCATAACTAAGCCCTAATCTTCCCAAGGGAGAATCAAACTTTCCCAATTTACCTTTGATTTCTTTCCTTTCCATATGAATATTTTTAGCTCTGTATTCCACAGACTTTGGCTTGGGGTATAGAAGTAAGATCACCCTGCATTGAGAATTACTGGCACAATAAACATCTTTATCACCTGAATCTTTGAATCCAGATTCAGTAAACTTGGTTGTCTAATTTTCTTTAAAATCTTTTGCTTACTGTCATCCTACATCTCTCTAGCTGCTTACTCCGTGTTCTCCCCTTATCCATGGCACAAATATTTTATTCTAGTATGGCCCAGAGGAATGGAAATTGCTGAATCAAATGTCAAGAAGGGGTATAGTTCATTGCTATTACTTTTATATTTTCTAAATTTACTTTGTAACCCAGGAAACTGGTGAAATTACTTAAAACCTTAAAAGGAATTTCAGCATCAACCTCTGATCTCTGCAAGTATAAAATAGTGTAGTAATTTCTTTTTGATAGCCACTGTCATTAACATTTATAAGGGCTTAATACATTTGGGCATTTCACATCTTATTTTCTTACAGCCATTTGCTCCCAAACATTGCTTTCAAAGTACTCTGTAGGGAACTTTTAAAATCTGCAAACTCACTTTCCCCCCAAACAGGTCCCCAATTACCATTCTCTTGCCCATCACACCATCAGTATTTGCTTTCCACCTGAGGAAAAATTGTCTGAAGTCTGCTTGGGGTATAAAAATACCTATGCAAATACTTAATCATAGAACATCTGGACTTTACTGCATACTTGGGAGGCATAGAGATGTCCTGCCATTGTTCCTTTGTATTTTGCCTTTCCATTCTTTGTTCTCAGTCTTTTTTAACCTCTTCTGACTCATAGTTACTGTTATCATGCAATATTTTATATGCCCTTCTAATTATCCATTTTTTTAAAGAGCAGCTTCTGTTCTAGACTCAACTAAAAAGTCTAGCTGAGCTGGACTTTCACTTAGCACTGTCCTGCCCCTTTCTCTTTTCCTATCCTTCATTGTCAATTAGTACAAAGTTCTATTAATTGGGTATTTAAAATAGAAACTGTGTACAGATATGAAAGGCAGTTTAGTAGGTGACTCAGACAAGGAGCCAAAGAGTTAGTAGCAACATAATAAATCTCTGATGAGCACTTATTGCCTGATCAATTTTTTAAGCCTTACATTTGATTGCCCAGTTGAGAACACCCAAGCCCAGGGGTCGCATGGGATAATACATTTTTTGTGTTAAAAAAAAATTACCCAGTGTATGTGGCCTACACGATTAGATATAGCTGATATATACTACAGTTTCAATTGATCTGTAAGAAAACCCTTACATGGACTGCTTCTTCAGTGCATGGATTTGAATTAAGGAATGTGTGGTCTAAAATATACCCTTCTAGCCTGTTGTATTATGTAGTTGCATGCATGGGCAAAAGACTTGTGCTCCTGACCACAGTGTGTAGACCAATTTCAGAATTGTGCTAAGCTGGAAATATCAGAAAAATGAAATCCCAACACTTGTCTCATGTTACGGCCATCATGCAGATGCATCTGCTAAAGTGAATACTTTTGTTTAGTGTTTGCTATCTGGTTACAATCTGTTCAGATGCTTATAAGTCATATGTAGTGTAGTAGAATAGGTGCAATAAATTACAAATACATATAGGAGAACCTTGATGTGGTTTCTACTGTACATTGCATTTTGAACTTAAGTGTTTCTCACAGATTCTTAAAACAATAATATGTTTCATATACTGTTCATAGTCACCAACCAAGGTATCTTACAAAGTAATTTCAGACTTCGTTTAGGACCTTTTTCTATTGTGATACATAGTGTTTGCTTAATGCCTGTAAATTTGTAACAGTGGGTTACTTTATCAGTGACCTGATCTGATATCTTGTACCTGTGGGATTTGGGTAAACATCTACAAGTGTTTGTTACATGTGTGTTACCTTATGTGGTTGTATTCACTCTTTTCAAAATATGTCTGTCTTTATTTTACCAATGTGAAATGAATTAAAGTATGCAACCTGTGCATGGACAGAGTAATGCGTGAACACTTTGTGGCCCCGACACTTGCAGCGGCTGGAGGGGCCACAAAAGTTCCTCACCAAAAGGATAAAGGGTCTCAAAAATCTGTCCTATGCTGTCCGACTGAAAGAACTCCAGCTCTATTCAGTCGCTTACCGCTTGCTCAGAGGTGACCTTTGCCTAACATACAAGGCCATGTCAAACCCAGATTTGATGAATATGCTTCACCTCAAAAAATCTAGATCCATCAGAGCCACAAGGGCGGGAGACTTAAACCTCGACACGGCTATTAATAGGACGTGCTGGAGGGATAGATTCATCACCCAAAGACTCCCTATGCTGTGGAACAAAATCCCGGTACATGTGAGGCAGAGCACCTCGCTGGCCTTGTTCAAGAGAAATCTTGACCAATGGATGGGAGATCGCAGATATACCCCAGGGATTACCTCAGTGTCACTGCTCGACAGAGGCACAGCAAAATAATGGGTATAGTTCCCCATACTAAAGGGATGGCGTAAGCCACAAAACAATGGGCTAGGCTTGTAAATGCCCTCGGGCAGATAGCCTAGTATGAACCTATGAACCTATGAACAATCTGCATTGTCAATGAGAACACAGTTGTTTAGGTTGTAGCCTGTATCCCTTCTGTTCTCCTGCAGAACTGCATTTAATCTGTGGATACACCATTTGACTTAAAGGATCAGTATTTTCTTGAAATTGCTTTCACATAGTTTTGCTTAGGAAATGTTTCATAAATTGAATCTGAGCAGTAGTTAATTGTTAAATGTGTGACATACATGGAATATGTAACAGTACTTGTCCTCTTGCAGTTTGGCACAAAATGTAATTGTACTAGTTGAGTATTGCTGATTTTTTCCTCTGAATCTCATGAGTATCCTATGTATGTGGGTATACATGTGAATTAAATGAATATTGCAAATCATGAATGCATGCTCTGCTTTAACTAAAACAGGCTAAAAGCAGCTAAATACATTAAAAATCCATTTATTATTAACAACTTACTCTTAACTTAGTCTCATAAAAACTTTGTAAACTTTAAGCTGAAATCTATTTTTTTATACATAGCACATTTAAATAATTCGGTTCAAAGTGTGAAAAATAGACAAATAGATCAACAGTTAGTTTAATCATACAGATGTCCTTCCATATCACTGTTGCAATGTTCTTCACAGAAGGAATTTCCTGTTAGAGATAGCCCAACATCTGACCAGTATACCAAAGCCTTTAGGTCTTATAGGCACTGTACATCGCATGTATGCTCCCTGTGTAGGACATAGGGCAGTAAAGGTGACTTATGGATGCAAATACTTAGAACGTCTTTTCTGCCAGTCTGAACGCTGTTATCGAATGTTGATCTGAACACCCTTCTCTCTGCTGACTTCCAAGCAGTCTCCAGATAAGTGCCGCATTGGGATTTCTTCTCTATTTTTTTTCCAATTTTGTTTACTTTTTTTGATGACATGAACACAAGCAAAGTGTCAGTTGGATTCCCCATAAAGTCCGTCATGACCAATGTCTTTTTTTTTCTAGGTGCTTCTCATGACCATACACAGTGCTCTGTCTGTCAAGCGTTTGTCCCTAAGACCCTCTTTAGTCACTTATCTTTTCTCTCCATATACCTTGAGAAACCAATGTCTTAAGCTGTTGCTTAGGGGTGCTATGGTGGAATCCTACCATCCTAAGAGACAGAAGAAGACCTAAAAGTCTAGGCCTGATCCTGCTGCCTAGCTTCCACTGGACATCTGTGTAGAAGCTAGGGAAAGGCCTGTAGATCATTCGGTGGCTACATCAGATTCCTCTGCCATGACCCCATTGGAGGCTGGCATGGATCTGAGTTTTTGCACATCCTTCGAGGCTTTTCAAATGTCTACACAAGGCATTGAGAGGGAACCACTGCTGATTATTTCTGAGGGCTAAGGGAGATTCTTCTAATCTTAGTCCAGGAAGAGATTCGTACTACCATGATTGAATCCTGCCAAGGGACTGAGCTACAGTGTGTCATTAGGGCAGAAGTCCCACTTAGGAAAAAGCAAAAGATGAAGCATTATTACCCCTATTGCTAAAGATCCCCAACATGAATAGCAGGATTTTACACAAAGCTTGTTCAATGCCTTGATGGCTTTGAAGCCTCCTCAGGGGTTTTCAGTCGCTGCTTCCCCCAATCTTCCACTCCTGTTAAGAGGATGAAGGACTTAGATTCTGGGGAGGAATCCCTAGCTTACTCCTCTCAAATTCCCTCTCCTTTAGGCTACGGTTCAGAGGAAGAGGATTCTTTGAGCCTGGATTCTCCATTGGAAGAATTATCCTTTCAGGATACTATTGCTTGTATGATGGAGTACTTTAAATAAGTTGGATTGTTTCCAGATCTCTGAGATCCGAAAGTGGTACTATGAGCTTTTAAAAATGGAGTTACTTAAGCTGTCTTTAGTTCCTCCTGTTTTTGGCAACTGCAACTCTTTTGAACACATTTTCTGCTGCCTCTGTAGCTCCTGACTGCCAGCCCCCTGGTCCCTAAGAAACCTGATAGGTTCTACAAGGAGCCTGAGGACTTGAAGTGCTCTTCTTCTGATTCTTCTGTGGTTTTAATCTCGACTGATAAGCTTTATAAACTTTTGCCCTCCTCTAAGCCTCTTCCTTCAGATAAAGATAGTACAGCTACAGAAAGGTTGGGTAAAAAAGTACATATTGCTGCCACTTATTGTCATTTTGGGCTGTTAATTACCAAGTACATCTATGCTATCCTTCCTCAGGTAGCTAAAGTTGTGCCTGGCCTTTCTTATTCTGAAGTGAAAACTGTAACTCTTTCTCTGCTTAAGTCCACTTCTTTTGTGACAGCTACAGCTGATGTGTTCAAGTTCCTCCAAGATAAGGATAAGGCCATGTAGGAGCTCAAGCATAGTTTTTGTCTCATCTGTACCCAAATTTCAGAAGTATTACCATTCTAAATCCACCTTTATCCATCGGCAAACTAGTCAGCATCCCAACGGTAGGAAGGAGTCTAGGCGTATTGCACCTGCTAAGTCCACTGAGACCCCTGCATCACAGAAGCCTTCCCTTCAGGACAAGCTTACCTTTATTTGACATTTTGCCTCCACTTCCTCTTGACCAGGTCTCTTTGCCTCTCCACCTTTCTCTGTCTCTTCCAAATTGGTAACAGATCACCTCAGACTCTTGGGTGCTGTCTGTCATTTGTCAGGGGTATTTCATGCTATGGAAATCCCTTCTATCCTTTCCAGGAATTCCTCAACCTCTTCCAGACAAACTGTTTTTTTTCCCCAAGGTTTTGCAGTCCCTTTTTGATCAGGGCACCATTCACCATGCTCCATACACCCAACTGGGAAGGGGGTTTTACTTCAGGATGTTTTTTGCTCTATGGAAGGAGGAGACTTGGAGACCAATTCTGGACTTGTCTCTGCTCACCACTTTTTCAGTTCATTGCTTTGCCCTTTCTACTGCTCCAGTGGTATTCACCAAATGCCTAATCCCTGTCATTTGCTTTGGCAAGCTTTGAGGGATGCAGATATTCCCTTATCTGGACAACCTGCTTATTCAGACTCCTTCTACCAGCAGTGTTCTGCAAAATCTCCATTTTACCACTTTTTTTTTTTTTTTTTTTTTTTTTACAAAGTCTGGAGTTCACCACCAGTCTCAAGAAGATGGTTCTTATGCTGTCCGAAGATCATATTTTTCTTAGTTGCAGGATTCAGGCCATTCTCATTTTGACCGATCTTCCTGCTCCCAAAGTTTTGTCTCTGTCATCCTTATTCCAGTGTGCTCTTCCTCTGTCCTTTCATGGCCAGGGAAGTTCTCAGGGTTCTAGGTTTTATGGTTGCCACCATTTCCATGCTTCTCACTAGGCCTCATATGAGGAGTTCCCTGTTCCTTTGCTTCCTTGTTTCAAACTTGAGCTACAGTGGTGGAATCATCATTTCTCTTTCAGTCTGGATCTACCATTTCAGGCTACAGTTCCTTCTCAGGAGCTGTTAACAGATACCTCACATCTAGGGTGAGATGCTTCTTGTGACCTTCAGTCTAGGGTGTTTGGTCTCCTCATCAGAGGTCTGACCATATCAACATAAAAGAGGTGAGTGCTCTGTTTCTGGCTCAGCAAGCTTTTCATTCCCTTTTCCTTCCCGGCCTCCTCAAAGTCTTCACAGACAGTACCTCTGTGATGTGATACATCAACAAGCAGGGTGGTACGAGGTCTTATCTCCTTTTGTAGATTAGCTCTTCAGGGAATCTAGCTGTCAGGTATCAAGAGACTCTTCAGGCAGTTTACATTCCTTCAGAGCACAGTCTAGTGGCAGACTCTGAGCAGGTTGAGAACATAAGCTGATGAATGGATGCTTCATAGAAATGTGTTCTGGATATGGTCCATTGGTGGGGTGTTCTTCTGGTAGATCTTTTTGCATCCCCTCTGAACAGACAACTGCCTATATTCTGTTTGAGAGGAACAAGTCCTTGGACTTGGTAGGTGGGCACCCTGTCTTTTCTTTGGAAGGGAATGTTTTTGTGTGTCTTTCCTCCCCTTCCTCTGCTGCCATGAGTTCTGCACAAGATCAGGCAGGACTCTTCCAAAATCATGTTGGTGACTCCCTTTTGACCCAGACAGCACTGGTTCCCCTTTTCTTTTTCACCTGACTAGGGGCAATCACCACAATCACCGTGTGGATCTTCTCGCACAAGACAACTGAGCTGTTATCCATCCTCACCATTCCATTTTTCATATGATGCTGTGGATAATAGGGTTTTGATCCCTTTTAGGCATCTCTTTTCTGAGGACATGCTTCAGGGTCTGCAGTAGGCCAGGAAACCCAGTACCAGAAAATCATACATGTCTAAATGGAAAACATTTTCTGTTTGCCCCTCTCTCCATCAGGATCCCTTCTCAATGAGGGTTCCTCTGGTTCTCTCTTATTTGTGTGATCTGCTCCATACTGGCTTGGCATATTCTTCAGTTAAAGCTCACCTGCCAGCAGTCTCTGTTTGTCTGTCCTTGACTCCTCCCTTTGGCCTCTCAATTTGAAGTCAAACAATTTCTTAAAGGCATCCTTCATATCAGGCCCCTGAGAAAACATTTTCTTCCTCTTTGGGACCTCAGTTTTGTACCTGAAAAATTGACACAGGCTCCTTTAGGAACCAGCTAGTTCAGCTTCCTTGCAACTTTGTACTTGGAATTCTGTTCTGCGGTTGGCTCTTACTTCTGCCAAGAGTGTCTGAATTTTAGGCTGTTAAAGCCATTCCTCTTTTTCTTCTTTTTTTTTTTTAATCTGTCAGAGACAGGGTATCTTTTTGTACTAATTCTTCTTTTATGCCCAAGGTGGTTAATTAGTTGTTCCTTAGTCTATTCAACTCCCTTCCTTTTTTTCCTTCTATGCAGTCTACCACTGAGAAGGTTCTCCTCACCTTGGATCTCCACAGACAGCTGAGATATTATTTGGATAAAACAAAGGTTATTCATAAATCTGAGCAACTTTTTATTTCTTTTCATCATAGGAATTTGGGTTCAGCTGTTCAGCAGACCATCTCCGTGTGGATTTCTAAAGGCATTTCCTTTTGTTATTCTTTTCATGGTGAATGTCCTTCATCTGTAATGGCACATTCTGCTAGAATGGTTGCTTCTTATACTGCCTTTTTTAAGGGTGTGGATACCATCTCCATCCTTGAGGCTGCTACTTTGACTTCTGTTCATACTTTTATTAAGCATTCTAAACTGGATGCTATTTCCAGAGCCAGGGCAGTTCTGCATGGGTTTGTAGAGGTCTCTTCTTTGCCTTGTTCATCTCAGTCTTCCTCTTAGCTCTTATACTCCCCTTTCAGTGAATAATACTGCAACAGTGATATGGAAGGACATAGTAAGTTGTGTAAAATGTTACCATAATAGTAGATATTCTCTTCACTGTTGCAGTATTCAGTCCTTCCCTCCTTATTCACACTGTTATAGCTCTTACCCCTATGTTTTGTTTTCCTCCTGGCTAAGGGGCTGTTGCTTCTTTTCCTTTCTGACTTTTTCCTTCTGGATGTGCATGTTCCCCTTGGGGTGTTTTGTTCCTCCTGGGTCAATTCACTTCAGAATATTTGCAAACGTACATTACCTTTATCTCCTGCTTCCTACATGGGGAGCATATGTGTGATGTACAGTGCCTATAAGATCTAAAGGCTTTGGTATACTGGCTTGGACGTTGGGCTTTCCTTGTCAGATCCTTTCTCTGAAGAATACTGCAACAGTGAAGAGAAGGACATCTACTGTTATGCTAAGATTTTATACAACTGTACTTTCCAGTCATGAGTACAGTTAATAATACTGACATAAACCTATGACTAGTCAGAGTTTACAACTGTAGCACATTCATAATGAAAATCATAGCTGATGTCTCGAAAGTTTTTTAGCAATGAAAGTGTTGACTGTAGAAGTCTGTAAATAGCAGATGGCTTTTCTTCAAAAAAATTTTGGTTTTAGTTGTAGTGTTCATTCAGAATCTTCTAACAAAAGTAACTGTGTAGGCCTTAAGGTACATGTGTTTTGTTGAAGTACCATACCTTGTTATATCTAGCCATGTTTTCTGATGTTTGTGCTTTTCATAGTATATTGAAAGCCATTGATCACAGAGGAGACTACTACTTCCTCTTGAGCTATGTAATTTGTTCTGCTGTTCAGAATTATAAATAACACGTTATGCATAGAACCTTCAGTGGAAAGTAAAATACTGCAATACATTTATTAATATAACTGTTTTTCAGGTGGAGATTAAAAAGTCAGTCAAGGCTTACGTGAGAGTTTTGGACAGTGCCAAGAAATCATTTCTCACAAAATATTTTCCTGTCATGAACCTGAAATTGAAAGCAGCTTCTCAGATTGTTGTATTAGAGTAAGTTCTTTAAAGCTAAGTGAATTATTTTAATGATGTTGCATTCGGTACTGCTTCAAATTGACTGTTTTCAAGTAGTGAACTGGGAAGTGGAATAAAGTGAAATGTATAGATTTGCTGTTGTATTTAGATAAGTGTGAATAGGTTTTCTTCAGGAATTTTCCGGAATAGGTAGTTAGGATGACATCCTGATGAACAAATTACATGTTATATTGAGTAAAAATGAGAGGGAGCTACAGATGCCCCCCTTCCCTGTATTATAGTTGTCCTTGTTCCTTAATAACTTGTATAGGACATTACATGCCCTAGTTTTTCTTATCTAAACTGAAATTGTCTCCTCCATTGTTCTTTTGTAGTGTTTCCAGAGGCTACTTCAGTGGAATCATGACAACTTGTCTTGTTTTGAGCAGTCATCATACTTCACAAGCTTTAGACGAATCCTTTAATATCACAGAGTACACTTGAAATGAGACACACGCACACACTCACTCAGATTTATTATGTGGGGTCACTTTCTGGATGGCTATCACATACAGGGGTGGTGCAGAATTGATGTGAATTGCACTTCCTGCTGATGTCCTTCATTATCACTATTGCAGTATTTTTCACAAATAAGAAAACCTGGTATGGGCAGCTTATGTCCACCCAGCATGCCAAAGCCTTAGCTACTTCCAGGCACCGTAAATCAAACGTATGTCATGTATCAAAAGTGTAGGGTACATAAGTTACATTCGAGTACCATATCCTCAGAACAAAGAGAAAAGTTTTAAGAAATGCCAGAAATGTGGCCATAAGATTCCACCCCAAAATGCCAATGTATCTGGAGTGCTTTGGGGAGGCGGAGCAAATCTTAGCAGATGTAAAATCTGCAATGTTTTTGGGCTTTGTGACCTTTCTGACAGAATAAGTTGATTGTCAAGGGGTTGTTACCTCCGAATGCAGAGGCTGTGACAAGCCTGGGAAATCACTGGGTAACGATAAGCATTCTGAAAAGGACAAGCATGTTGAAAAACTCATATCAAAGGAAGGTGAGCCAAGTTAACACAGGGCTGAAGATTTAGAGCAGTGTTCTGCTCCTAAGGTTCGAGAGCTGAATCTGCTTTGATTTAAGACACCAACTCATTCTCCTCCTTAACGTTCCATGTCTGAAACTACTGTTAAACCGTCCCCTAAGAGAATACTGTGCAGAATGCTGGAGAGGGAGGTATCACAGCTGTTACAGTAGTTTAAGCTGTATGAGTAGATTACCACAGTTTAGTTAGATTAGGAGGAGGAAGGATGAGGGTCCAGGAGGCCCTGGAGAATGGCTCTAGCAAATTCTGTCGTAGTCCTGGAAGAAGAATCCACTGGCTAACTGGTACAGAGGCGGCATGAATGCAAATGCATGAGCTTGTCACTGTTCTTTCATAGTGATACTGTTTACTACAGTTGCTCCTAGTTGGAATAATACAATTAAACTTTAACTTAAATTAAAATAGCTGAAATCTTGACACTATTTTATGCACCTCTGGTTATTTTGGTTCCACAAAGATTGCCAGAAATCCTGAATTAAAATCAGTAGATTAAAGCAGGTACAATTAAAATCAGAATAGAAGCAGTTGTTTCATAATATTGCTGTGTATTGCGAAATCTTCATGATATCTTCTAAAGTACTGATGTGCTATAACTCTTTTGTTGAAATTGTTCTGTTGTCTAGTGTGGTGATATTACTGGGTGTAAAGATCATAGGTTTATAGTATGTTACTAGGCTATTGACACGAGTCTTTACAAGCTTAGCTGTAAAATCCCAATATAATACTAGATGAGAGATATCGTCTATGCCCAAGGCTTTTCTATCAAGGATTCCCTATGTCCAGGAGAGAAACAGGGCCAATCCCAACCAGAAATTTACAGTTTCCCATCCAGTTATTCAGGTTGCGGTTAAACAGGGTCATGGAGGTGCTCTGCTTGAGATGGATTGAAAGCCTATTTCAGAGGAGTGGCAACCTCTAAGAGATGTATCTGTCTCTCCAGCAGGTCCTGTTTGTCACAGGCTAGATTGAGGTCCCCGAACGGGTGACTCTAGTTCCATTTGATTTGTGGATCTGCAGCATTTTCATTAGATTTGGGTCAGAGATAGCTCTGTAAGCCAGACACAAGTCGTGTCTAAGTAGTCTATACGCTACTGAGTACAGTGACAGAGATTTCAGTCTGTCCACATAAGAAGTGCTAAAGACCCTGAATTTTCTTAGTTAGAAATATTTGAGGTGTCTCAAGCTGTTGCAGGTGTCTGGTATGGCACATACCAAAGGGAGCATTTATATTCAGCAATAGGCCTGATGGGTAGAAGGGAGTTATAACCTGTTTTGCTCTTGAGGTCATGCCTTTGCTAATCAGGTGAGCAACATAGAATACCTTCCTCACCACAGTAGACACATGGTGGCCGAAGTTGAGGTCACAGTCAACTTGTGTTCCCAGGTCTCTCACTACAGAATTGGTACTTAGGGTATTATTGTTTATTTTATAATCAGCAGGGGCATTGTTTTACCGAAGGGAAGGGAATGGTGATGCATTTTTAGCATTTAGTTTAGGACAATAGCTTTGGCAGCAATCACTGGTCTGTGCAAGCCCTTTTGAAGAACGATGACATCGCTAGGGGATTGATTCAGTGATAGCACCTAATCTGCAGTCATCTGCAAATTTGGTTCGCCACAGCCCCTGCATTTTGGCCTGGACTTCAGAGAAGTATATGTCAAACAAGAGGGGGCCCAGCACTGATCCTTGTGGGACCACACTCATGACAGGTCTACTATTAGAGGTGAAGTCTCCCACTTTGCCTGAGTGTTGTTGATCTGTGAGCCAGTTTGCAACCCACCTGACAACATAGGAGTTAATATTCTACTGGGTTAGTTTGTCAATGATGCCCGAATATGGGATTGTGTCGAAGGCCTTGGCCAAGTCTAGATAGACTTTGTGCCCAACTTTGCCTTTGTCTTTGGATCTGGTCACATTCTTGAAGTCCACCAGGTTTAGCAGGCACAACCTACCCTTGACAAAACCAAACTGGGACGGATCTAGGTTTTGGAGGTCACCTACATCGTTATTTATAAGATCCATGATGATTCATTCCATTGCCTTCTAGGTGAGGCTGGTTAAACCTATGGGCCTATAGTTACCCGGGTCTGTTGTAGAGCCATCCTTGTGAAGGGGGATAATAGTCACTGTTTTACATTCAGTGGGGACAGAGTCAGTACTCAGGCTGTGGTTGAATAAGGTGCCTAGTGGAGTAACTAGCTCTTGTTTAAGAACATTAAGAACACAGCCTGAAATGTCATCTGGTCCCATGGAGGCTGTGTTCTTAGTCTTGGAGAGAGAATATTGATGCCTTGCTCTTTGGAGATGCAGGGATTAAGGGATGTTGAAGACCTGGTTTGTGGTATGCTTGGGGGAGATTGGGGGTGAAATTTTCACCAAACCTGTCTGCTAGCAGGTTTGCAATTTCTGCAGGGTCAGTGTGTGCGATACCATCCACAATTAGTTCTCCACACATCTGAGTCCTATCTTTTAGGTTGCGGACATAGCTGAAGAAGGTCTTATGGTTATCCTTGGCTATGGTTGCTAAATTTTTCTCATAGTTGCTCTTTGAGGATTTTACAAGTTGTTTTATTTGCTTGTTTAGGCTGAGGAGGGTGCTCTTCCAGTTCTGGGTTTTAACTTTTGTATTTTTTAGGCAACAGCTTCTTTCACTTTTGTATAATCTACTAATGCTAGATATCCACTGGGATGGTTTGTTTTTTCTTGAGGATTTTGCTTTAATCCTATCAGGTACGGTTGTGTCTATACAGCCGTCAATGCTATCTGTGGAAACTGGAGCTTGGAAGTCTATTATACCATCCCTTATGAGGGTATTGTTAGCTTTGGTGAAGATTTTTAGCCTGAATTCTGCTTTGGGGAGTTCTGGTGTTATTGCTACTTAAAAATTACTGATAATATGGTTGGATTTAACCAGTGCAAGCCCTACACTTGAGGCATTGCATTGATCACTCATATTAGTGAGGAACAGGTCTAGAATATTAGAGCCCCTTGTGGGCTGGTGCACTGTTTGTTCCAGGGCATTTGAGTTAACAAAGTTCAGGAACTTTTGTGCGAGTGAGTTTGGGCTCGTATATGATTCTCAGTTAATGGAGGAATAGTTGAAATCACCTATGACTAGGGTGTTAGGTTTTACTTTGATTGTCTCCAGTAGGACTAAATAAGTTGTGTGGGATTTTAGGTTCATGGAAGGGGACCTGTAACTGATGATGACATGGAGGGGGTCTTACCCAGTGTAATTTGAACCTGGAGTAACTCCATAGAGTTATCTTGTCTAACCAGTCTAGAGACGTAATTATCTTTAATGAAGATAAATACTGCACCTTCTTTGGTTCTCACACCTTCAGTTTATGGTCTGAAAGTGTGGAAGGCATTGTAGCCTTGCAAAGCTGGGGTACTGCACAGATGTCAACATCTTCCAAGGAGAGGAGTGCTTCCAGAGAGTGCAGTTTCTGATTTAAACTCCTAGCATTTAGCAGCATGACCCTTAGGTTCTTTGTGTTTGACATTTTCACATTGAAAATTTTATTTTTGTGACCTTGCCTAAAAAGGCATTATGGGGGAGGCAAGTGCCTTAGCCAGCAACCAAAAGCCAAGAGGTGCTAGGTGAAGTTCATCTCTGGCAAAGCAGCGTGGTCTATCCACTGTGTTATCCCAGGCTAACAGGAACTGGATCCCCTTAGAATGACACCAGAAACTAAGCCAATTATTGAAGTCAATCATTTTTTGTTTATATTGTAGTATCATCCTAGGTGGGGGTAAAATGCTGCTCAAAGTTGAGACATACCCGTCTGGGACATATATTCAGAGAGCTCAATCATGTCTCTCTTCATATAGTCCAGAGAGGTATGTCTCAAGTCTTTCACACAAACATGAACTATGACAGAGTCATAATGGTACTTGTTGAGAGACTTGAGTGTAAGTGTGATCTGCCGAATCCTTGCACCAGACAGACAGCTGACTATAACCTTCTCCTTGTTTAACCTGGTGAGTGGGGCATCTGTATGTTTCACTATACAGTCACCTATAACTAAAGCATTTGGAATAGATGTGCATTGCCTTAAGGGCGTATTTGGTGAGACACTGGTGCAATTGTTTTTATGTGTATTGGGTGCTGTGGGTGTAGTGTTAGATGTAACATGTTTTGTATTTTGGAGGTCTCTGGTGTTTAGGTAGTTTTCTGGAGAGTACCTATGCATATTAAGGGTGATGTGTTGGGTGCATATTATGAGTAGAAGTCGTAGTATGTGAGCTGACAACCTGTTGTTGCTGTTCTGGGTGCAAAATAGCAGTGATTCCAGATTCTTAGCATAGGAGCATCTCTCGCAAATTGTACTTAAGTGATTTTGGAATAAGTGTATATGAGTGCATATGAGGCAGTTACTGTACTGCCTCAAAAAACATGTCAATCAAGCTAGCAGGAGAAACAGAGGGAAATTGACAGCCCAAAATGCAAGATTTTAAACTGGTATCCACAAATGAGAAAACAATTGTAGTATTTGGTAGGGGGCTGTTTTAGGGGGACTAACCAATGGGGTGTACAGGAGGAGGTTTATAAAAAGGGGATCTATAGGGTCTGATGTTGATAGGTAAGAGGTAAAATCAGTTCTGGTGGTTCACTGAACAGCTGAGAAATGTTTGAACTGCTCTGCTAGATATCAGCTGCTTCTAAGGGAAAATATGTTTACTGGCTCTTTTGCGTCTATAATCTCCAAGAGTTGCCCTCTTTGCACAGCAGTGCGTGATGGTGCGCTAAATGCAAAAGAATAGCAAAGTAGCTAATACAAAGAAACCAATAAAAAAGCTCAAACTGAGCCCTGAACCAGTAAACTTCAATTAGATAGTCCTACTGTACATGCCTAGTATGAGGTTACCCGGGGTGGGTCTCCAAAAGAAGATGTCCTGATTTTTAGTGCTCAGTCCTTAAAACAGAACTGTATTTCACAGGTCTAAATTCAGTCTATACTAGGGCCAGCAAAAGTGCAATGGAATAACAGAATTAAAGCAGAACACTTTTTTTTCTTAAATTAAATAGGCAGCAGAGTAAAAAAGCAGCACCGTTTTTTCTTAAATTAAATATAGCAACAGAATAAAACAGCAGAACAAATCCTTTCTTAAATAAGTAAAAGCAACAGTTGGTATGAAATACAGTCAAGTGCAACAAATGCAATAGGAAATTGAAACTTTTCCATTCGTAGTTGTCACGGATGGTTTGGCATGATCAGAGGTGCAGAGGCTGTTTGCCTAACTCTCTGGAGCCTTTCTAAGACCCACATGTTCTTTTCCAGTCATTATATATATATATATATGTATATATATATATATATATATAATATAATATACACACACACAACACACACATATATTTATATTTACATTACATTCCCATATCCTTCACCGAAAGTTTGAAATCTCAAAAGGTTTCCATGCCAAAACCCAGGACTGAACAGGGACCTTTACGTCTTCAGTCTAACGCTCTACCATCTGAGCTATTTCAGTTCAGTATGTCATATGCTGTATTTAATTAATCCAGTTATTTGTCACAGCTTCTGTTACCCAGCAATGGCAATGAACAGGACAAATTTGCATAGACATGTACTGCATATCATGAAGTGAACTATCTGTAATCTGGCAGGACAGATACTCCCCTCCCTGCACACCTGTACAGGCCTACAGCACAATTACACACTTTACTGCCTTGTCTCCTAGGTCCGAAACACCTTTGCACACAATGGAAATGTATGTTGGTTACAAAAATGGCAAATATCAGCTTCATAATACGTTGCAGTACTGCTAAATGTTAGTATTGGTCAAAAGAGATTTACTGTTCTTCAGTTCACTTGGGGCTGGGATAATTCTTAAAGTTAGTATTTTTAGAGGAAACATGCTGCAGCATCAGAGATCAAGATCCAGGCAACAAAACTTCATTGCTAGGGAAAACCATATGATAATGGATGCATTATGGCATATAGAAAACATCTTTTTGGAAAAGGGAATCAAAGACAGACTGAGTGACCTAAGATCAGGAATCATTTACTGCCATAAATGCAATAGGTAGAATGAGTCATATCTTGGCACAGTGCATAAAGAGAGCTAATGATATGGTGTCCTGTGCTTTAAGTAAGGCAAGTTAGAGTTTAACACCTAATGCGGAATATTTGCTATCACTACAAGGAGATGACTGTGATGCAGATGATGATGATAATGAGTTCATTCAGGATGATGTGGTTTCCATCAGTGTGGTAAGCCTTCATCATTTACACCGAAGTGATACAGAAGGTCAGTGTAGCCTTGTAGTATGCTGTATTACGGGCATGTATTCTACTGAATGGCTGTGTATACAGATGAAATGTTTCATCATCACATATTTCATCATTATCAGCAGTAGCACTACAGGAATGTATAGCACACTGGAGTTGATGCTCATAAGAACAATCTATAGTACAGTTTTTGAATTTTGAAACTAGATAGGTTACTCAAGTACTTGTTTACTGGAGAAGAACCAGAACCAGTGGCATGCTGTGGTGCACATTAACAGCAGAATGGGTGTCTGTGATGATGCTGTTACATTCAAATTGCTTTCATAGTCATGACACAGCTTCAGGATGGAGGCACAGAGTTTCAAAGTGTGTTAGCAGTGCCCCACATCCATCCCTATTCACCTAGGTTGATAACTCCATAATCAGTGTAGCAGATTCTCACATAGTGCATCAGGTGTAATTGCCATTACCAGGAGGGGGGAATCGCAGCATAGCTCAACTCCTCATTCTTGTGGGTATGTTAAACCTGTCGAGTAATGTACAATAATGTCAGAGGTTCCATTACCCCATGTAAAGCCTGCAATCAGGACTGCTGGGTGAAGGCATCAATTATATCTGACACCAGAGACATGCAAAGCCTTGTCTGCATAGCAGCAGATGTGTCCTGAAATAGTTTAGGCACAGGCTACTGCCAATGAGAGGTAGAGATGGTTAGAGTGATGTAGGTGAGAAAATTCACCAGTACATGGGAATGGTTAAGACCTGGAAAACTGCCATCATGATCTTCATGTGACTGTGTGAGCATTGGCTCTCAGTGAATGTCACTGCTGAAGTGATGCCCCAACCCCATGTGCAAAAAATGGGAAAAAGAGGTTGCTGGATGAATGGATCCTCATGCAGAGTATGACTATGACTAAATACATGGCTTCAACCAAACAAAACGAAAAAATGAACTGCAGACCTGCTGGCAAAAAAAACAAGTAAACCAAAAGCCAAAAATTTAGCGCTTTCATCCACTGTTTAATACGTGAACTTCCTTAGAAACATTTTCAAATGATTTCCAGTTCCTTAAATAACTTACTAAACAGGAAATGACATCATAACCATCAAACTGAAAAAATAACAACTGCAATTTTCACCATCAAACTGAAAAAATAACAACTGTAATTTTCTGTGTGTGTGTGTGTGTCTGTGTGTGGGGTCTGTGTGTGTGTGTGTGTGTGTGTGTGTGTGTGTGTGTGGGGTCTCATGTTTGCGTGTGCGTGTATGGGTCTGTGTGTGTGATGTGTGTGTGTGTGTGTTTGGGGGGGCACATGTTTATATGTCCATTTGTGTGTGTGTGGGTGTGTGTGTGTGTGTGTGTGTGTGTGTGTGTGTGTGTGTGTATGTGTGGTGGGCAAAGGACGCATGTGATTGTTGTGTCTATGTGGGAGAGGTCTTTGGATATGCATTTCATATGCACAAGTTGATTATTATGCCTTCCACACAGCATGAATTTATACTGCACTTCTATGACTGTATTTTTGCATTTATGCATATGTATGTGTATATATGTGTATATACATTCATTTGTGTATATATTTAAATATTTTTATTTTGTTATTATGACAATACTTCATTTTTGTAGAAAATTACAGTTGTTATTTTTTCAGTTTGATGGTCATGATGTCATTTCCTGTTTAGTAAGTTATTTAAGGAACTGGAAATCATTTGAAAATGTTTCTGAGGAAGTTCACGTATTAAACAGTGGATGAAAGCGCTAAATTTTTGGCTTTTGGTTTACTTGTTTTTTTTGCCAGCAGGTCTGCAATTCATAAATACATGGCTTCATTGTCGGCCTCTACTGCTCACTGAAGACTTGACAGACACACATATGCCGACAGTGCTGGACCTGGCCTATTGTGAATAACGCATGTCCCAATAAAATTCTTCAGTCATGGATGCGGACTCACCCATGGGGAAGGCAGTTAGGTGTCATCAGATTTCCACATCACATGGTAGGACCTCTTAAGTTGTATTCCATGTTCCACAGTGTTGTTCAGTCAATGTCAAGAGTTTCCTCTGCATCTAGTAATCCTCACCATTGTAACAATTTAGTGTTAAGCTGATATACAAGCATTTGCTCATAATGTATGGGACCATGCCCAACGCTGTCATTATGAACTTATTGCGTATGACACAACTCAAATTTGCTACAGAGTTACAATTTTGTAGACTGTATTGCATACCTAAACCAGCAACAACCCCATGAAACATGATTTAGCTGCACCCCTAAGAATACTGTTCAATTTCGGCTTCCATGCAGGTTTTTTTACCAAGCAAATGGAGAAGACCTGCAGTCATTCCCCTGCATATAAAGTAGGATCTTCCATAGACCCAGACAATTATAGACTCATAAGTCTGGCCAGTGTCACATATACAAAGCCATGGAAAGAGTCTCATGCAGCTAATCAGTCAGGACATCGATAACCCACAAACACTGGACCCATCTCAGTTTGGATTCGTCAAGGGCAGGTCATGCTTACTCATCCTCAAATGGATTTTTTTTTAAAAGGTCACCAAAGCAATGGAGGAAGGCAAACGGTACACAACACATACCTTGACCTTGCCAAAGCTTTTGTTACATTTCCTCACTGGGCATAATAGAAAAGCTAAACTGGAAATAAACCTCTATGTCACCCGCTGGATTGCCAACTGGCTCACAGATAGGACACAGATAATCAAAATAGGTGACATTGCCTTCACAAAAAAACAGTCACCAGTGGAATCTTTCAGGGTTCTGAGCAGGGACCTCTCCTGTTTGTCATTTACTGTTCTGATTTAAAAGCCAAAACTAAAGAACTCTGGCTAAGTTTGCAGATGACTGCAAATTAGGAGCAGTCACTGTAACCTAAAATTACTTGGCCATCCTGCAGGATGGTTTGTTCCAAATAAATAACTGGTAAGAAAATCATGGACTAAAACTGAATGCCAAAAATGCATTAATGTACCTTTTGGGAAGTCACCTGCCCCAGGGAACTACCACATTGACAGTATGCACCCAAGAGTTGACCCAGTTTGGGAACTTATGTGGGCAGTGACCTAACTTTTGAATGTGTGTTCAGTGTTGTAAGAAAGTCTTTCTATATTGCATAACATATAAACAAAGGGACTGTGTCCATACCTAGGGTTGTCATTGTCCCTCTTTACTCAGCTCTCATTAGGCAATCATTGACTATAATACCCCATTGTCATGTATCTGTCCAAACGCATGTAATAACTGGAACACCCTCAGAGATAAAAGGATACAAGGCCTAAACATATCCTACATTTACAGACTCAAAGCCCTGTCACTGTACTCTGCATCCAATAGACGGCAGCAAGGTGACCTGTGTCTGGCATGCAAGGCATTTTCCAACACATTACTGATGGATTTACTGAACATCAGCAAGTCAAATGGCATTGGAAATGCTCTCTCTAGGGATCTAAACCTCTTCTGCAACATCAGCAGAACATTTTGGAGGGACAGGTATCTCTCGCAGAGGATACTGCTGCTCTGGAACAGATTTTCTGTCATCATAAAACAAAGTTCATCGCTGTCCATATTTAAGCGCAGTTTAGTTGTATGGATGGGAAACAGAAAATTTTCCCCAGGACTGCCCCTTGTACTACTAATGGACAGAGGCAACTCCTAAATGCTTTATCCCATGCATGGGTCCCCTCAAATTATCTATGATATAATCCCAGTTATTCGCATTGGAGTAATATATAATTATCGACCATGGGATGGATAAGGCCAATCTATAACCTAATGGGATAGGTCATTTCGAGCACAAAAATGGAAAGTGGCTAGGCTTAAAATGGCCTGCAAGGGCAGCTAGCATAGTACTTACCTGTGAACTTATGAAGCTGCAGAAGGAGGTAGTAAAAACACAAACTACCTATGTAAGTTATGACATTTGAGTTTACCTGCTTGCTGAAACGAAGCCAAAAGAAAAAGTAAGAATGTTGATACCTGTTATATAAGGGGAAAAAGTCTTGACTACAGTAGTAGTGAGCTTTGAATTACCAGCTGGAACTAACTTAATTACTACAATTTTGCAATTCTTCAGCATGTATTAACAGAGAAAGGTAACTGACTGTATACAGAGCTTCAAATCCCTGGCCATTTTCTAAATCTCCCACCCCCTGCTGGTATAACTAGCACTTACGACACTAAACACTGTGAAACTGATGATGATTCTGACAATATGAACTATACATTTGTGACTGGTGCTTGCAAAAATGTTTGGTATGTACAGTGCAAGTTGGCTGTGCATTTCTTAGCGTTCTGCAGGTGACAGTGCATGCACCAATTATTATCTTTGTATCTCTTCACTATCATGGTCCATAGTTGTGAATTAGATAGCACCACATCTCCTTTGCTGCTGTGTACATTGTACAAACCTTCTTCTGTGAGCCGATAACCGTCCCTGCTGTTACTGGATCAAAAGATAGAGCTGCAGTACCACCCAAACTGACACAAAATCATATTACGCAGACTGTAAAGAGCAGCAAAAAATTATTAGGGTCATAATAATGCACTAACCTCCACCTGGCTAATTCAGGAAGTAGAAACAGGCTTTCAGCAGACCAGACACTCACTCAGTGACTAACCTTGTCTGGGACAGGGTTGTGGCAAAGTGCTGCAGTGCAGCTCCTGTGGATTATGGACTGATATCCGTAATACTGCTTTTCTATCACATCTGTAAACATATGCATCTCTTTGTAGTAACTGTGTATGTATAGTAATATCTAATTTTTGTGCATATTTGACATTTCACCTGTAGATCCTAAACTGCACATACAATTTTAATGTACATTCATATCTAATTCACAATGAAAGATGCCACAGTGTATTAATATATGTATGTAAAGTGGATATCCCCTGTATTTTGTAATTGTAAAAACTGTAGTTTTTTCCTCCTTGTACAGTATTACTTCATGTATGTATTTTGTTATGCTCTTTGTACTTAATCTGTAATAACTGTGGAGATTTTCTCCCCGGGCCGCCAGTGAAAATAGGACCAATCCAAGTCAGAGTTTCCTGGTCAACAAAGGTAGGTAGATAGGTACTTAAGTATGTAGGTGTAGATAGAGAGATAGATATCAGAAAAGTTTCAAGTGAGTAACCTGTGTCATCTAGAAAACATAACAGTGAATAAACCACATGAATATGAGGTGGCTACTGAATGAAACAGATTAACATTTAGAGGAATAGTTATTTGAAGCAAATTACTTGGGCCACACTTACCTACTAGGTGTCCATATAGTATCCTACTTTGTAGGAAGTATCAGTAAAGTGAACGTGTGTGTTATATTTGGGAATCAAGGTACTGCCAGGATAATATGCAGATACATTGATGATACAGCCACGTGCATCACACACTATGTAGCAGCTGATGGAATGGTAATACAACGTATTATGGTACCTCTCCCTTTTGATGGCACTGGGAAGTAGATAACGCTTATCTAAAAGGTCTGTGTTTGTATTGAGGAACCACTTCAGTATCCTTGAGTTAGAAGCTTTTGAGATCTCTGTATCCTCAGTCTTGTCTTTGAAAAGTCCCTGTGAGTAATATTGTGAGGGCTAGTCACACTTTGGAATTCACAAGAATAGGAAGACCACACATTCTCTCAGTTCATTTTGTAGGCCATACAAGTTCAGCAAATCCATTGTAATCTCCCTGTCTACTCTGAACCTGTCAAGCAGCTGTTAGTCATCAAAGTTATAACAGGTAACCCTTTGTCTGTATTTCCTCTTCCAAGGCTACCAAGTGCTGCTTCTTGCACTGGGTTGGAGTATGACATAAATAAACATCTCAAAGAGGGTTACAGTAATGTTAGCGGCAATACAGAGCATCTTTATTATTTATTTATTTATTTACTGTTTGGTAACTGGGTAGGTGGACTAGTCCATAGAGTGTTAGGTTTACATAGTCGCAAAATGTTAGATAATTCATATACACAGCTTCACAGCATGCAAGTGCTGCCTGAAAGAGAACTCATTACAAGTAAACAAGGCTCACTTAGTTGGCTCCTAGCAGAATAGTGGTCATCCAAAAATTAACTTTTTGCAAAAAGTAATGATGAATAACTTTAATTCGCAAATAAATTAAAAGGTCAGGTCAAACACTTTTGTCCTTGGTGATATGGGGTTTCATCAGAACAATTAGACATAGTTTCAACAGACTATAAATACAATTCAATAATACTTATTAAACAATCGTGATCCTCATTAAATATTTAAAAATTTAAAAGTCATATCGTAAAAACGAAATCACCCTTGTTTAAATAACATTTGTTTAAAAAATGACCCTTATTGTTTACTGTGAATTTTTTTTGGCTACCTTTTACCATCTTACAGCTGTCTTGGTTCACTGGAGAAGTTTGCTGGTGGTTATGTTACTGTTCTGAGTTCCACAGAAAAAGAAACCGAAGACTAACCATATTTCCCTTTTTATGGATCATAGCGTGAATGACAAGATTTCACTCAGGGTTAGTTTAATGCTTTAATGGCCTTGAAGCCTCCTCAGTGAGTGCCTGCCCCTGCTGTGTCCCGTGGTCTTCCACTCCTGCCAAGAGGCCTGGGGAATTGGAATCATCGGATGACAATTTGGATTCTAAAGAAGAATCTCTGGCTTACTCTTCCCAGATCTCCCCCGGATTATGTTTCAGAGGAAGAGGATTCCTTGAGTCCAAATTTCCCCTTGGAAAATTTGTCCTGTGAGTGTACTATTGCCTGCATGATGGACAATTTTAAGTGGGACTGATCCAGGTCTCTGACATTCAACATAGGCATTATGAGCTCCTACAAATGGAGTCCCCAAACCATTAGCTGGTCCTCCTGTTCTGGCTGCCCTTTTGGATAGTTTTCCTGCAGCCTCTGTAGCTCCTCTCAGCCAACTGCACCGAAGAATCCTGATAAGGTTCTAAGACGTGCCTGAGGACTGCAAATTTCTTTGCAAGTCCCTTCTTTTGATGCATCAGTAGTATCGGTTTCTGCTGACAAACCTTCTAAGTTTCTACCATCTATTAAGCACCTTCCTTCTGATAAGGATACTTGAACTATAAAAATGTTAGGCAAGAAAGTTTATACTGCTGCTACCTTGTCTTTTACAGCCATTAACAATCAGACTTGTATGACTAGGTATGTTCTGGCCCTCCTTTCTCAAAGGTACTGGATGTTTTCCTCCAACTAAGTCTACACAGACTCCTTCCTCTTAGAAACTTTCTTTTCAGGATATGCCTGGTTCTGTTTGATGTTTGACCTTTCCTTCCCTCAGCCAAGTCCCCAGGTCTCTTCACCTGTCCGTCTGTCTTCCATATTAGCATTGCATCACCTCAGATTCCTCAATTCTGTTGATTATCCATCAAGAATATGTCATGGTTTAGAAGTCCCTTTCTCCTTTTTCAAGGATTCCTCAAACTCCTTAAGAAAAGCTTCCTTATTTCCCAGGGGTTCTGCAATCTGTTTTGGATCAGGGCACCATTCAGCCCATTCCTCCAACCCAGGTGGGGAGGGGTTTTTTAGTCCAGGATGTTTTTGGTTCCCCAGAAGGGCGGGGTACATGGAAACCTAGTCTGAATCCTTCCCTGCTCAACACCTTTCTCAAGATCCCTTCTTTTTGGATGTTGTCCCTTAAGACATTGTTTCGCCTGCTTCCCCAGGCCTTTGTGGTATCTCTGAATGTAGAGAATGCATAACTTCACATTACTATTCATCCTCTTTTCAGGAAAGTTTTACACTTCACTGTCTCTTCCTTGCATTTTCAGTTCTCTGCTTTGCCCTTTGGCCTTTCTACTGCCCTAAGGATATTCACCAAATGCTCAGCTCCTGTCATTACTTTTTGCAGGCTTCGATATGTGCAGTTCTTTCCCTGTCTAGATGATCTGTTTATTCAAGCTCCTTCTCCCAGCAGTCTCTTAACAGGATCTTCAGTTTATCACTTGTCTTTTACACAGTTTGGGATTCACCATAAACCTACAGAAATCAGTTCTGATACCTTCCCACAATCATGCTTTCCTTGGATGCAGGCTTCAGACCATTCCCACGCTGACCTTTCTTCCAGCCCCATAGGGTCTATGTCTGGCAACCTTTTTCCGGTCTCTTCTTTCTCTATTATGGCCTGGGAATGTTTCAGGGTCTGGGGATTTATGGCTTCTACCATTCCCTGCTCCCTGTTGCCAGAGTCCATATGTGGAAATTTCAGTGGTACCCAAATCAGTGTGGCTTCAGCACTGCACCCTCTGAAGTTCTCTTTTCTTCCTTGTCTCACACTTGAGCTTCAGTGGTGGATTCATTTTATCAGCTCTCTGTCTCTTAGTGCATAGCTTCCTTTTCAAGTTCCAATTCCCACTCAGGAGCTTTTCATGGATGCCTCAGGCTCGGGGTGGAGTGCCTCTTGTGCCCCCATAAAGAGACAAGAGCACCACTTTTGACTCTACAAGCTTTACATTCCCTATTTGATCCAGAGTCTCTCAAAATTTTCAGAGACAGTACCACAGTGATGTGGTATGTCAGTAAGCAGAGGGCCACG
Organism: Protopterus annectens; assembly: GCF_019279795.1. NCBI lineage: Eukaryota > Metazoa > Chordata > Ceratodontiformes > Protopteridae > Protopterus > Protopterus annectens. The sequence goes on along the minus strand of NC_056739.1, from coordinate 1,556,606,355 downwards.
AGGCCCTATCTCCTTTGCTGACTGGCTTTTTAGGTCTGGGATCTACCTGTCCAGTATCATGCAACTCTTCAGACAGTTTATATTCCTTCAGAGCACAGTCTACTGGCAGACTCTTTAAGTAGGTCCAGAACACAAGCTTATGAATGGATGCTTCACACAGATGTGTTCGTGGACATTATCCATCGGTGGGATATTCCTCGGGTAGATCTCTTCGCCTCCCCTCTGAACAGACAATTTCCTCTATTCTGTTCAAGAGTCTGAAGTTCTCTAACTTGGAAAGTGAACACCCTGACCTTTCCTTGGAAAGGAATGTTTCAATACACTTTCCTGCCCTTTCCTCTGTTATCAGGAGTTCTGCACAAGATCAGACAGGACCGTCCCAAAATCTTGCTAATTACTCCCTTTAGACTCTGACAGCATTGGTTCCCCCTCTCTCTCACTTGGCCAGGTGCAAGTGCCACAAGTTACCTTACTTGGGTGGATCTTCTTATTCAAGACAACGGATCTCTTCTCCATCCTCACTTGTCTTCCCTTCAACTGACACTGTGGGTGACAGCATTTTGATCCCTTTCAGGCACCTCGTTTTTGAGAATGTACTTCGGGTTCTGCATGAGGCCAGAAAACCCACTACCAGAGAATCATATATGTCCAAATTGAAATAAATTTCTGTCTGTGCCTTTCTTTTCATCAGGATCCCCTATATTCTTCAGTTAAATCTCGCCAGTCAGCAATTTCTAATTGTCTGTCCTTGAATCCTCTTCTGGCCTCTAGGTTTGTAGTTAAGCAGTTCCTTAAAGGCATCCTTCATGTCAGGCCTCCAAGAAAGCCTATTCTGCCTTCTTGGGACCTCAACTTTGTACTTGAAAAATCATCCTAGGTTCCCCTTGAGCCTGCTTCTTCAGATTCCTTACAACTTTGTACTTGGAAGAGTGTTCTTTTGGCTCTTAGTTCAACCATGTGAATGTCTGAACTTCAGGTTGTCATTGCCATTCTCCCGTTGTAGAGACATTGTGTCTCTTTGTACTAATCCTTCTTTTATGCCCAAGGTGGTCAGTAGGTAGTCCCTTAATCAGTCCATCTTCCTTTCTTTTTGTCCTTCTCTGTAGTCTGCCAGTGAGAAGCTTCTTCACAGCTTGGATTTTCATGGACAGCTCAGATATTATTTAAATAAAACTAAAGTTATTTGCAAATCTGAGCATTTTTTTTATTGTCTCTTTTTATCCCAGGACTTTGCATTTGGCTGTTTCTAAGCAAACCAACTCCTCCTGGATTTTTAAGGCCATTTCCTTCTGTTATTCTTTTAATGGCAAATGTCTTTCCTCGTCTGTAAAAGCACATTCTACTAGGGCAGTTGCCTCTTTCAGGGTACTAGATACAGATTTTATCCTTGAGGCTGCTACTTGGTCCTCTGTTCATACTTTCACTAAACATTACAAGTTGGATGTTATTTCCAGGGCCAGTGTTGGCTTTGCCAGAGCTGTCCTTCATGGATTTGTGGATGGTTCATCTGTGCCTTCTCCTACCTGTCTTCCACTTGAGTTCTTGTACACACCTTTAGGTGAAGAATACTGCAACTATATGGAAGGACATAATACAGTTGTGTAAAATCTTAATATAACAGTAAATGTTCTCCTATTCGCCATTGCAATATTTGCTTCTTCCCTTCTTCCCCCTCCCTTCCATCCTGACTCCAGCCCTATGTTCTGATTCCCTCCTGGCTGAGAGGCTGTTCTCCCTTCTTCCTCCTCTATTTTTCCTTCTGGATGCATATGTTCCATCTTTGTCCAAGAAGGTATTTTGTTCCTCCTGGGGCTTTTCATTTCTATGTGTTTGCTTCAATACATCACCTTCATGTCCTACATCACGGGCAGGGAGCATATGTATGATGTACAGTGCCTGGGAGCTGAAGGCTTTGGTACAATGACTGGGTAATGGGCTGTCCTTGGCAGGAAATCCCTTTGGTGAAGAATAGTGCAACAGTATAGAGGACATCTACTGTTATGGTAAGGTTTTACACAGCTGTACTACCTTTGTTCAGAGGCAGGCAGTAACTATCATTTACAGTTTTGTATGGCAAGGTGCATAGAAGATACAGAAACCTTCCAGTAATGGGTAGCCAATTAAGGTAATTTAGAAGGTTACAGTGGTATATGAAGGTGTCAGAAGTTGAGCAGATCTGGCAGTTTTAATCTCAGTGAGTTGTAGTCTTTGAGTGTTACAAAGTGTAAAGAGAGTACAGGAAGATAATGTATGGGAGAAAGACATTCTTGGCCAGTGCTTTGTAGACAGTAGGAGATGGTAAACATGATGTCCTAAAACAGAGTTTTAGTTACGAGAGGACTTTAAAGGCAGTGTCATTTTGGTTTTAATCCTTAATGTAGAGTGAAGGGGTAGGCTTAAAGCCTTTGTTACTAAAGGAATAATATGTTTATATCTGATGGGATAGGAACGCAAGAGACTTTGTGACGGGAGGAAAAAGTATAACCCCCTTTTTTGTGGTTAATTTGAAGTTTATTTAGCTCAATCTTTTTACAAAGCCCAGAGAAGGATTGCTGGCACTGAGACTGCAGGACTGTGGGACATCTTTTTGCCTGGAGTGATAAAATATCTGTGTAGAGGGTAAGGTTAATTTTAAGGAAAGTTATCAGTAATATCATTAATGAATAACGAAAACAGAAATGGGCCTAGAACAGAGCCGTGGGGGACACGTTATCAATAGTCGACTGGTTGTTAGAATTTAACTTTGAAAGAACTTGTTTTCAAGTCAGCCATGAAACCAGGCAATGACATTTTCTCCCAACGTGAATTTTTTAGCTTAGCAGGCAGAATTTTGTGGTCAGCATTTTGAGACACAGGTTATGTCCACAAATACCATCTGTAAGGAGACTGCTTTTTAAATTGCTACAGACAGTGTCAGATACTGAGAGTGTAGCAGTGGATGTGCTAAAACAATGTTGTATATCAGTTAGAAGCATGTAGTTATAAAAAAGCAGTTGTTTATAAAAAAATAAATAAATTCAAAAGTGGAGATAGGTCAATAGTATTTATGGGTTTTGGTCTGGGATATCTTAGGAAATGATATGATAATGGCATTTTTCAGGGCTGGTGGTACAATTTCTGCATTAAGTGAACAGCTATAAATAAAAGTTTATAATGTGAATGCAAGGCAAGGTGATTGGCTAGGATTTGCTTTTTATAAGGCAAGAATGCACCACATACTTGTGTAGCAAAGTACAACTGTAAATCACAGAAGGCAAGGATAATGCATATTAAATATAGCTTAGTTGCATCTTTTGCACACATTCCTAATTTACATCTCTTTATGTACTCATTAGCCTAAGAAATTGTTTATGGCTTACCTACCATTGCACATAAGTGCAGCCCATGCCTGTGAATCGCATCTTACTTATACTTATGCGCAACTTGTGTAACAACTATGAATACCACTCCTATTCTTGACTTCGTATTGAAATATTGGTACTCTAAATGCTGAGTACCGACAAGCTGGAAAAAATACTGAAACTATGGGAGAAGAGCAAATCTCAGACATCGCTCTTCCCCTTTAAACTTCTTTTTAGCAGGGGGGCCCCTTGCACCCCCTAAGTTATATATACCAACTCAGAGATCACCATACCTCAGAGAAAAGCGAATATTCCAGGAAATGACCATCACAGACTTGATATGTGTAACTCTGTTTTTTCAGCCATGTAGTCTTTGGGTTTTGGGACTCACTCTAGCAGATCCTGCTATTTCAAGTAGTATCCCTTAATGTTTATCATATCAATGCTGCAGTAGCTTTAGCTATATGGGTTATATCCAGCCAAGGATATAATAGCCTGCCAGCTTACAAAGCTTCAGGCAGCTTGAGCTGAACTGACTAAAAGACAAGATTGTGTTTGAAGCCCTTTACAGCTTTAGTGTCACTGATGAGTACACTTCTCTGAGGCTTTCAAGAATTGACAGTCAACTTTTGCTTTCCTTTGCTGGTTGGATAAGTTCAATTTGGGGGAAAGGACTTAAATTTTCTTAATTTTGTTGATGTTTTATTACTTTCTTTTTTAGGAAAGTTATTTTAAACTTAGGAGTATTATGTTTTAATGGACTGTCTCGAGACTCTAATGTACTTTTAAACTGTGCATTCATTGTTTCAGTCATTAAACGTGGTGCAAAACAACTGAAAACATTTTTTCTGTGGAAAAATTTTCTTTTACTTTTGTGGGCTGGCATAGTTTAAAATGTTTTTACTCTGTTTTTCTGTCAAAAGTAACTTTTGTGAACTAATACTGATTACCAGCAATTTGCTGCTTGTCTTCCCCAGGAGAGAGGCGCCATTTTTGTATTCACCATGGAACAGTCAGTCAGTCCTTCAACCAACCACAAAGGGAAAACAATAAGCAAACAGACTTTGTCACAACAGCAGGCTGGTAATTTGCATCAGTCACAGATGAGTGACTCTGCTGTGGCCATTTCTTGTACCTCGGACCACTCATCTTTTACCCTAACTCCCTCTGGTATAGCACTGACTTCCACTATGGACCGGGGGTTAGCCAAATCCTCTGTGGCTATTTGGATCCCCTCAGTGATCAAGGGAAAGCCATTCTCGTCAGTCCTGAGAGATGAAACTAGGAAGTTTTTCTTGTTGCATCAGAATGCTGTGCCTATCACTGGGTAAGCTGTTGCTGCCCTTAGTAACACTGTTGGCTCTATTCTTCCTGTCAAAATAAAGGAAGGGAAAAACTAAGCATGTGTCTTCTAGCCTCTGTTTTTTTGGATAGGAGTTTACTGTGTGTGGCTCAGGATTTAATTCAGGCTTTTGATTCTTCTTGTAAACTAATTTCCTGGTTAAAAAAAAAAAGAATATCTGTTTCTCCTGAAGAGATTCAAGATTCTGAATCTGAATAGAAAGATACAGGGACATTGTTGCAGGTTTTTTTCCCTCAGATTTTTGATTCAGACTCTGAGGAGAGCTCATTTAGCTCAGTTTGATTCCCCCTGAGGGGTTTTGTCTTTCTTTGAGACAATTGCTAGAATGTGCCAGTGTTTTCAATGGGAGTACACTGAGGTTTCTCAGTCTCTCAAAAAGTACTGAGTTGTTACAGAAGGATTTTCTAGAACCTACACCAATTCTACATGTTCTGTTTGCTTTACAGAGAGAAAGAGAGCCAGAGAGTGTGTGTGTGTGTGTGTGTGTGTGTGTGTGTGTGTGTGTGTGTGTGTGTGTGTGTGTGTGTGTGTGTACTGCCTGCAGTTTTCCTGTTAAGTCAGCCAGCTGCCCTAAAAATGCAAATAGAATGCAGAAAGTTCCTCAGTCTTTTAAAATTGTATACACTATTCCCAAACCTGACCTACTAGCTATAACTTTAGTTGATCCCACTGCTAAGCACTTAATTAATTCCAGTCTACTTTTCTGATAAGGATGGAAAATTATTGGTAGCTATGGGAAAAAAGTATATACTGCTGCAAGTTTGATGTTCAGAATTTTGATGGTCAGGCTCATATGCTAACAAATTTTGAAAGTATGAGGAATACTTCTACCTACAGTTTTTTCTTCTAAGGAAAAAATCTGCTTTAATAACTTTGTTTCTTCTATTGCACAGGTCACTACCCATTGTTTGCAGTGTGTATGTGCATATGACTCTGTCGATGTTTCTTCCAGGGCTATGGCCACTAACATTGTTTTGAGGAGGTTTGCATGGCTGCATTCTAAGAACTTCACAGATGATGGTAAAAATGAGATTTTAAATTCTGCCTTGGATACACATTTAATGTTTGGCCCTTCTGCTGTAGAGATTCTCAAAGTGTGATGAAAGGGGCAAGCTGATCCAGGAAATCCCTAACATTTTTCAGCCCTTCTCTTCCAGACTTTCCAAGGGATTTTTCTATCTACTCATCCATTTTTGCCAATCAACAGAATAAACAGTCTCAACAAATTAGAGATAAACAGACATTTAAAAAGAAATGGCAAAGGAGTTCCAAGAAGAAGTCTCAAACCTACCAAAGTCAAGGACAGTTCAACAAGTCTGAATGACTGTTCGAGACCTTGAGACCCCCTCCCACCCTGGATCCCTTTTCTTCTAACATTGTCTGAATCTGCATTTTTCTTTTTGTCAGCAGATTGTTTCAGACACATGGGTTTTGAAACTCATTCGTCAAGGTTACAGACAGTAGTGGGAGGAACACCTTTCCAGAGAGTTATTCCTAATTTTCCAGAACAGACACTTTTATTCATCACATGCTGTCCCAAGGAGTGATAGAACAAGTTCCCCCTTCTCAGGTGGGGAGGGGGTTTTATTCAAGAATGTTCCCTAGTGCAAAAGAAGGAAAATGGTTGGAGGCCAGTTCTGGATCTTTCTTTCCTAAACCTGTTTGTAATAGTGCCCAAATTCAAAATAATGTCACTTCACTACCCTGCTACCTCTTCTTTCTGTTTCAAGTTTCCTGGCAAAAACTTAAAAGAGGTTTATCATCATGTCCCTATTCTTCCATACTTGAGATGTTTCTTATGGTTGGTCTGGATCACATTATCAGTTCTTTGCCTTACCCTTTGGACTACCCACAACACCAACAGTGTTCACAGAAAGTCTGTTTCCACTTACAGCACATTGCAGGCTGCAGAATATCCACATTTTTCCATATTTAGATGACTTGCATATTTATACAGAGTCTTTTTCAAAGTGTCAGAAGTCTGCCTGTCTCTCTCTCTCTTGGATGAGAGATCTATTACACAAGTTGAGATTCTAGGAGAACATTCAAAAGTCTTTCATGACTGCTTCACATAGGATTCTGTTCCTGGTATGTCAACTAGACACCTCAGTTCACAGCACTTTCTTCCACATGCATCCTACATTCCACAGAACTGATTCTTTCAGATCTTCAGATCAGTTGTTCATTTCTTGGGAAGGTGAGAAGACGGGACAACCTTTGTCAAAACAGACTATATGTACACACGTTTAGATCGATTTCTAAGGTTTTCCACATAGAATTTGGTCACTACAAGGGAATACCTCAGGTTTCTGCGTCTCATGGCATCCATGACTCTCATGATACTTGTAGCATGATTCCACATGTGAAAGATACAGCAGTGTCTGAAATATTTGTCCCCAGCATTAACACTCTTTATGTTTTCAAATCCAGTGCTGGGGTTTGCCAGAAGAGAAATCTTTTGGTGGAGACAGCAGATATCCTTAAATCCAGGCCCCCCTTTTCCCTCCCTGCTCCAAAGCAGTTAGCCACCACAGATGCTTCAGACTTTGCCTGGGGAGCAGTTTCAGGAGGGTTAAAAGTGCAGGGAGTGTATTAAGGAGGTGCTTGCCCTGATAAAGACACTCAACTCTCTGAACAATCTCTGGTCCCTGGGACCTCTTCAGGTGGTTGCACACAGTACCACAGTCATGCAGTACATCAACAAGCAAAGGGGAACCAGGCCATACTATATTTGCATACTAGCCATGTTAGATTGGGATATGGCTTCACAGCACAGTCTCACTGTACAGGCATCCTACATTCCACCAGAGCAAAATGTTGTGGCAGATTAGCTGAGCAGGACCAGGGCAGATCCTCACGAATGGAAACTGTATTGGGTGATCTTCCAAGATTTGATCCATCTATGGGGAGTTCCTCAAGTAGACCTCTTTGCCTCCTCTCTGAACAACCAAATGGCAAGATTCTGTTCAAGGGATCCATGCAAGAAGGCCTGGAGGACAGATGCCTGCTCTTTTCCTTGGTCAGGAATGTTCCTGTATGCTTTTCCAACCTTTCCAGTAATATCCAAGATACTTCTGAAGATTTCTTTGGAACAGTGGAAAATATTTCACTGGTAGTGTCTCTGTGGGCTTTGTTGTCAGAAGAATGAAAAGCAGAGTCCCCTCTGTTGGTTGGCTCACTATTTGTCAGTCAAATGTTTCTATTTCCCACATAGCCTGTTCTGCATCAGAAAATGTCTTGGATCCTTCAGGGAAAAAATATTCTGAAAACAGCTGAATTCAGCAGCTTGAATCTTGTACCTGCATCTCAATATTTCTTGATTGTTGGGATAAACTTGCTTATCATCTGCCTGATGTATATCATTTTGCACAAATGCTCTGTTGTCTCCATTTTTAATAAATCTCTCTTCTACCACAGTTTTGTCAGGAGCAATTCTTTCTGCGGGTATGATTGTATGTAGGTTTTGGCTGCTTTCTCATAACCAGATTTGGCACATACACACAATATACATTTTTAGTAAAAAGTCCTGCTGTGGAACACTGATCCAGTTTCTGATTTGTACTTTCATAAAACTAATGTAGTATGTCCTTCCAGTTTCTCTGGTATAGCAGAAAATCTCACCTTTTCTATAGCTCTGTCTTGCAGTGCTAATGTTTGTCATTATGTCTTCATCCAGGTAGTTGCCGGTTTGTGAAAATGACTTGGGCAATTTTTGGGAAGCCTCATACTCTCCAGCCTTGTCTTTGTGTCACCTTGCTTGCAGTTTTATCATTTCATCTGAATAGCTAGTGAAAGCTTCTTAGATTTTGTTGCAGTCTCTTGTTGAGTTAATATATTCATTTAATGTTTTTTTTTATTTGAAATGCCTCTGATTGCATTTTATTTATTTTTTTTCTGTAAATTGCTAGAAGCAATCTCCTGTACCAAATCTGAAACTTGAACTGCTTTTTAATGAACAGTTGTAGGATTTTTCTTAGACAAACTTTTCTCTTCTCCTTTTCTAGTTGATTTTCTCTCAGGTTTTCCAAATTTCTTTTTATTGGCATCCAGACAGTGACTGAATTTTACCCATTCAGATAGTTTCAATGGCACTATTTTCACAGTTTATATTTCTCACTAGGAGAGGTCAAGTTAACTTGTTTATTGTTTAACCCTCTTGAATAAGCCTTTTTGATGATTTCTGAGCATAGTTAGCTGCATTTTAAATTAAAAAGTATAGTAAATGATGGTAATAGCTCAAATCAGTTATTTTCACAAACCGGAAACAACCAGGATGCAGCCATAATGATAATTTTCTAGAAAGCACGTATTTATTACCTAGACACTTATTGTAAATTGCACAAAGTAGTGTAACATTTCAGATATGTAAGGCATCGCTAAGAGTAGATTTAATAAAGTTTATTAATTTTACATTTTTACACTGTATGGCAACCACAATACACCTTACTAAGAATGGTATCCTATTCAGTCTTACTTTTGTTGCATTTCATTTGAATGTAGCTGTGTTTATTTAATGATTGTTGTCTGAGTAACTGATTGCACTGCATTCTGGTTACTTTGTAATAACTGCATTAGAAAGCAGCAAACATGCTTACCCACTACAAACTGTTTCTAGCCATTAATGCATCATCAGATGGCAGGGCCGGATGCCATGGAATCAGGATGTAATTGGATGATTGCTCAGCATACAGTAAATAAAAACAAGTTTATTACACTCAGTCAGTATAGGGCCACTAAAGTAAAAGCTATACATTTTAGAATAAAAATCCCCACTTTACATGATGAAGGCATAATTATAACAAAAAGTAATGGTTTAAAAAAAAATTGATCTTTAAATAAAAGTTTAGATGTGATGTTGCCAATCTCACCTTTATTCCCACTGATGGGTCTGATCTAATCCATCGGATCCATCTCAGAATTTTATAAAAGCTTGAGGCCTTCAGCAAAGCTCGTGGGCATTCTCCCTTACGCGTAATAAGACTCCCTAACTTCCCCAGGTCTAGTTTGTCACTCTGCGAAGGACATGGTTCTGAAGCAAACTCTGGGCAAAGTGCTTTCTTTCTATTATTAAAATCCCTTTATTAAACTTAACCTTTTGTGCTATTAGTTAGATGCTAGTCTGATATAGGTTTTCTGCCCTTCCTATATATCCTTACCCATATTTTTGTCTGTAGAGGGTGAGTGTTGTTCTCTTTGCTTTCCCCTACTACCGTCTGTTTAAGTTGTAGGACTTCTACTAATGTCTGTTTAATTTAGAGGATGTTTTCCCCTGTAATTCTTGTCCCCTTTCTCTCCCTTATCATCCGTTTAAATTAGAGAATGATTTCTTCTGCTTAAAAAAGACAAATTTCTATCTTTCTGAAACTTTTCCGTCTGTTTAAATTAGAGGACATTTCCAGCGTGTGTGTGTGTGTTTGCTAATTTGTTTTTGTTTCTGATTTATTCAGTTATTAAAAATGTCTCAGAAACAAGAAGGGAAACCTCTTAGTTTAAAGAAATGTGAGCAGTGTGGGAAAAAATGCCCCTAAGTGATTCACACACTTTGTGTCTATTGCTTGGGGCCTCTTCATCTCCAGGTATTATGCTCCATATGCCATGGATTTAACCAAAGAGCTCTTATGGAGAGCAAAAACAAGCTCATTTTAGAGACTGCTGAAAACTCCTTTCTCTGAGGCAATTTCTCCGGAGTCTGCAACCCCTTCTAAATCTGACAAATCTGAAAAATCACTAAAATGTTCTTCTTCAGCATCATAGTCTTCCTCGGAGCCCAAGCAAAAAGCTCCTAGACTGTCTGCTCCAACAGAACACTCAGAGTAGACAGTCAATTTCCAGATCCAAGAGTTCATCGGAGCAGGGGGAACCCTTGACTTCAACCTCTTAGGCTCCCACTGGATTTAGATAGTGGAGCCGTTCCCCTTCATTAGAACAAATCTCTTCTCATCTCCCATATCCCTTTTTGACTAAATCAAGGTCTTCAACCCTTTCTACTTGGTCTACAAGGCATTTGTCTGATGATGATGTGAATAGGGTAGTGCAGAGACTTCTAAAGAGACCGGCCTTGGCCAAGTTGTTACTGGATCCAAACCCAAAGGAATCTGATCAGACAAAGTTCTCCCCATCGCCGCCTCCTCCTCCTCTTATTCATCCCTTCATGTCAGAGCCAGAAGAGTCAGATGTCCAGCTTCTGTCTGTTTCAAAAGCTGAACCCATAGGTTCCTTGGATCTGATGTCTGCCCCGAGTGTTTCTGCCCAGTCAGAGTAGGAGACCTGTAGGAGCTGACACTCCCCGGATGAGTCGGCAGAGCCATTTCGGATCTCTCCTGATCTGACCCTGCCTCTGGAGGCTTCAGCATGGGTCAGTCTGACTCCGAGCTTCTGTCTTCTGCGCTGGAGATTCTTTCGGCTCTGACAACCCTTTTGTCAGATCCGGGGTGTTCTTCAGAGCAGGGGCAGACTGCCTTTGAGGTTATGAGGAGGGTTTTGACTACATCCCAGTCTGACAGTCTATTTCAGGTCTTCCTCCCAGTTCTGTGCAGGAGTTTTTGCTTTCTCATATACCCTCTCCACAGGACTGCAGTGACCCCAGGCCTCAGGATGTCCAACAAGGGACCCCCCCCCTTCTGAAACTTCCCCAAGACTACCCCACTGAGGAGTTCCTTGGAAGAGGACTTGCAAGAGGAAGCATCTCGACTCCCCAGAGGAGTCAATCACATCTGATACTGGCATCGATGATGCTGAAGGGTCCCCACGGTCACCTCCTGAAGATGTCTCTGTTGGAGATATCCTGGAAATTTTAAAGCAGAGAGTTGACTAGCAGTCCACATCCCCTTCAGCTGAGGAGTTAGTATACCTGAAGGCTTTCGGGTCTCTCCCCTCAACCTCTTTGGTGACCCCTCCTTCCAGTGAGCTTATTGATTTAATCTCTCTGAAGGCTTGGGAGACCCCAGATTCCATACAGCCAACTCCTAGCAGGCCAAATAAAGTACATTACTCCCCCTAAGGACAAGCCCTTCTTAACTTAAGGTGTAGCAGTTGATGCCATGGTTATGGTGGCAGCCACTAAAAAGGAACTATCTTAGACCAATTCCTCTATCCATACTCCGTATAAGCATTTTAGGACCATGGATAGGTATGGGAAGCACGTCTTTTAATCATAAACTTTGCGTTACGGTCGCTGAAGTAATTTGCTCAGTTTACCAGATTAAAGAGGGAACTGTTGAAGTAATTTTCAGACTAGCTGACACAGTGGCAGATAGTCACCTCTCAGCTCGCCACCCTCAATTCAGTCATGAACTCTTCCATGAGACTTGTATCTTATACAGCAGATGGAACAAGTAGGACTGTGGATTCAGGTATTTCTCTTAGGCGGCCGGCCTGATACACCCCTTCAAGTCTTCCTTCATTAACACCCCTTTTGATGACTCTTCGCTTTTTGGGCCTAAAGTAAAAGAACCACTCACCAGGTGTGAGCAGGAGGGCAAGAACTTGTCTCCCACTGGAGTACATTTTTTCACACCTACCAGACCCTTTCCCAAAGGTCAGAGAGGTAGTGGGAAGATGTGGTTCAGAAAATCACAAAGGTCTTTCCAGGACACACAGGGTGAAAGTTCCCTTAGAGGCAGAGGGGGGGGGGACAATAATGGAAGACGCCACCCTCATGGCAGGGGAGGGCTGCAAGGAATCTTTCTTTGGTAGACCCTTTCATCGCTCCTGAAGGGGTGCCCAATTGCTTGCCTCTGGAGGCAGTCTGGGGGCAATTGTCTCTGCACCACGAAACCTGGCAAAAGATGACAAATGGGTGCAGGACATAATATCCAGGGGATATATTATTCCCTTCTCCTTCTCCACTCCTGCAAACAAATCAGTTTCAGACATTCCTTCCAGTCAGAAGGAATAAGCAACCTTAGAAATTCAAAAGTTGCTAAGAAAAAAATTAATCCAAGAAGTCCTCACAGACCAGTAAGGGTTTGAAACGTACTCAAGGTTCTTTTTAGTTCCAGAGAAAACAAGGGACTGGAGACCCATCTCGGATTGAGGCAATCTGAACAAATCTGTGAAAAAAGACCAAATTTCAGATGGTGACACTGCAGTCAATAGTTCCTTTCATGGACAAAGTCAATTGGATGTGCTCTACAGACCTTCAGGATGCGTACTACCATATACAAATGGAAAGGTGATCCAGAAGACACTTGTGCTTCCGGCTAGGAGGCAGCTACTTCCACTTTCGAGCTCTGCCATTTGGTCTCACTACAGCCCCCAGAGTGTTCACCAAATGCATGGCAGTAGTGGAGACTCAGCTGAGACACCAGTGATTCCAGGTGTTTCCGTATCTAGACAACTGGCTCATAACTGCCTCAACCAGGCATCTCCTGCTACAAGCCAGGGACTATACTCTACAACGCTGTTCTTCTCTAGGTATTACCATAAATTATGAAAAATCTGCTCTAGAGCCATGTCAGAACTTGGTCTTCATAGGATCAGAGATAAACACAACTACAATGATAGCAAAACTTCCACAAGACAGAGTAGACCATCTTCGCCATTATGTAAGACTGTTGATAGAAAGAAACAAGCTTCTGCCAAGCTGGTTCTCCAAGTACTGGGAAAAATGAGTGCTTTACTTGTTTTCATTTCCCTAGCATGTCTCCACATGAGAATACTTAATTGGTTAGTTTCAACAAAATAGTCAATTCTAGAACTTCCTGTGATGCACAAGATCAGAATAACCAATTCATGCAAAAAGGATCTCCAGTGGTGTTTTTATTTGCCTCTGTTATCTCAAGGCCATCACTTTATTCCCCCTTAACCCCAAGCCACAGTGACCACAGATGCTTCTTAGATAGGGTGGGGGGCATTATCTCAGGAAGACAGCTCAAGGCATTTGACAACAACTCAGGGCTCATTTGCGCATAAATGTCTTGGAGAATGAGGTGGCGCTTTTGGCATTGCAAGCATGTCAAGACTCCCTCCCTCTGGGAACAATAGCAATCTAATCAGGCAACATGTCTGTTGTCTGGTACATAAACAAGGGGGGTCCTGATCTTAGAAGTCCTGAGGGTCTGGCAATGGGCAACAACCTCCAACCGCTTTCTGATAGCAGTGCACATTATGGGGAAATCCAACCTAATTGCAGACAAATTGAGCAGAGCCATTTTATGGCCGCACAAGTGGTTCCTGAGTCAGAAAGTTGCGGAAGAGATCTTCCGAAAATGGGGCCAGTCTTGCTGCAATCTCTTTGCATCACACACCAGTGCCAAATGCAGCAATTATTTTGCCCTGATCCCTCCTGCGGGGGAGTCATGAAGGGATGCACTTGTTCACAATTGGCCCCCGAGACTTCTTTATGCCTTTCCACCAGTTCCTGTAATTCCCAAATTTTTGCAGAAAGCAAGTTTGTTGGAGACTACAATAATCCTAATTGCTCCCTACTGGCCTCGACAAATTTGGTTCCCCTTCCTTCAGCCTTTTGTGTGGGACAAATCATGGATTCTGGACTGTGATCCGGACCTTCTGACTCACCCGTCAGGGATGTTTCATCCCAATCTGGACAGTCTCAAACTAATAGCTTGGCTGTTCCAGTTCCCCTGATTGCCAGATTTCCTTTCTTTTCATCTCCAGTAAAACACATTTTGTTCTCTTCCCATAAGTCATCTACACATAAATTGTACATAGGTAAATGGAAAAGATTTGTTTCATGGGCAGGCAATAATCAAATAGATCCCTTTACTGCACCAGTACATTCTATTCTAGAATTTTTGGCAAAGTTTTTCAGTGAGAGTGCTGCTGCAGCCACTATCAAGAGTTAGCAATTTCAGATTTTCATATAGGAGAAAATGGTTCTGGAATCATGTCAAACAGACTTTGTAAGGCATTCTTGAAATGATCTACAAAGATAAGACCTCCATACAAAAACCCATCACCACCTTGGGATCTGAATTTTGTATTATCAGGCATCTTTCCTCCCTTCAAACCATCTGCTACCTGTGAATTGAAGTATCTCCTGGAAAACACTCCTCTTAGTGGCTATTACTTCAACAAAAGAGTTTGGAATTGCAAGCTTTATCTGCCAAGCCACCATACCTGGCATTTCATAAGGACAGAGTTTCTTTATGCACTAACCCCTCATTCCTACCCAAAGTTCTGTCGGAATGTAACCTCAATCAATCTATTGAGTTACCGGTTTTCTTTCCAAACTTCCAAAATAAAGGGGCATGTTCATTGCATCTTCTGGACGTTCATAGACAATTATGTTTCTACTTACACAGAACTTCAATAATCAGACAATCTGATCAGCTATTTATTTTTTTTTCTGATGTTAGAAAAGGCCTACCAGTGGCCAAAGTTAACCGTATCCAAATGGCTTTCACAGTGTATATCCTTCATTTACAGTTCATAGGTGTGTACTAGGCTAATGGCCCTGGAGCCTTTATAAGCCTAGCCTATAGAAGTGCCCTGGCATAGGGCCACCCAACGTTAGTTCCCAGTGTCTCTATCAAGTAGAGCCAATGGAGTGATTCCCAGGGTGAACTTTCTATTTCCCATCCACTCATCAAGATTTCTCATGAAGAGGGCCAGTGAGGTGCTCTGCTTGACATGTATGTGAAGTCTATTCCAGAGCATGGGCAATCTCTGGGTTATGAACCTGTCCCTCCAGCATGTTCTGTTGAGTGTGGTAATGAGGTTGAGGTCTCTGGAGCATGTGGTGTGGAGGGATTGGGATTTCTTTAGATGTAGCATTTTTAACAGAGCTGGGTCAGACATGGCTTTGTAAGTCAAGCAGAGATCGCCTCTTAGTAGACAATATGAGACAGAGAATAGCTGGAGTTTTTTGAGTCTGTCCATGTAGGACATGTGTTTAAGGCGTAGGATCCTCTTAGTGAGGTACTTTTGTGGCCTTTCCAGCTGTTGCATGTGTGTAGTGAGGTACATGCCAAATGGGGCATTATACTCGACTGGCCTAATGAGTGAAGAGTAGAGAGAGATGTTGACCTCTTTCTTCCTGGATGCAAAACCCTTGGTAATGAAATGTGCCACATAGAAGGACTTTCTGACCACAGTGGCAATGTGGTGGTCGAAGGAGAGGTTGCTGTCAACCTGTGTCCCCAGATCTCTTGTAACACCTTCAGTGTTCACTGGGCTGCCATCGATGTGGTAATTAGTGGGAACTGAGTTTTTCCCAAAGGGGATGACAACGCATTTTTGGCATTAAGCTTAAGGCCATGGTTTCGACACCAGTCATTGGTCTCAGTGATGCTTTTCTGTAGGATATCTGCATCACTTGGGGAGTTAATTATTCCCAGCTTGCAGTCATCTGCGAACTTGGTCAGCCAGAGTCCCTCCATGTTGGCCTGGACTTCTGAGAGGTAGATGCCAAACAGGAGAGGACCCAGGACCAATCCCTGTGGGACTCCACTTGTAACTGGTCGGCAGTCTGACTTGGAGTCCGCTACTTTCACACTGTGGGTTCCATCTATGAGCCAATTTGCAACCTACCTAGGGATATAGGTATTGATGCCTAGTTTGGTGAGTTTATCAATAATTCCTGAGTGGGGAATGGTATCAAAGGCCTTGGCCGGATTGAGGTGGGCTGTATGAACTGCCTTGCTGTCATCCACAGCTCTGGTGACTGACTCAAGGAAGTCAACCAGGTTGAGTAGGCTTGATCTACCTTTCATAAAACCAAATTGATTGGGATCTAGAGTTTGGAGATTCCCTATATCCTTGTTAATTAGGTCCATGATGCTGCGCTCAATAGCCTTACATATCGGACTAGTCAGGCTAATGGGGCGATAGTTCTCAGGGTCTGTAGTCGCTCCGCCTTTATGGAGAGGGATGACTGTAGCAGTGTGTATTCGAAAGGGACAAAGCCTGAGATGAGGCTGTGATTGAACAGGGCACACAGATGTGGTGCCAGTTCACTTTGTAGTTCATGTAGAACACATCCAGGGATATTGTCGGGTCCCATGGAAGCTGTATTGTTGGCTTTGGACAATGCAGCTTTAACCTGTGCTGCAGTAATGCTGGGTGCCTGGCATTCCTCCGGTATTGTGATTGGTCCTTTGAGGGGGGGGGTAAAGTTGGCATTGAATCTGTCTGTCAGTATGTTGGCTCAGTATAGGAGGTACCATTGTGCAGTAACTCAGAGCAAACCTGATTATTGCCATGAAGATTCTTGATATAACTGTAGAAGACTTTGTGGTTGTTTTTAGTGTCTGCTGCAATTCTGCCTTCATAGCTGGATTTAGAGGTTTTTATGAGGGATCTCAACTTTTTGTTGAGGCTAATAAGGGAGTTTTTCGAGTCTTGGGACTTCACCTTTTTCTACAACAGTTTCTTCCTGCTATTGTAGAGTTTATTATGGCTAGTTCCATAGATTTATGTACGTGTTTGTACAGTGCATTGGTGTATGATTCGGCAATCATGCATCTATTTTCCATTGACATGGGTGCCGTGAAGTTAGCCACTTCTGTTTTTTGGAGCCCAAAGTAGCTTTGGAGAAGTTTTTCATGATGGTTACCTTTGCGGGGGGTGTGGTTGAGATGTGGATTTCCATGGAGTTTAGCTTGTGGTCAGATCTAACCAGGGAGGAATTGACTATTGGTGTAGAGCAGCGGTTGCCCATGTTAGTAATAACCAGGTCAAGGATGTTGCTTCCTCTAGTGCGGGTAAGAATGAGCTGGTCCAAGGCATTGGAATTGATGAATTCCAGGAAGCATTGGGCCAGTGTATTGGTGCATGAGTAGTTTTCCCAGTTGATGGAGGGTTAGTTGACGTTACCTAGTATGAGAATGTTGGGTTGGACCCTAATAGTTTCCAGGGTGTTTAGGAATGTGGATTGAGAGTCTTGGGACATGGTTGGGGACCTATAGCAGGCTACGACCTGAATCGCCATCTTACCCAGTGTTAGTTCTAAGAACAAAACTCTTGCTTACCCTGTTAAAGTTTATTCCACTAGGTCAGTAGCTACTTCTACAGCCTGTCAAGCTAGCTTACCCTTGGATAACATCTGTGCTGCAGTGACATGGCAAAACGTCATACCTTTTTACTCATTACAAAGTTGATTTGGCCTCTAGGAGTAGAGCATCTTTTGATTCTATGGTTCTGAGAAATATTCTCACGTGAGCCACCCAAGAATTGGGTAGCTTGGGACGCGGTCCCATCAGTGTGAATAAAGGCGAGATTGACAACATCACATAAAGAAGTTATGTATTTACCATAACGTTCCATGTGTGCTGTCCATCTCGACCTTTATTTTCACAACCCAACCTTTATACCCCCTGTCTATTCTCCTGGGAGACCGAGTAGTGCTTATTGGGTATTACAGGACTCTATAGCCTCAGAAATAATTTTTTTGTCTGTTAATCTATGAAAGCAGTTACCTCTATATGAGTTGTGAGGGGCAAACAACATCTGACCAAGTTAGGGACTTGCATTATGGGTAAGGGAGAATGCCCACAAGCTTTGCTGAAGCCCTCGAGCTTTTGTAAAAGGACAAGACAGATCTGATGGATCAGATCCAACCCATCAGTGAGAATAAAGGTCGAGATGGACAACACACATGGAACGTTATGGTAAGTACATAACTGCTTTTTTCCTGTAGTTGCCACTCGTAACTCAAAATCTTCCCTATTGATAACTGTCTTCCCAGAATTTAACAAGTTTAGGACAGTTCCAAAATATATGATCTGATGAGGAATTCCTTCCTCAACTCTTGAATTCAGATCCGATCCTCGGATCTGATTCGGTCACTTCTACTAACTCGTGGATCAGTGAAATCCCTTGAGCTTTTCTCTTTCCCATAATGACCTATTCCCTAACATACCTCAGATCTCATGTGCCGTCTTAGAGTTCAGACGTGGTCGCTGTTGTTGTTCTCGAGTACTTAGATATTTTTGGATTTCAGTGAGTGAATAACTTTAATTTTTATTTTTGATATCTTATAAGTTTTTTTCTTATATTTTACTATTTCTTATAGCGTTTCCTCCCTTTTTCCCTTTCAAGTACTGGTGTACTTCTATTTGATCTACCATTGCTGATAGTTTCTTTTTGTACCTTTGGGTATGTCTAACCTTTTTACCCTTGTTTGTATTCTTTTATTACCTTTAATTTTTTTAGTTTAACAAAAAAAGTCTTTATCTTATCTTTTTCTATTCTTTGCCTTTAGCTTACTTTTAATATAGTCTCCGTTACTTTTCCTGAAATCATGATTTCAGAGAAACCAACAGGTTTGAAAAAAATATGTACGGCCTGTGTCCACAAAAATTCGACTCTTAGATGCACATTCAGAATGCATATATTGTTTAGGCCCATCACATTTAAATGCGAACTGTGACATTTGTAAGGGTTTTAACCTTAGGGCCATCATAGACTGTAAAAACAAATTAATACTTAGGGGCTTGTTGCCCTTTAAATCTTCTGATTCACCAGCATCTTCTGGGAGTCACTCCTGTAGAAAATCAGGAAAGAAATACTCCAGAAAATGTTGTCTAGAGCCTACCGGCTCATCCCCTCTGAGATTGCTAAATCTTTGGATCCGAAGACACAAAAAGAAAAGTCACCTTGGATCCAGTCTCCACTCCTGGGTTCAGATTTGATCCAACTGTAGGCTGTCATTTCCCTTTTTGGAGTGTTTTTTAAGACACCACTGTTCAAGGCCCTCATCCACCACATCTTCAACTCATTCTTAGAAAAGTTTGACTGAAGCCGGCATGGACAGGATGATGATGAAGTTTGTCTTGATACAGATAACAATTGGGGGTTCTCTTGGCACTTATGCCATCACGTCTCGAGACCTTAGTAAGCACAACTCCCCCTTTGCTATCGCCTTCTCTGATCCGACCTATGGTTTTGGTGGTGTTGGAGCTGAAAGTTCCAGAGTTGCTCACATTAGATCTGAAGATTCAAGTTTCTTCGACTCCGGTGGTATCTCTGAGTAGAACAGCTCTAAGTGCTTCATAGACAGACGATTCTCAGAGCCATAGTATCGGTGCTGGGTCTAAGGTGTTGGAGTAGACTCAGAAGCTGTTGGAGCCTTCTTTTCCCCTCGGAGCGTCTACGTTAGTCAGCTTGGCTTGAAGTGTTCTGCCTTTGGGGAGGAAGTAAGCATGTTCTTTTGGAGCCGTCTGTTTCCTTCACTGGCATTCGTGGTAGTGGAGAGAGCTTTCTCTATCCCTAGAGCTCAAAATTCTCCACCTTCTTTGGCTCCAACCACCCTAGCCTATTTGTCTCTGCATCTTTAGCCTTGTTCATCCCTACCACAGGGACAGCCAGCCCAAGTTAGCCACCAGGATATACTGATTTCTTCCGGCACTTCTCTGGAACATCCTGCTGAAGAAGTTCCGGGGAAGTGAAAGTGCAAAAGGAGGAACTTAGATTTTGCTCAAGAGTTAGTCACTGACTGTACCAACTTTGATGAAGGGGAAGGGTCCCCAAGATCACCACCTGACGGCGTTTTATTTGGGGATATTCTGAAACTCCTAAAACAAAGGGGTGGTTGGTCTCCATCAGTTCTTCCCAAGAGGAGTCAGGATTTCTGGAGGCTTTTGGTGCTGGCTTATCTACTTCCTAGAGGACTCTGCCCACTGATGAGCTTATTGAGTTGGTCTGTCAGTGGGTGTGGCAGGAACCTGATACTGTTGAACTAATATCCAGGAGACCAGACAAGATATTGCACCCACCAAGAAGGAACTTGGGGAACAGAGTTCTTCTGTCCACCCTCCAAACAGGCAGTCTAGGGCGTTGAACATATTTGGGAAGCATGTTTATGCTTCAGTGACCTTTGCCCTTTAGTCGCTCAACTACCGGGCATGTTTCACAAGATTCCAGAGGGATTTGATTAAAGAACTTACCAAATCCCTCTCTGGGACCATATGCTTCGAGGCTGAGTCCATTATTGCCTCGCAGTTGGCTACCCTTCATTTCATCTCCAGTTTGTCCATGAGGCTTATCTGTCATGCTGCAGAATGTACCTCACAGGAGGCGGGTTCAGGGATTTCCATCAGAAGGCATGCCTGGATGTGCTTGTTTGACTTTGCAGGACCCTTCCAGAGATACCTTCGTCAATGCTTCCTTTGACTGAAGTTCCCAGTTTGGCCCTAAAGTGAAAGAGACACACTCCAGGTGTGAGCAGGAAGGAAAAAAAACTGTCTGTTGTGGGAGAAAGTTTTTCAACCCCTCAAAAACTGTTTCTAGGAATTAATGAGGAGGAGGCTGAAAGATGTGGTTCAGGAAATTCCAGGGTCCTTTACAAGATCCACGTGGAGATGGTTCCCCCAGAGGCAGAGATGGGAACTCTAATGGAAGATGTTGCCCTTGCATCAGAGGTGGTCCCAAAAAAAACAAAGAGAGTGACTTTCTCTGATGGATCCTACCAGCGCTGCTGAAAGGAGGCATGACTGTCATTTTCAGGAGGCGGTCGGGGGTCATTTTTCCCTGCACCCAAAGAGCCTGGTTAAAAATTACAAAGGATTCGTGGGTGCAGAGGATGATATCCAGAGGTTATATCATACCCTTTTCCTATCCACCTCCTCTGGTTGAAATGGAAATCCCCACTGTTCCACCCAGTCAAAGGGAGGCAGCGGCACTAGAAGTAAACAAGCTGCTAGGGAAAAACAAAGAGTCATCAAAGAGGTCCTCCCAGAACAGAGTCAGGAACTTACTCAGGATTCTTTTTAGTGCCAAAAGAAATGGGGACTAGAGACCAATTTTAGATCTCAACAATCTATCATTCGGTTCAGTACAAGAAAGCTGGATGGTCACTGTTCAGTCCATTCTGCTTTTTCTGTGCAAGGATGATTGGATGTGCTCAGTAGATCTTCTGGATGTGTACTACCATATCAAAATGAACAGATGCTCCAGGAGATATCTGCTGTTCTAGTTGGGAGCCAGTCATTACCAATTCAGAGCTCTGCCCTTTGGTCTCACCACAGCCCCCAGAGTGTTCACTAAGTGTATGGCAGTAGTGACACCTCACTTGAGGCTGCAAGGATTCTGGGTGTTTCCATATCTAGATGACTGGCTCATCATTGCTCTGACCAGGCATCAGCTGATACAGGCCCAAGATTATGTACTCCAAATTTGCTCTTATCTGAGTATTTCAGTCAATTACGACAACTCTCATCTCTAACCAACTCAGACATTAGAGTTCATAGGTGCTTCTTTCAACACGATCACACAAACATCTCCCCCCTCGATGAGAGTTCAGACTATTCAGTTCCAGATCAAGAAATTCATTCAAAACTCTCCTCTTTCAGCTCGATTAATCCTTCAAGCTTTAGGGTCCATGTCAGTGGCAATAATCTTAATACCATTATCAAGGTACCATATGAGCATACTACAATGGACCTTAGCTACTCAGTGGTCCATTTTTTACCACCCACTGTCTAGTCCGATAAAGATAACTAAAGCTTGCAAGGGATATCTCCTGTGTTAAATACAATCAAGTCAAGCTGAAGAAGGTTGTCCCTTTGTTCTTCCCCAACCCAAGGCCATAGTGACCATGAACACCTCCCATACTAGGGGGTGGGGGGGTGCTTCCTGAGAAGGAAAGTCCAAGGTATATGGTCTCCCAAAGAGACCAACATGCATATCACCATCCTGGAAATCAGAGCTGTTCTCATAGTGTTGCAGGCCTTCCAAGACACACCCCCACCTGGACTGTTGTGATTCAAACGGACAACATGTCAGTGGTCTGGTATATCAACAAACAAGGAGGAACCAAGTCTTACTCTCTGTATTGAGAAGCTCTAAGAGTGCTCAGTGAAGTTGGTTGAGATGATTTTCTATAAGTGGGGTCAACCGTGCTGTGACATTTTCGCATCTCATCTAAATAGCAAGGGCAGCAGGTTGTTTGCCCTTATCCCCCCCCCCCAACCCCACCCCACCCCACCGGGGGAGTCACTGAGAAATGTTCTACTTCAAGACTGGCCCTCAATTCTCCTTTACACCTATCCCCTGATACCCCTCATCCCCAAATTTCTTCAGAAAGCATCCCGATTAAAGAGCACAGTAATCCTCATTGCCCCTTTTTGGCCTCTTTAGATTTGTTTTCCCTTTCTTTGGCCTCATCTTTTTCATCCCCCTTGGATCCTGGTTCCAACTCTAGACCTTCTGTCTCACTCAACAGACTCAGTTTATCCAGACATTCCAGGCCTAAAATTGACCACGTGGTTTCTCCAATGTGATAGTGTTCAATCTCGCCGTTTGTTCTTACACATGGGTCCGGAGCCGATCCTCGGCTCCGTGCCGGCCTCTTGCAAGCTCTGCATCGAGAAGAAGCTCGAGACAATCTAATACCCACAATCCCCCTTTGCCTTTACCTCAGATCTAGTTTGCCGCTGCTGCATTCGCATCGTTGGGAGCTAGCTCGAGGGTTTTCTAAGCTAAGATATAACTTTTTGTTGTATTTTATTGAGAATTCTATTTAACTTGATATTGTCAGTATTACCTAGTGATTGTGTTGTGGTTCCGTAATTCTTTGGTACCGTTAATCTTTTTATCGGTATTTTTGTATCGGGGCCTACACCCTTCCCATATACTACCATATTGAGACAAATTTATACCGGATTTGACATTTACCTGATTGTGACTATTTTTCCCGGATTTGACTGTGTGTTTGTTTCTGGAATTGTTTATTACCTACAATGTCTGAGAAGGCAAAGTCTGGTTTCAAGCGTTGTCAGTGTGGCCAAAAAATGTCGGTCACTGACAACCATAGTTCCTGTGTCTACTGCCTTGGCCCTCTCCACTTACAAGAGGATTGCTCCATCTGTCACTCTTTCAGTGGGAGGGTCATGACAGATAGGCGCAGGAAACTAATGGACAGGGGTCTTTTGAAACCAGCTTTCCAGGAGGCTTTGGATGCTTCTGACCAGGCATCGAAGTCCTCTAAGGAATCGAAGACGTCGGAGCCCAAGTCATCGGCTCCGAGCTCTTCTTCAAAGGTTAGATCACCGGTTCCACAGACTTCGGGGCCGAGTGTTCAACTGGTGTCGGTTCCTGAGCCTCGAGTCTTGGAACCGGTGATGGAGCTCCCTCCTTCGGCCATATTGAGGTCGGCTCCGTCGGTTCCTTCGACCCGTTCTTCCTCCAAACTTTCGGATGTCGATGTGGATCGTGTGGTGCAGAAGCTGCTGGAGCATTCGGCCCTCTCTAAACTTATTTCGGTTTCCACTCAGCTGGTGTCGAAACTTGAAGGCCTTCCTGTATCTCCATCCATTCCTCCTCCGAGACCGATTCAGTCTTTGGAGCCGGAAGAGGCTGATCTGCTGACTGTGGAGCCCTCGGTCCAGAACCGTCCTTTCTCGGTCTGTTCCTCACCTCGACTCCGTCGGACCGGTACCGGAGTCTCGGAGCCGACGGTCTGTTCTTGGTTCGGGGCCGAGAGTCGAACCGGCGTGTCGGTTCCGACTCTCCCTCGGGCCTCGCACGGATCGATTCGGCTCCGTCCTCGGGTCGATGCCTTCGTGCCCGTGTCGGGATTCTTCCCATTTCTTCGAACCGGGAGACTCTTCGATCGGGACCCGGGGCTCGACCGATGAGGAAGGTGTTGTCTACCCAGACAACCACATCAGTGGAAGCAGTTTCTCCTCCCCATAAAGGGCCTTTGTCTTCATCTGCACCCACGGCCACATCCAAGCGCCGGGCACCAGTGTCTCAGCCACCCCTGGAGGGTGCCCCTCTTCCTCCGAGGCTTCTTCGGATGCTCCCCACGAGGAAGTCCCTAGGAAGAGACTGTGTAAGAGGAGACACTTGGATTCTCCACAGGAATCCATAACATCTGATACTGACTTAGATGAGTCAGAGGGTCCCCTAAGTCACCTTCAGAAGATGTCTCTTTTCAGACATTTTGGAGATCCTGAAACAGAGAGGTGACTGGCAGTCCCTTCCCCTTCTGAGGATGAGTCAGTTCTGCTGAAGGCATTTGGTGCTCGCCCTTCCTCCTCCTGGGTCACTCCGCCCTTGACGAACTAATGGAACTTATTGCTCAAGGGCGTGGGAGGCTCCTGACACAGTGGAACCTGTTCCTAGGAAACCGAACAAGTACATCACAGCACCTCAGGATAAGTCCTACCTTACTAAAGGAGTTCCAGTAGGCGCTATGGTGGTGGCTGCAGCCACAAAAAGGATATGTCGGAGTCTTCTTCGTCTGTCCATCCGCCTAATAAAGATTCTAGGACGATGGATAGATATGGGAAGCGCATTTTTAGTTCAGCGGCTTTTTCCATGCGGTCCCTGAACTATTTGACCCATTTTACACGCCTGCAGAGGGATCTAGTCAAAGAGTTGGGAGATACCCTCCAGGGTGCTACAGATGCAGCTGTCTCAGAGAAAGTGACAGCGCAACTTAATACCCTAACATCGATTGTTAACTCGTCCATGAGGCTGATTTCACGCAGCGAAGGTTCGAGTAGGGCAGCAGCTTCAGCGATTGCTCTTCGTAGACAATCCTGGATGCGCCTATGCTCCTTTGGAAGCCTTCAAGTCTTCCTTTACAAACGCCCCATTTGACGGTGCCACTCTTTTTGGCCCCAAGGTAAAGGAGACCCTTACCCGGTGTGAACAAGAGGGAAAGACTCTGTCTGCTGTCGGAGTCCGTTTTTCCACCCCAACCAGACCGTACCCCAAAGGGCAACGCGGTGGGAAAATGTGGTTTCGAAACAAAACCAAGGGTCTTTCCGGCACACAGGGTGATGCCCTCTAGAGGCAGAGGAGGGGCAGAGGTGGAAGACGCCGCCCTGGTGGCAGAGGGGTCCGCAACATCAAGGTGACAGGGAAACACTCCCTGGTAAACCTTTCCAGCACTCCTGAGAGGAGGCCCGACTGTCCTGCTCTGGAGGCAGTCGGGGTCGCTAGCTTTATACCCTCAGGCCTGGCAAGATATAACTACAGACAATTGGGTAAAAGCGTAGTTACCAGAGGTTACACCATACCCTTCCTATCCTATCCCATTCCAAAGAAAAGACTCCCAGATGTACCGCCCCATCTGCGAGAGCCAGCAGCTTTAGAAATTTCAAAGTTGTTAGAAAAAAAGAGTCATCCAGCCAGTCCCAGCGGACCAGCAAGGATTCGGGACTTACTCAAGTTAGTTCCAAAGAAAACAGGGGACTGGAGGCCCATTCTAGACCTGAGTTACCTCAATACTTTCGTCAAGAAAGAAAAGTATCGAATGGTCACGCTTCAATCGATCCTTCCATTTCTACAGAAGGACGAGTGGATGTGCTCAATAGATCTAGAGGATGCATACTACCACATCAAAATGGCCAGGGCATCCAGAGATCATTTGCGCTTTCGGCTGGGAGCCAGTCACTTTCAATTTCGAGCCCTGCCCTTTGGTCTGACCTCAGCCCCCAGGGTCTTCACCAAATGCATGGCAGTGGTAGCGTCTCACTTGAGACGCCAGGGATTCCAGGTGTTTCCGTATCTGGACGACTGGCTCCTTTCAGCCACCACCCGGCGTCAACTACTGCAGGCCAGAGACTATGTTCTTCAACTGTGTGTTCACCTAGGGATTTCCGTAAATTTCGGAAAATCCTTACTTCAGCCATCACAAAATATCTTGTTCATAGGAGCAGAGTTAAACACACGCCAATTGATTCTGAGGCTTCCCCCAGAAAGGATGTCATCACTGCAGACTCACATTCGTCTTCTACTCTTGTCAAGGAAATCTCCTGCACACCTAGTACTGAAGGTGTTGGGCCTCATGTCAGCCTCCCTTATTGCAATTCCCCTGGGAAGGTTGCACATGAGAGTCCTACAATGGCTGCTATTTGCTCAATGGTCATTCCAGCAACTACCTCTAACACACGAGATTCTCATAACAAAGACTTGCAAAACAGATCTAAACTGGTGGCTCCAAACGTGCAACCTTTCCCAGGGGAGGCCGTTTGTATTACCCACGCCCACAGTTACGGTGACCACGGACGCTTCCCTGATAGGGTGGGGGGGCATCTTTCAGGGACAGACAGTCCAAGGCGAATGGACCAATTTGGAATACAATCTGCACATCAATGTTCTAGAGTTGAGGGCAGTGTTTCTAGCGTTGCAGCACTTTGCTCCCCTTCTTCCTCTAGGGACTATTGCAGTTCAGACGGACAACATGTCGGTAGTCTGGTACATAAACAAACAAGGGGGAACCAAGTCCTATCAACTATGCAGAGAGGCCATGAGAATTTGGCAGTGGGCAGAGTCCACGGGTCGCTTTCTAATAGCAACGCACATCCCGGGGTCATCCAACGTCATAGCCGACAGGCTGAGCAGAGCAATTCTGCTACCGCACGAGTGGTCTCTGAAACAGTCAGTGGCGAAAAGGATTTTTCGCACATGGGGCCAGCCTTCCTGCGACCTGTTTGCGTCTCCAATGAATGCCAAATGCAGGAGCTACTTTGCCCTATTACCCCCTCCAGGGGAAGTCCCCAGGGACGCACTGGTTTACGATTGGCCCCCGGGACTCCTGTACGCATTTCCTCCATTTCCTCTGATACCGAAATTTCTCCAGAAAGCCAGGAACCTTCACAGGACGATAATCCTCATTGCTCCATTCTGGCCTCGTCAAATTTGGTTTCCCTCCCTGAAAATTCACTGCATTCGGGGACCCTGGATTCTGGACCCAGAGCCGGATCTGTTGACTCACTCGTCAGGGGTTCCCCATCCCGCGCTTCTGTCACTCCATCTAGCAGCTTGGCTGCTCCAATTCCCAACTTAGCCAGGTCTGATCTCTTGTCACCAGCAGTCCAGAATATATTAGTGGCTTCGCATAAGGCTTCCACTACTAAAACATATACTAGCAAATGGAAACGGTTTGTATTCTGGGCGAATACGCACTACGTTGATCCCTTTTCAGCTCCTTTGAATAAGATTTTAGAGTTCTTAACAGACTTATTTCATCAGGGTGCTTCTCCTGCTACTCTAAGAGTTCAATTGGCTGCCATTTCGAATTTCCATGTGGAAGAATGTGGAGCTCCTATCATGGCTCACAGACTTTGTGTAGCCTTTTTAAAAGGAGTTTTTCATATTAGACCTCCGGTCAGATCTCCTACGTCACCTTGGAGTCTAAACTTGTTGCTATCTAAATTAATGTTGCCCCCCTTTGAACCTGCCTCTTCTTGCCCATTAAAATTTTTGTCCTGGAAAACTCTCTTCCTGGTAGCCATTACTTCTGCTAGACGAGTGTCTGAACTTCAGGCTCTCTCCATCAAGCACCCTTATCTGATCTTTCACTCTGACAGAGTTTCTCTTCGAACCAATTCATCCTTCCTCCCTAAAGTGTGTTCTATTAACAACATTAATCAGTCCATTGAATTACCCACTTTCTTCAAAAGCCACTCCAACAAAATGGAGTATATGTTACACAAATTGGATGTTCACAGACAGCTAAGGTTTTATTTGGATAGAACAAAAGATCACAGGAAAACAGATCAACTCTTTGTGGCTTTTGCTGATAGCAGGAAAGGACTTGCAGTTACCAAAAGAACTCTTTCAAAGTGGTTAACGGATTGTATAATCTATGTATACGATTCTGCAAATCAACCCCTTCTAAACAAACCCAAAGGACATTCCACAAGATCAATATCTACGTCTTTGGCTCATGCAGCTCGCCTACCTCTGGATGCTATTTCAGCGGCTGCTACCTGGTCTAAGCCACATACATTTATTTCTCATTATAAAGTAGATAAGGTTTCTAGGGACAGGGCAACCTTTGGTTCCACTGTGCTCAAGAACGTCCTCCCGTGAGTTCCTCAGGATTTAGGAGCTAGGACGCTACCCATGTGTAAGAACAAACGGCGAGATTGAACACTATCACATATAGAAGTTATGTCCTTACCATAACGTTCCATGTGGAGTGTTCATCTCGCCTTTGTTCTTACAGTCCCACCCTCCCACCCTTAGGAAGAACGTTCTTTGATGCCTGGCCAGAAGCATTGTTTTGCTACTGTCATTATTCTGTGTACATAGTTGGTATACACATATACTTTATATGTGTCTGTTTATGTATGTATAGATGTATGGCATGAATGTGCTGTTATGTAGATTGGTTTGCTTGCAAACTAGATCTGAGGTAAAGGCAGAGGGGGATTGTGGGTATTAGATTGTCTCGAGCTTCTTCTCGATGCAGAGCTTGCAAGAGGCCGGCACGGAGCCGAGGATCGGCTCCGGACCCATGTGTAAGAACAAAGGCGAGATGAACACTCCACATGGAACGTTATGGTAAGGACATAACTTCTATTTTCTGTTGATTGCTAGACAAGCCCGAGCTCTCCTCCTCAGTCTGTCATATTCTATCATCATCTTACAAAGCTTCCACCAAAATTTTATATAAGTAAATGGAAAGGATTTTTTTTTTTTTTTTGGTTTTTTTTTTGAGTATAACAGTCAATTAGATTCTTTTTCTACTCCTGTCTCTGACGTTTTGTAAAGCTCTTCTACCATTAAAGTGCAATTAGCTGCCATCTCCAACTTTCATGGTGGAGTAAATAATTTTTCTCTAGCATCTTCTAAGCTTTGTTGAGCCTTTCTAAGAGGAACACTTCTCCTAAGACCTCCTATTAAAAGTCCTTCTCCCCCTTGAGATTTAAATGTAGTATTGCAGGCTTTAATCCAGTCTCCATTTGAACCTTCAGCTAAGACAGAACTAATATATTTAACTTGGAAAACTATATTTTTAGTAGCAGTTACCTCTGCCCGAAGGGTTTCTGAATTGCTGGCCTTGGCTTCTAAGCCCTGTCCCTTAACTGATTTTTCATAAAGACAGAGTATACGTAAGAACCAGTCCTTCCTTTTTCTTCCTAAGGTGATGTCAGAATCTAATATGATTCAAACTATCAACTTACCAGTCTTCTTTCCAGATTTTTCAAGTAAAGAAGAGTATATGTTACACCTATTGGATGTTCACAGACAGTTATGTTTTTACTTACTTAGAATGAAAGTTTTTAGAAAAACAGAACAACTGTCTGTATCTTTTTCAGATTCAAAATTGGGAAGCTCTGTCTCTAAAGTAAAATTAGCTAAATGGTTGACTGATTGTATTACCTTTGTTTACAATAACTTGGGCATACCTGTACCCACACCACCAAATGCACATTTTACAAGATCCATGGCTATTTCTTCAGCTTTTTTGGCTAAAAGGTCTCTAGATGATTGTGTAGCCTCAACCTGGCTAGTCCTTATACTTTTATTGCTCATTACAAAATAGATCTGGTTTCTAGGGACGAGCAGCTTTTGGTTCAACTGTAGTCAGAAATATCCTTCCTTAGAGTCTTCCCAGGGTTTAGATAGCTGTGGACTCTGTCACAAGAGTAGAGGAACAAATGAAAATTGACATCAGATAACAAAATTATATACTCACCATCATTTTCTGTCTGTGTTATCTATTTTCATTCTACACTCCCAAAAAAAACCCTCCTAGTTATTCTTTTGGATGCATCAAAGATGCTGAAGGAGCCTTGTTCCTTACTTTGAATCTCAGTTTTTTCTGGTTGTCTTATTATTCTTACTCCTTTGCAATGCTCTACGGATATAAAGGGCAGTAAACAAAATCTGAGGTATGTTAGGGACTAGGACATTATGGGAAAGGGGGGAGATTGAGACCTTTCATTGATCCATGAGCTAGTAGAAGCGGCCAAGTTGGATCCGAGGATCGGATCCAAACCCAAATATGAGGAAGAATGAAAATGGACAACACAGATAGAACGTTATAGTGAGTGCATAACTTCTTTTTTCCTGTTTTTATTCTGGTCCTGATTACATTTCCAACATGTTTTATCCCTTAAAATATTTTATCTAACCTGATATGTCAAAGTACTTATGAAGACACTTCCATGATAATATTCATAATTTCTTGGACTTAGTAAATATCTAGGATTGATACAGATCTCAAGCTATTGCTGTTCTGTTATTAATCTGTTAGTCTTTGCCAACTCTGAATTTTCTTATAAATCAACTTTTTATTGCTACTATGGATTATACCTTAAATTCTATGTATTAGTCTCTTAGTGTTCGCAAGAGGTGATGTTGCTTCATTTAAAAGCTTTGTTAGCTTTGGTTTCTTTGAGCTCTTCCTGTTTATATCAGTATTGTACTTTTGCAAGATGCCAAGTAACCCTTATATTTTAGTATGTCCTTCTGAGCTAGTGTGAATGTGTACAAATTCTAGCCAAGTCATGGTCCTTTTATCTGTACAGATTTGCACCCAGTGTAGTAGCAGATTTTTCTCTATTCAACCATTTGGTTAATAGGGAAGTATCTTCAGGTAGTTTGATTTATCAGCCCAATAGGCCATAGCTCAGATATCAAAGGGAGAATATTTAGTGCTTGTGAGGCAAAATGTTTTTGTGTGTATGTAATATATATCTATATGGGTTACTGGTAATTGGTAGAACACTCCTGTTGTTGAATGGAAAAAAGACAGCAGGGATGATAGAACATGCTGGCTTTTTTTCTGTACCAGATCACACTACAGTGGGGATTGGGGAATTAGCCCTTTCCCCACTGTAGTGCTGTCTCTGAGTTGGTATATATAATTAGCAGGGGTTGTAGGGGTGCATGCCCCCTTCAATAAACAATGTTTTTTTTGTCTTGTTTTGATAGGCTGCTAAAAGACAAGTTGTGTTAGATCAGTTGCCTTTCGGTATAGTGAATTTTAATATGTAGAAATGCATCTTTGTATGCACATATATTATTTTGGTCTCAGCTAATTTCAACCCCAGGGACCAAATGTTAAACTTTTAGAGTACTGCATTATGACCACATTGCCTAAACATTTCTTTACATTTAAGATAAAAGTTACTATTTTACTTAAGATGCAGATATGGTAATGTTAGCCCACACTGTTCTTGAGGCAATCAGTTTCTGCCAATTTATTCTCAAACTTTTTCTCTTCTAATATAAATTCCAGCATTTTTCTCAGTAGTGATTCTAAAAAGTAACATTAGAATAATAAAGAAATGCTTGTCTTACATAAAGTATTAGAGGACTATAAACTTAATAGCCTGGATTTTTTGGTCAAGGTCCAATGTCTTAGCCTTCCATTTTTTGATAAAGGTAAATTATCTCTTGTGTAATCCCGTGTCTTTTTTGGAAGACTGTTGGCTTTCTTCATAATCCCACCTCCCTAAATACCTCATCGTATACTGGCTTCACAAATATGGAAAATTTTGCACCATGTCATAGGTTAGAGAAAAGTTTACACTTGCAGCTTTAGTTTTACTTTTTTTTTGCTTTATACACCAATAATTCTGTAAACTTTCTTAACAAATTAAATAGGTTATGTATATCCTGATTTGGAGTAACAGAGTAGGTAAATTAGGCTTTTTTTAGCTGATGATTTGACTTTCTTGCTTACCACACAAGTCTCAAACCTGAATGTTTCCTTGCCTTGTTTTTAGACAGAGTCATCCTAAGTAAATTGCAAACTTTAAGTACCTCTCTCTGTTCTAAATTCTTGTGACAGTGTACTATTAATTTTAATTGCTACTGTGGAAGTCTTGTAAATCTCCTGCACTGGAAGAATAAATTCCCTCTGGAATCCTATTCTCTTTCCATTATAATCCAAAGAGAGTCCCATTACAGTAGATATAAGCCTTTTCTATGTTGAGACTAATTGATAGTAAGGATCTACCCGCACTGTCTGCTTCCTGATGTATAATATGCATTTATGTTGTGCTGTCAAAGTCGCTCCCCCCAGATAGATGTTAATAGGTATGGCAGCAAATATTTTGTAATCATGGTTTAGCAGTGAGATGGGGTCTCTCCTTATATTTCAGAAATTTAATGAAAATTCATATAAAGCAGAAGAATGGGTAAACCAAGCAAAGGCACAAATGGAAATATTAACATTTATTAAAGACTTTATAGGAATATGGGGATTAATTGTGAACTAAAATAGGAAGAGATGAGATAAAAATGGTGACAAAGATCTGCACTATTTTGTTTAGCGGTATTTTAAAAGTGTGTGGGAGCTAGAGAATGCCATCATTTTGGAAGATAGCTGTGGTGGCTGTGTTACCCAAAGAGGGTAAAGACCCTTGTGATCCAGATTCATATAAACATTCCAATTTTAAACCATGATTATAAATGTGTTTATTTCTATACTAGCTAAGAAATTGACAAAAGTGTTACCAAAGCTGATGACAGCATTAATGAAACACTGAGGAAGCAGATTGTAAGAAAACACCACTATTGTTAGTAGGCCTTGATGTACAGAAAGTGTTTGATAGGGTCAGATGGCATTATGGGCATGAATTTACTGTAGGAAATTACCAAAAGTTACCATGAGATTGGAAGCCAATAACCCACAAAGAGATCATATTATAGCAGGATGAAGCTAAGCAGAAGATTGGACTGCAGGTTTGAGAATGTCTTTCATATTGGGGATTCATAATGGAGAGTATGGACTAAGAGTAAGGAATAGAACGTTAAGTGAAAGATCAGATCTGGCAGAGTTTTACCTGGAGTCTAGAACAGAAGAAACTGCTGTCAAAGTGATAATTAATAGGGCATATAAAATATTGCATGGTAATTATAAGAATCAATCTGAGGTGATTAGAAAAGACTCCAGAAAGTTTATAATTTTTGGGTTGAAGTGTTTGTATATGTATTTT
The DNA here is from genome assembly GCF_019279795.1 of Protopterus annectens. Taxonomy (NCBI): domain Eukaryota; kingdom Metazoa; phylum Chordata; order Ceratodontiformes; family Protopteridae; genus Protopterus; species Protopterus annectens. Next base: position 1,556,573,056 of record NC_056739.1, on the reverse strand, counting down.
TATACCCTAAGCAGACTTCAGAGAATTTTTTCTCTACCAGATATTGAATGCTGGAGTTATGATAGGGAAGAGAGGGGTAATTGGGAACATGTCTTTTGGAAATATAACAAGTTGACAGATTTGAAAAAAATATTTACAGAATACTTTGACAGAAATGTTAGTGGAAAAAATGGCTGTAACTAAGGAAATAGTCGTTTTGAAATACAGGATCTGACTTGTCTTGACAAAGCAAGGCCTTACTAAGTTTAATGTTATTGGCTACCAAAAAAAGTGAAAATTAAAATCTATTCCCAGCATCAAGGAAATTCTGGAGGTTTCAAAACCGAGAAAAAAAATGGAGATGGGATCTACAGAAGAGGGAGGGAGCAACTTTCATGAAAATAAATGGAATTTGTGGGAACAAAACTTGTCAAATTCATGTTCAAGAGGAGGAAACGAAGTTTAGGGAAAGGCAGGAACTGAGCAACTTGTATAATGTCGGAGTGAATGCAGTTGTTAAATAGAAATCATATTGCATTATAATAACAATGAAAACTTAGTACACTTTTTCTTTTCTGTTGTTGTTTGTAAATCCAAGCCACAGTAGAGATTAAAATGTGATGATTTTGTTTAAAAACGTTTATTGCAAAGGTGCTTAGGGTTGCATGCCATCTGTAAGAATCGCATTTGGTAGAAACTCTATGCATTGGATTTAAATGTGTCATGCCACATTTAAACTGTTGCTTATTTGGCCAATACATAATTTAGATAATTACATTAAAATTAGTTCCAGTTAGAAATGCAGTGTACTGGTGATTGACACTGTAACATGTGATGACATGTGATGTGAGTGGCATTTTTCCTCTACTGAGGTTGAACTTGCTTTGTCTATGAGAATTCCCCTTACTCTGAGGTTACAGCAGTCTTGACGTTAGTGTACAAGATATCAGACAGGCTGTTAAGTGGAAACTTGACAGAATGCTAATTTGTTGAGTTTGCCCTGTGGGAAGTGGTATTTCTCAGATGTTTTGCTTCACTTTCCACACCCCTTACTTTAATTAAACATTCTCTGGAATTGCATCAGTTCTGCAGTGGGGGAGTGCAAACCTGACAAAACAGTATATTCGAGGAGTTTGCTCACTTTACTCAGTGGTACCACTGCCTTATGTTTGGGGGAGGGGGGGAGTAAAATCAATCAGTAGAAACGCTCTTGAAATGTTAAAGTGAGTTTTGATGTTCACTGTTTTGCTGATATTTCTGAGTTTTATTTCACATTCAAGTGTTGATCACCAGTACGCTACATTTCTGTCATGAAGCTAACAAAAATATACAGCTGAAAGTGCTTTCCAGCAACGTGTTTGTAGCTCTGCCCAAAGTTAAAGGGTAAATTCATTCCCTCACCCAGTACTATAAATTTGGTAACTCTTATTGTCACACACAATTTTGGCGGTATGTGCACATTTAAATTTAGTGACTAAATTTGACTTGCGTTACCTAAAGGAATTTACAGTTTCTTTTTATCTGCCCTACCAATCTTGCCACCATGCTGCTGTTTTTAGTACTCAGTACATATTATATACTTAATAACCACAAATTTAATGTCTTTCATATTGCATTACTGCAAAATGTGATTAATTGCTGTATGCTAGTTTCTTGAAGACCGTCTTTACATGTTATATGTGCAATAGTAAAGGCCACATTTTGTCTATGTTATCTTACTATAACATGTGATTACTATGTCCATGTTTACATGTGCCACATTTAGATTTGGTGAGAACTGAGGAGATATTCCTCCTTTTCTTAGAAGGATCTTCAAACAGAACCAACCATTTAGTAGTCTCTAAGACGCTGTCCGGTTCGATTCTCAGCTAGAGCGCCTTCTGCGTGGAGACATGCGTGAATGGGCGTACCTTCGTTGAAGGTTGTGCATCAGGGCTGGTAACTCGGCACGTAAAAATCAACTACCAATCATTAGGGGATCGGAGTTCCGCTGTGGCGACCCCTAACCGGGAAAAGCCGAAATACACAACATTATGGAACATGAAAACATAAATAGCCTTTGTACAAGTTAAAGGTCACTCTAAGTTCAAATGGTAAACATTTTTGTGCAAGGGTTATAAGTTAATGTGATTTTCTATTCAAGTGCATTTATTGGTTTGTTTATTCATTTTTTTTTTTTATTTAGACAATCTGATGACGCTGATGGCTACACTGCAACTTTCCTTGTGCATGGCTTGGCAATTGGGCAGACAAGCCTGACAGCAGTGGTGAAGGATAAAGCTGGCAAACCAATTACTTCTGCACCACAACCAATAGAAGTAAGAGACATGTTTTTAAAAACAATAGTACTACTATAACACAAAGTAGGTCTACGTAACTTGCACTTTTAGTGTATGTTAAACAGGATGGAAATGCAGCACTGTATCTGTAGAATTTAAGGCTTCTAATTGCTATAATCAAGACTGCTATCAATATCAGCATATATGTTTAAGAAGAAACTTGCATTTTTAATATTTTGGAGATTGCTGCTATAGATGATGTGGATATATTATTACATGCTACTTGAGCTATGGCCTAAGCTTTCTTTTTGTCTTGGACTTCCAAGACTTTGATTGGACAGCTACCCAATTTGTTGAGACATAAAGTGTCAGTTTCATATGCTGGCATATCTTTTTCCTTCGTGTTATCCTTGTTTCAATTGAAAAAAAAAAAGTTTGTTGAGATTTGCCATCAGTCTCCTTCCACTTTCCAGTTTGTAAAATGTCCCTGTCTTCTCCAGACCATTGAGTGACTTGCATTCATCTGACCTCTGCTGTTTAGATAATGTATCACTATTCTTGGTGCATCTGTACTTTCAGTATACCAGCTTCTGTAGCATCTGATGTAGCAGAAAACTGACAGCTCCTACTTTTTAAATGAATCACAGGCCTGACCGCCTTAAAAAACTCCAGCTATACTCTGTCGCATATCTTCTACTCTGAGGCGATCTCTGCTTAACATACAAGGCCATGTCAAACTCAGAGCTGTTGGACATGCTACACTTAAAGAAATCCCAATCCCTCAGAGCCACACGCCCCAAGGATCTAAACCTTGTCATCACAATAAACAAAACATGCTGGAGGGATAGGTTCCTGACACAGAGACTCCCCAGACTCTGGAATAGACTGCCCGTACATGTCAAGCAGAGTGCCTCTTTGGCCCTCTTCAAGAGGAGCCTTGATGATTGGATGGGAGAAAGGAAATTCACCCCGGGGATCACATCAGTCACCCTGCTAGACAGGGGTCCAGGGAAGTAAAGAGTGTGGGAAGAAATAGCCAGGGAATTGTTATGACTAGGCTTGTATAGGCTCTAGGGCTGATAGCCTAGTACCAACCTATGAACCTAATATACTTTTCATGTAGATTAAACAGTATATAAAGTTGCAGTTTTTGGGTTAACATATTTTTCTTAAGACTGGAAAACTCAACTGGTGGGATCATCATGCGTTTTAAGACCCCTAAATGTATCATTCTATTCAGATAAAAAAAAAATCTGTCCTCATTTTATGTCCAAACATGTCTCATCTGGTTTTCTTTTGATTTTTTTTCTAATGGACATGCAGGTTTGCAGGTCTCTCACAGTTACTGGCTCTGTCGCTACAGTTTAACTAGATGCTTCAGAAAAGTTTGTTGAGACCACGGAGACTGAGAGGTAGGAGTTAATAAATTATCAAAAATGGAAAATATGAGATTCAAGAATGAGACAAGATAAAATGAGCAGTACTGGTATCAAGTTGTAGAGTAGGAGTTTGGCTCTAGGAGTTTTAGAGTGACAGATAATATGGAGTTGGTAGGATAATGGGGAGCTTCGCAGGAGACTGTGTGAGGTAAAAAGGGTAGAAGACTGGCTGTCCAGATTTGAAAATATACAAAGGAACTGGAAATGTGGGTCCTTTAGGAGGCCGGGATCGGATGGGGAAATATAGGGGAAAATATGGCAGGAAAAAGTGAACATGGCTAGAGAAGTTAAGGGTAAGTGGATCAGTAAACATTAAGGTGAAAGGAGGTGAAAAAGGTAGCAAGGAAAGAGGGGACAAAGAAGAAAGTCTTAATGGAAGGATAGTGGTAGACAGCGGTGATAAGTGATGAATGGATTACAGATCCAGATGTGGCCATACAAGAACTAACACTGTAACATGAATAAAAAAAAAGTGCCAGATGGGGTATAATAGGGGGTAAAGTGGACAGTAAAATAGAAACCACTATAGGGGCAGTGGCAAGGCCAGCAGAAATTGGTGGAGAGGAAGGAGTGTATGGAAGTGTTACAGGGAAATAATGCAGGGAGGATAAGATTATCGGAAGCCAAAATACAAAATAAGTAAAACTCTGGACTAGGCCTTACAGAAAAAATAAAAGAAGACAGGAACTGGATCAGGCATAGCTCAGGGAGTGAGGTAGCCAGTATGGATATAGAGATGGGGTGTCTATGCTGGTGGAAGAAGGTTGTAGATTGGAGCATTAAGGTTTTGACAGTTAGAAACTCCTACACTAAGACAATTAAGAAGCTTAATAAGAGAGATGGAAGAGACCTTGTTACACTGAAGCCATTGTCAGGGTGTTAATAAATCATGGAAATAAGTGACCAGGGTGATATTCAAGGTAGAAGAGTGGAAGCATGCTGTAGTGCAACTGACCTGTCAGAAGAGATAGCTGAAATGGTAGCATATACAGCTAAACAGGTAGCAGAATTTGTTTTCTACCAGTTACAAAAAGGTTGTGGTCTCTCTAGTAGGTGGGCAAGGTGTCTGGAGAAGTGCATTCTGCTCTATGTTTGGCCTGAGGAAAGATTGGAGGGGAAGACTCTTGACACCCTAGGTCCTGGGAGCTATAACTTTGGTAGTTAAATTGGCAAGGTAGAAGAATTTCTTAATTGTAACCAATAGTTATGACTGAAGGGCAGTTTGATGTCCTTATATTCACTGTTGCAGTATTCTTCACTTATGGGGATTTACTGCTGTGGAAGCCTGACATTGGCCAGCTTACAAATGCTTTAAGGTACGCCAAATGTCACCTGTACTCTCCTCGCATAGCATAGAGCATAAAGATGACATCCGGACGTACCATCCTCAGAACTTCTTTCCTGCCAATCCAAACGTATCTACAGATCGTCTGTCTGAATGCCTAACATCATTTCTGCCAGTTTGAATGCAGTTTTCATTTGCCAGTTCAATGTCTATGTCTTCTTCCAGGTTATGAGCCTTTGCAGATAAGTACCCAGTTGGGGTTTTGTTTTTTCTTAGCTTTTTTGTTGCTTCGGGGGGTTAATGTCATCCAGGAAGGGTAAATACCAGTGCGGGAGACAAATTCCTCATAAAGACCACCACAATAAGTGTCTTTTTTTGACAGGGAGCTTCTCACAACCATATGACCTGTTCAGTTTGTCAGGATTTCATTCCAAAAACCCTTCGTAGTAGGCTGTCTTCCCTTTCTTTGTATCTTGAGAACCAGCGACTTAAGCTTCTCACTAAAGATACAGTGGAATGAACTTCCTGCCCAGTGGGTCAGCTGTTAGGGAAGAAGAAGATGAAAAGGTTTAGACCAGAATCTTCCACTGTCCAGCCTCTGCCAGGTGTTTCTCCCAAAGTCGGTGAGAACTCGGAGGCTCGCTCAGCTATGTCGTTGGATTCTTCTGCCGCGACCAGGTTGGAGGCCGGTAAAGATCCAGCTTGCAGCACTTCCGAGGCTTTGCAGACTTCCATTTTGGACATTCTGGGGGAACAATGGTTGATTATTTCCAAGGGGCCTAGGGGTGTTCCACAGATTTTAGTTAGGGAAGAACTTCCTGCTACAGTTATTGAATGCCATCCTGGGTCAGAGCCTTCTAAGTGTTATAGGGCAGACGTTCCTTTGAAGAAGAAAGAAAAAACTAAACTTGTTTCTCCTGCTCCTAGGGGTCCACAGAGAGAGTGGCACACCTTTGTTCAGGGGTTGTTTAATGCTTTGATGGCATTAAAACCTCCTCAGGGGGTTTCTGTTCCTGCTCCCCTTTGGTCTTCCACTCCCCTTAAAAGGCCCAGGAAACTGGATTATTCTGAGGAAGAGTTAGATTCTGATGAGGAATCCCTGGCTTATTCTACTTAAATTCCTTCTCTTTTGGGCTGTTGGTCAGAGGAGGAGGTGGAATCTAATAGTCCTGATACTCCTTTTGAAGAAATTTCCTTTGGGGTCACAATCTCTTGGATGATGATAATTTTTTAAGTGGGATTGTGCTCAGGTCTCTAATATCCATAAGAGGTACTCTGAGTTGCTGCAGCTGGAATCTCCTAAACCTGCTGCTATTCCTCCTGTTTTGGCTGCTTTGTTGGATGCTTTTTCCAGTGCCTCTAAAGCTCCTGATTCTCTGCCCCCTGCTTCTAAGAAGGCTGATAGGTTTTATAGGGTGCCTGAGGATTGTACTTTTTGTTGAAATGTCCTGCTATGCCTGATCCCTTGTGGTGTCTGTAGCCTCTGACAAGCCCTGTCGCTTGCTTCCTTCGCCTAAGTTACTGCCTTGACAAGGACAGTAGAACCATGGAAAGCCTGGGTAAGAATGCATACACTTCTCCTAACCTAGTTTTTAGGGCTATTAGTTATCAAACCCGTATGTCTTGGCTCTCCTTTCTCAGGCCTGTCAGCTTATTTCTGATCTTCCAGACTCTGAGGGTAAAACTTCTGCTCTATCCTTGTTAGGGACTTCCTCTCATAGGTTCATAGATTAGTACTAGGCTAGCTGCCCTTTAGGGCCATTTTAAGCCTAGCCAATTACCTTATGTGAGAATAAAGCTCTGCACCTTATTTTCATAAGGTAAATACCTTAACCATTATGCCAAACTCCCACCCCGTGGCTTGTCATTCTATCAAATGTAGTTATGATGCAGCAGATGCCTTTTCTAGGGATGCTGCTTTTGGCTCAATAATGAGGAGGTATTCATGGCTTAGGCTTCATCCTTTATCTGATGATATTAAGGCTATGTTGATGGATGCCTGTCTTGATAATAAACCTTTGTTTGGTGAACTTTTGTTTGAGGAAGCAACTGCTGGTTTGTTTCAAGTCCCTTCAGGATTAGGGGAAGGCCTTTACAGGAGCTTAAACGTGTTATTTGTTTCTCCTGTGCCTAAATTTCAGAGAAACTACCCTTAATAAGCCAGCCTTTGTTCATAGGCAATCTCGCCCTCCTACTGAAGGTAAAAAGAGTGTCAAGTGGGCTTCTGCTAAGGCCACTCAGACTTCAGGGAATCAGAAGCCTTCTTTTCCTGATAAATCAGGTGCTGTATGACTATCCATCTCTTCCCAGCCGCATTTCTCTTTCTCTTCCTGTTTGGGTTCATATTACTCAGGATTCATGGGTTTTGTCCATTATTCGCCAGTGGTACTTTATGGTGTGGAAATCCTGTCCCCATTTTATGGGTATTCCTCAACCTCCTCGGGAACAACTTCCTTTCTTCCCCAGAGGTTCTTCAAATCTTTTGACTTGGTGTACTTATCAAGAGGTGCTTGTGTCCCAAAGGGGGAAAGAGGTTTTAATCAGAATGTTTCTAGTGTCCAGAAAAGATGGTACTTGGAGGCCAATTCTAGACCTGTCTCATCTAAACACTTTTCTGAATGTACCATCCTTTTGGATGTTGTCCCTTCATACTGTTTCCTCTCTTGCTCCCTCAGGCCTGTATGATGTCACTGGATCTCAAGGATGCTTATCTCCAAATTACGATCCATTCTTTTTCAGGAAGTTTCTGTTTTTCTCTGTTGATTCTTGGCATTTGCAGTTCTCTGCTTTGCCCTTTGGCCTTTCTGCTGCCCAAGGCTACTCACCAAATGCCTCACTCTTGTGATTGCTTTTTGCAGGTTTCAAGGGTTCCAAATATTTCCTTACTTGGATGATCTGCTGATTCAGGCTTCATCTCCAAAGATACTGTTGCAAAATCATTTTGCCATTTCCCTCCTACATAGTGTAGGGTTCATAATAAACTTCAAAAATTCTTCTCTGACTCCTTCTTAGGATCAGGTCTTTCTGGGTTGTAGGATTCAGGCAGTGCCTATGCTGGCATCCTTGCCGCCTCCAAAGACCCTAACTGTCATTTCCTTCTTTCAAAGTCTTTTCCCTCTGGCCTGCATTACAGCCAGGGAGTTTCTGAGAGCTCTGGGTTTTATGGCATCCACCATTCCAATGCTCCCTCTGGCCAAACACCACATGAGGAAGTTCCATTGGTTTCTGAAGTCAGTGTGGCTTCAACATGCACATCCTCTAGACTTTGTAGTTCCTCTTCTTCCTTGTCTCAAGAAGGAACTTCACTGGTGGATTCAGCAGTCGTCGCTAAACCCAGGGCTTCATTTTCATCCACCTGTTCCCTCTCAGACTCTTCAGTGTGGGATAGGGAGCAGCTTTTGGCTCCCTAAAGGTACAGAGCGTGTGGTCCTTGTTCAGCAGAAGGAGTACATCAGTGTCAAAGAGATGAGAGCTCTTATGCTGGCTCTTCAGGCTTTTCATTCTGTTTTCTCACCAAGGCCTCTCAGGCTTTTCATTCTCTTTTCTCACCAGGGCCTCTCAAGGTAGTTACAGACAATACCACAGTGATATGGTATGTAAACAACCAGGGAGATACAAAATCTTACCTTCTTTGCCAGTTGGCATTCCTGGTATGGGATCTTGCTGTCAAATAAAAAGTCACTCTTCAGGCAGTTTACATCCCTTCAGGTCAAAGCATAGTGGCAGACACTCTGAGCAGGTCCTTAACTCAAACCCACTAATGGATGCCTCACAGGGATGTGTTTCTGGACATTGTCCACCAGTGGGGTACTCCTCAAGTATATCTGTTTGCCTCCCTCTGAACAGACTGCTTTCTCTATTTTGTGCCAGAGTCCCAGGTCCTCTGGTGTGGAAGATGGATGCCCTGTCTTTTTCTTGGAAGGGGATGTTTCTTTATGCATTCCTTTACTTTCCTCTCATTTCAAAAGTCCTGTTCAGAATTCAACAGGATGCTCCAGAAATCTTGCTGGTGACTCCCTTTTGGCGAAGACAGCATTGGTTCCCTCGTCTTCTATATTTAGCCAAGGGCAGTCATCACAAGTTACCTCAAAGGGTGGATCCCACTCACACAATACAAGGAATCTCTCATCTATCCTCAACTGTTCACTCTTCAACTGATACTGTGGGTGACAGCATTTTGATTCCTCAAAATCACCTTTTTCTGAGGATGTACTGAAGGCCTGTCCTGCTGGAGGCCAGGAAACCTACTACTAAGAAATCCTACTTATCCAAATGGAAGAGTTTTTCTATTTGGTGTCTTTCTCGTCATCTGGACCCACTTACTGTGGATGCTCCTTTGGTGTTCTCATTTCTGTGAGTTGTTTGATGCTGATTTGGCCTATTCTTCTATTATAGCCCACTTATCAGCTCTCTCCTTGTCTGCCTTTATCTCCTCCATTATGTTCTAGATTTGAGGCTAAACAATTTCTTAAAGGCGTCCTTCACATCAGACCTCCCGGAAAACCTCTTCCTCCTCCATGGGATCATAATCTTGTTTTGGAGAAGTTAACTCAGGCTCCTTTTGAGCCTGATGCTTCAGCTTCCTTGCAACATTGTTCTTGGAAGACGGTCCTTTTGTCAGCTCTTACTTCTGCCAGACGGGTGTCTGAGCTTCATGCCTTTTGGCTTGTCATCCTTTTTTGATATTACATAAGGACAGGTTGTCCTTGCGTACTAATTCTTCTTTTATGCCTAAGGTGGTTAATGAATTGTCATTTAATCAGTCTATTAGCTTGCCTACTTTTCCCCTCAATGCAATCTGATAGTGAGAAGAGTGCTGCATACTTTGGATGTGCAGAGACAACTCTGTTTTTATTTGGTTAAGACTAAGGCCATTAGAAAATCTGATTGGTTGTTTCTTTTCATCCTAGGTCCTTAGAATTAGCTGTAGCCAATCAAACAATTTCTTCTTGGATTTCAAAGGCTATTTCTTTTTGTTTTCATGGTAAGAGCCTTCATTCCTCTGTATAAGGTCATTCTTCTAGGGCTGTGGCTTCTTCTGCTGCTTTTTTCAAGAGGTTGGATACTACTATTTTGAAGCAGTTACCTGGACTTCTGTGCACACTTTTACCAAGTACTATAAGTTGGATAATATCTTCACAGCTAGAACTGGTTTTGTTGTAGAGGGCTCTACTGCTCCTTCCTCTTGCCAAGTTTCTTCTTGAGCTTTGGCACTCTCCCATAAGTGAAGAATACTGCAACAGTGAATAGTACAGTTGTGTAAAATCTTACCATACCAGTAGATGTCCTGTTGCAGTATTCACTCCCTCCCTTCTTCCCCATAGCCCTTTTCCTTCCTGGATGTATTGTTTACCTCCTGGCTTTCTTTAAATTGGGTGTTCCTATTGAGGCAATCAGTTCTGAGGATGGTACATCCAGACGTCACCTTTATGCCATATGGTACGTGAGGAGCATATGGGTAATATTCGGCATACCTTAAAGCAGCAGTAGGCTTTGGTTTTCTGGCTGACGATGGGCTTCTACAGCATGGAATCCCCATAAGTGAAAAATACTGCAACAGTGAAGGAAAGGGCAACTACTGTTATGGTAAGATTTTATACAACTACACTTTTTTGATGAAGGTACCAGGATCTCTAATGGCTGTGTCAGTCTTTAGCTAGGTCCCCTTTATGTGATAGTCAGTGAAATAGGCTTGTTTCTCAAAGGCATTTACATTATTTTTTTTTATCATTAAGCTTAGGGCCATGGTACACCAAATATTGTTTCTAGCAAGCCTCTCTAGAAGGGTATGAATATCTGCAGGGGGTGTACATGTTAGCACCAGTTTGCAGTCTTTGGCAAGTGTGGTTAACTGCGGAGTTTAGACTTTTACCTTTGCATCAGTGAAGTAGGTGCCTTTGAGGAAGAAACCCAGGATGGAGTCATGAGAAACACCACTAGTTATCTGCCTTTTAGAGAAGATGCCACCAGCTGTTACTGAGTGCATTCAGAGAGACAATTTGCAACCCAGTGGTTGATGCTGAGGTTTATGTGTTGACTAATGAATTTATCAGTAATACCAAGGAATCGTATTAAAGACTTTATTGAGGCTCAGATAGGAAGTGTGGATAGCATAGCGTAATCTTTGTCAATGGCATCTGTTGCATTTTCAAAGAAAGCAACAAGATTAAGTAGACAAGTTCTACCTTTTACAAAGTGAGATAGATTACAGTTGAGGGTTTGTCACCAATCTCATTGTTTGTGATTCACTGATATTACATTTCATGACCTTACAGGTCAAGGTGCAGAGACTACTAGAACAGTAACTGCCAGATCTGTGGTGGAGCCATGAAACGATGGCCATTCTCTAGAGATCAGGTACATACCCCTTTGAGACACCAAGTTGGGAGAAAGTCCGTTATGTAATCTGGGCCCTTAAAGCTGCCTTTTTTTTTATCTTCTCAGATTTGATTCATAGTGATTTTGGGAAAAGGATTGATTAGTGATTCAAGGTAAAGGGAACATAATGATGGGTGGGAGGTTTGAAACTAGAACTGAATTTTCCAGTTAGGATGTTGGTTATGGGATCAGAATAGCTAGTGATGTTCAGTTATAGTTTGGTGCAGTGTTTAGGTGCTACTTGTGGTATTCCTAATAGTTCCAAAAGGCCTTGTGGTTATCTTTTGACCAAATGGCTCCTTTCAGTTCATATCATGCCTCAATATTCCTAATGGCATTCATAAGTTCTTTGCTGGCCTGGCTAAGTGCCTTCATATTGGGGGATGTGGGGAATCATTTATATGAAACAAGTTTCTCATTGTACTTAACACTGGAGAGGGTTGGAGTTCTCATTACATTGGTTTGGATAGGAGTAGAAGTCTAAGGTGTGTGTAATGACCTTAGTGATTGGGTCATGGGGGCTACATTTGAATTTCTTCAGGCCCTCAAGCAATAATATTAGGCTTGCTTTGGAGAAATCTCTGAATATGGTAGCGTTAATGAGGAAGATGGTATATGTTTTCAGGGAGAAGATAGCAGTTTGGTGGTCAGATTTGATCAGGAAGGAAACTGCTTTAGTTGGGGATGCAGGCAGAAGTGACATTCATGTGTGTTGTCACATCTAGTAAGAACTTTGACGTTTTGATTTAGGAAGTTTGTATTGATAAATGTTTTTACGTAAGATTTCATTTTTGTATATTCCATTAGGGAAATTAATCACCCAGGTTGGCCTACTGGTATTAACATGTTCAAAAATCAACTTTTCAAGGTAGCTGTCATGGTCATCCATAGACATGGAGGGGACTGTGTCATTGGTAGTAATGCAGTAATTGGCTTTCAGTGAGTAAAATGTGCAGAGTTCCAAATTTGTGTCCTAAGGAATTTGGTTTGAAGTAATGAGGGTGTTTATAAATACAAATACTCCTCTATTGCTAACAGACTGTTTGAGTGAGTGATAGATGCAGCAGCCTGGTTTGGAAAGAATGCTGAGTGAAACCAAGTTTCAGTAACAATACATGTGTGTGAGTGAGTGTCAGGGAGGCCACATGATTTGACAGCTTCTTGTTCACACTTTACATTGAGCAGCATCACCTTAATGTATATTGGATTGGAATTTACTAGGTTAGTGTGTCCAAGAGATGGCCTTTGTCTAAAAAAGGCAGAACAGGATAGACATAGTTTTAGCCAGTCTGTAGAAGCTCTGAGGAGACAGAGAGAGAGAGAGAGAGAGATGCAGGGCATCCCTGGTGAGCCATGCTGGCCTGTAAATCATTGCATTCCATGCTGGCACACATTGAACCCCCATGCAGTGACACTAGCTAGTCACTTGCTAAGTTAATTGTTTTGTTTTGGAATTGTAAAATCATTTTCAGAGATTGCAAAATACTACTAAAATCAAGTGTCTTTCTTGTCTCTGGCATGAATGGACAGCTCAGCCATGCACCATGTCTTTCTGCATCTTTGGAAGGGGACATCTAAGGTAATTCAGTCTGACGTAGTCTTATTTGGGGGGGGGGGCAACAGTCATAGGATGTAAAGGCTGTCATCACATGAATCCTGGAGTCAGAGAGAGAGAGCTTACCGTTTCAGTCTCTTAGTTCAGCATGGTGAGTGGAACATCAGTGTTTCTGATTGTGGGCTCCCCTATTACTAGTATGTTGTGGCAACAGTTTATGAAGATATGTGTAGGCTTGGAACAAGACTGACAACTCTTAGGTGTGGAAGAAAGTGCATGTGTGAGTGTATAGCTGAGATTTGCCTTAACAGCATCTTTGAGGCTTAACTATTGATTTTTTACAGCCACAATGTAAATGGGTTTAGTGTATAGTAACTGTGATATGATGGCATGCTGCTTACTGACAGCACTGTATACGAGAGGCTAGCCTCTAGACTGTGCTTACTGATGTGGTATGTGAGAGGCTAGCCTCCAGAATGTGCTTACTGACGTGGTATGAGAGTGGTTAACCTCCAGACTGTGCTTACTGATGTGGTATGTTAGAGGTTAGTCTCCACGCTAATTTTCCATACTTTTCACAAATTGCATGAGTGCAGTATAAGAGTAAAGGATTGCACCAGAGTTCATATTGCAAGCAGGCTGGTGATAGAGAAGATCAGAGCAGATTAGTTCTTGTCAACATGGGCTCACAATGAGTGATCAGATAAGTTACCACAAGGATGGAATAGAAAGAGGGGGTGAAGGTTTAGCATAATGGTTAAGGTCTTTACCTCACAAATACAAGGTGCAGTATTTGATTCTGACCTCTGGTTATTGGCTAAGCTTGTAATAGTTTACAGACTGATAGCCTAGTATTTACCTATGAAGGAGCTTTGAGTTCAACAGTGTGTCTTCTCTTCATAGGTTCATAGGTAGGTACTAGGCTATCGGCCTTGGGGCCTATACAAGCCCAGCCAAAAAGGTACCCTGGCTTTTGCCACCCAAGAAAATTATTTTCCTGTGCCACTGTTGAGCAGAGCCACAGAGGTGATCCCCGGGGTGAATTTCCTATTTCCCACCCAGTCATCAAGATTTTTCTTGAAGAGTGCTAATGAGGAGCTTTGTTTGATATAGATAGGTAGTTTATTCCAGAGTATGGGAAGTCTCTGGGACAGGAATCTATCCCTCCGGCATGTTCTGTTTATTGTGGTGATAAGGTTTAGGTCCCTAGAGCGTGTAGCTCGGAGGGATTGGGATTTCTTTAAGTGGAGCATGTCCAACAGTTCTGGGTTTGACATAGCTTTGTATGTTAGGCAGAGATCACCTCTGAGTAGGCGATATGCGACAGAGTAAAGCTGGAGTTTTTTGAGACGGTCTGCGTAGGGCATCTGTTTGAGGCCGGTAATCCTCTTTGTGAGGTATTTCTGTGCCCTTTCCAGTTGTTGTAGATGTCTTGTGAGGTACATACCAAAAGGGGCATTGTACTCTATAATGGGTCTAATGAGTGATGAGTAGAGGGGAACAATTACCTCTTTTTTTCTGGATGAGAAACCTTTTGTGATGAGGTGTGCCACGTAGAAGGATTTCCTGACTACTGTGGTGATGTGATTATCTGCTACTATCTGTTAACTAATGTCTCAATGATTTTGCCTTTTAAACTGAGATGAATGTCAATGAAGCAGAGAGGGCTGGGTAGGTTATTAAGGCAGTGGGCATCAGTGACTTTTCATTGGAGAGACAGTTGAAGAAAATAGACAAAGAGCATAGCAGAGGAGCAAGTAGGGGTGACCCTGAGAATGGCTTGATGTCATTGATATTCATTGTAAGGAGTTTGATTAAGAAGATGGGGAAGCTATAAACTGGTGATAATAGGCAAGGAGGACAGATGTTGCTGGTATCACAGAAACATGGGTTATGGGCAGTTTTGTTATGTGGAGGTACTGAGTTATAAGTTATTTAGGAATGAATGGCCTGTTTGGAGAGAAAATGAATGAAAAGCAGCAATACAGACAGGAAAAGCAGTACTACCTTGTAAAAGGGTGAAAAGGCCATGGTAGAGTTTGAATCCTAGGGTTAGTTATATTATTGTTCTTTAAGAGTTGATTTGTAAAGTAGTAGTGATTCATTTGTATACTGAAATGCATTTCATTTAGTATATACTTGGCTGTTTCTCCCAAATGTAATTGCATAAACATTTGCTTGTTTGAATTTCATCTGTTTTATAAAGTGGTTTGTGATTAAGTGCTAATATAAAAGTTGAGTTGATGTTAACATGGGTGGTGGAGAGTGCTTATGGATAGGTAATAGTGCACCAGCCTAAGACGTTTCAGTAAGGGAGTATGAAAAGCTGCGAGAGCAAGAGTAAAGGAATGTGTGGTGGTAGGAGGAAAGTTATACTAATGGAGAATCTGAATCAGCAAGGAGCAAACTGGAATATTCGAAGCTCCAGTGTAGACAAGGAAGTTAAAGTTGATTGAAGTCTTTGATCATCAAGTGCTCAGTCAGCTGGTGCAGGATTGTATCAGAAAGGAAAGAAGCATGGATGTTGTCTTAATCAAAATGAAGAAAGAGTTCAGGGTTGTCTAGGTGAAGGCAATATCTACACATAAAGTTGTGGTTTAGAGTGGGGGGATGGGTAGGAATACAAAGTTAAAAGTGCTGGCATGAGATTTTAGGAGATTGGATTATGTTCAGATGTAGGTGAATTAGATGCTTGAATACAGCTTGAGGGAGTTAACAAAGGTACAAAAGGGAAAAATGAAGGCCAGTGCATTAACATAAGAATGCAAACTTGTTGGTTAGGACAGTGCTATGATTTATGGTGGATGATAGGGTAGAGCCCTAGCCTGAGTACCTGAGAATCGGAAGAGGCTGACTTGGTGCCATAGGGGGATAGATCCATGTCTCTGACCCAACCAACCAGGGATGTGTCACAGGGGGTATCTCCCACTAAAGCATCCCCATTGGAAACTGAGATCTAGTAGAAGCTGTCTAGTCAAATGAGACAGAATTTGCCTGAGGATCTGCTGCATTTGCATAAGTGAATGTTGCTGTCATGCTTTACCCTTGCTTGCCTGAATTTGTAGCTTTTATGTGGCACACAATTATGTCAGGGTACATTGCAAACATCTAATGCTCTCTGTATGAAGGCCACACCTGCAGATGATCTCCACACATTTGAGAATAAATGGATAGAGTTTCTGTGACCTGCCATACAGTTAGATTTTGGGCCAAAATAGTGGTTGTACTTATGTATGGGGAGACAGGAAGAATCCAGGAAAACACAGTTCTGTTTGCCTAACAGTATTACTGGGGAAATCATGTAGATAATCCAGAGGGAAAGACTAGTTGTTTTCTTAATGGATAACATTTTCCAGGACAGCATGGAACCACGGCCCTGGCCAGAAGGAGATGTTGTATAAACGTTTTTCTTCAACTGGGTTACAAGAGAATTTTTTAGGGGTATGGCAGTAGGTGTCTATGTAGACATCTCCAAAGTCTTTGATTTGTTCCCCTAGATGTGGGTGCTAGGAAACCTACAGGGAGTAGAAGGTAGAACTACAACTGTGAAACTGATTGAAGGGCAGGACACAGAGGGTATTGGAAAGAGCAACAATGACAAGAATAAGAGACATGATTAGCAGACTACAGCAGTGTTTGTTTTTGGTCCATTACTCTTCATTTTGTTCTTTTCAAACATACATGAACGTGTAGAAAACAGGGTCAGACTGTCCTGCTGCTGAGAATGAAAGGAAGTGATTGAAAGGACTAACCAAGTGGGCAGAAAGGTGGCAGTTAAGATTCACTGCAGAGAAATACAAAAAATTGTAGTCTGGTCACCATGTAGGCAGTTGAAGTCCAATATAAACAAATACTTCAAGTACAGAGTTGTTTCTTTGCATCAGCTAGGTATAGTGGAACCAATGTCGTCAAAGCAAGAAAAGGAAGTGAGATGTTGATTACTCATTGTTTTGGGCTTGTAGGAGCAAAATGAGAGGATAAGGCAACAGCAAAAAGAATTTTGTGAAGTATCTTCATGGGGATGGACTTTACAAGCAATGAGGTACACATCACATTCTTCCAGGTCATGCTCAAGTTATTCCTGCAGTACTGAATGCAGCTTTATAGGTCATACAAGGTGGTGGTGCTGCGATAGCGTTGTCGCCTCACAGTAAGACGCTGTCCGGTTCGATTCTTAGCTAGAGTGTCTTCTGTGTGGAGACATGCGTGAATGGGCGTACCTTCGTTGAAGGTTGTGCGTCAGGGCTGGTAACTCGTCACGTAAAAATCAACTGCCAGTCATTAGCGGACCGGAGTTCCGCTGTGGCGACCCCTAACCGGGAAAAGCTGAAAGACACAACAACAAGGAGAGGGACCTCATGGTGCTGGAAGGAGTACCAAAAGGTGTTTGCAATCTTGGGGATAAAGTTGCGACTTAAGTCTAAAAGATATAAATCTCTTTTTCACTCGGATCTGGAAGTGATGGGTATACAAGATGTGATGTAAAGGTATTATCATGAAGGGGAAGAATGGGACAATGCAGGGTTGTATGGATGTACTATTCTGTGGATCTTGAAAAATACTCTTCCACAGGAATGTGGGCACTCATGAGATAGACTGTCAGAATGGCCTTCAATGAGGGTATGAAACAGATGGAGGGAGGCAGAATGTTGAATGCACATATCAATGGCAGACTAAATGGCTTTTCTCCTTTCTGCTGTCTAGCAACTGTAATGTAATGCTTCAGGTGTTGCTTCTGGGTAATCCATGTGAAACATTCCTGGGCTGTTGATCATTACTGGAGCCCTTTGAACTCACGTTTTCAGATATAAAGTTCTGCACTACATCAGCCCTAGCTGTTCTGGCACTGATCTTTCCTTTGTTTACCCCTGCCACAATATGTACCAGCAAATGTTCTTAATAGGCCTGTGTTAGCTTTATAATTTCAGCTCTCTGCAGAATTTTGTGGAGCTTTATTTATTGTTTGAAGGCTCATATATGACTTAGTACATGTCCACCAACACACTGGTTTAATGCCACCAAGCCTCACCTCTTTGACCTTTAGGTATACAGACTGCAGCAGATATGCCTGTGGCTATGGCCTAGATTTCTATTCTAGTTCGTACCTAGTCTGAGTTCAAGTACATGGTGGTGCTTTTCTTAATTTTGTTTCAATTTTTCCTGGCAGTTATTTCATCCCATTTCCTAGTCTGTACATTTGAACTTATTCTTTCTTTTACTTCTAGCCATTCAACATTTTTATGTTCTACAGGATCTTCATAGATATTTCTCTAAAAATGTGTCTATTTCTTCTTTTTTGGTGATGTTTCTATTCTTTTTGCCTTGTTTCCCAATTCTCTGAGACATTTTTTTTGGGTTATCAATAAATTGTTTATTTTTTTTTACTTTTCCTTTATATTTATCTGCATATCTTCTAAGTTTTTCTGCCTGTGCTGATACCTTTAGTTTGTTGTTTGCGGTAGTGTATGATAGATCCTGGTCTATTCTGATACTGCACATTGCTTTTATCATGTTGATCTGAGTATTTTTGTTGATTTAACAAGTTTGGAATTCCAGATAAACATTCAGAAGTCGTCCTTGACCACTTCACATCGGATTATGATTTAGGATGTCCTTACAGACAGTTTGCAGCCATTTTTGAAGCATTCTTATTTCAGTGTCTGACTTCAGCCAGAGAGGTTCCCAGGATTCTGGGGATCATGGCGTGTAAGTTTCTCATGATTCCTCTCACTAGGCTGTTCATGAAAAAGATTCTATGGTATATAAATACGTGGGCCCAGCACTTTCATCTTTCAGATACCCATCCTGAACCTTGTTTTTATGGAGCTGCACTGGTGGACATTGCAAATACAGGAATCTGTTCATCATTTCCTTTTCTCCTCAAACTCTGAGTTAATCTGTACCTACAAGTGCCTCAGAAATTCCTTTGTGACATTTCCTATGAGGGTGAAGGTGCAAGGCCTGTAAGACTCTTCAGAAAGACCAAAGCATGTTATTGGGGAACAGCTTTTGAGAACTGAATCAATACCAGGAAGATCCCCTTTGTTAAAATTCCATTTGTGAGGGTCTGTCCTGGTCCTGCTCTGTTTATCTGCCACTATGCTTTGCTCTTAGAGTGTAATATGCTTGGAGAGTTAAAGAATGCTGAAGGGCTAACTCCCATATATCTTTTTCAAACTAATATGCGGCCCTCTTTCAAAACAGATAATTTTATACACGCTTTTTTCATTCCCTTATAAGGCAGCATTTCTTTATATATTTCCACCCTTTCTACTGATATCCATGATAATTGTATTTGAGATTTGTTCACTAGGAAAGTCTAACTGGGCGAAAAGAACCCATTTTCAGTGGATATCAGGGGAGAAGAGCTGCAATATGCACACAATTAAACATTAAATAAACATTTAAGAGATAAAAATGTCAGCAATTGAATGTTAGGAAAAGTATCTATATGTTCAAGTTTGGCCATAAAAGTTTTGATATATTAACATGTAGTAAAAATGATTTACAGTGACTCTTGACAGAGAGTTTGACTTTATTCATTATTAGTACATTAACATATAGCAAAAAGAAATATACAGTCTTTACCCGAAGAGATTTATGTGCATTTGTGAAGCCATAAATAAAAAAGAAACTGTAGAGATATATTTATGTTTACATAGTCAGAAGAGGCAATGAGACTAGCAGCAGAGATTAAGCTGTCAGATTAGTGGTAGTATACAAGGTGGTGAATAGTTTGAGAGAAAAGGTAGATTTGAGTAGAGAACTGAAGCTGCATGAAGCACATAAAAGGAGATTAATACACTGAGTACAGGCAGTATAGGGATAAAGAGAAAGGGTGAGGGAAGGATGTTGAAGTTGGTGAGAGTTTAGCCAGGTGTTGAACAGTAACAGAGCTTTGATTTAGGTTGGAATTCCTTTAGGGAGTGTTTAAAGGCCTATAAATTACATATAGACCTGATGGCTAAAGGTGCTGAGTTCTAGTAGATAGCTACAGAGTAGGAGTAGAGGCAGAGTCCTGGAGTTTTCTATGATTTTGGGTGGAAATCAGAGGTCTATTAGTTTGATAGTGTAGAAGTATGTTGTTAAGTGCAGATTAAGTGTATAGTTTGTGCATGAGGGTATGTGCTGTGGTAATCTGCATGTAGGTGTCAAGGAAATAAAAATTAAATAAACAGTCTTGATAGAGTTTCAAAATTTATTAGAAATTGCACATGTGGGAGACCGAACCAAAGTCAGTAATGTCTCCCTGGACAAACATGTCCAGGTATTTTTTATAAGAAAATACAAGTGAAAATAACAAGTGTTATGTATCAGACCACTGCCAGTATCCAATAAAAAGTTGTTTACTATTTCGATCTGTAAATATAGTTACTCATTAGAACAGTACTAAATATCTAAAATAAAATGGCAATGTCCTAAAAATAGGTTAGTTAAAACATCCTTCTCCCAAGTCAGCATTAGTAATGTTACAATGGTGAAATGTTTTCATGAGAAACTAGAAGGAATGCAGTCTTAAGCAGACTAGCTGATACATTTTAATCCATTCACATGTTCCAGCTATCAAGCAGTTTCCGCAAAATTCATAAACAGGCGCAGGCCATACTTCTGCATATGTGCAGTTATGTTGTTTACTGATTAAAAGAATTTGCTGACATGATTAAACGTTTAGTTATGCGCACTGACCATGTACTCACTTCCTCTTTCTCCGACATGCACAGTTCATTCTACACTTTCTTATTATTTATTTATTATTAGTAGTAGTAGTAGTATTTTTCCACCTAGCTAGCTGATGGGGAAGTTCTAGCCAGTTTAATTTCTGGATGGATATGCAGTAGTGGGTGTAGTTTGATGGAATTGTTGCAACTTTTGCTACTTTAGTAAAAATTTACTGCAGTTTGGATTTTAATGAAGTTTATAGGTTGGTGAGTATGGTTGTCCAGTAAAAGAGAAAGGGTAGGACATATCTGGTGGCAAGGTTAGATTTGATTTTTTTTTTTTTTTTTAGATATTGCTGGGTATATATGAAAGTTGAATTTAAGTTGGTCATTTATAGCCATTCCCAGAAGTAGTGACTACTTGTATTTCAGTATTATTTAGGAAGTAGATTTTAAAGTTGGATTTGTTGGTATTCTATGATTTTGTGGAGAATATAAGAAGCTTGTTTTCTTAAGCTTGATGAAGAGAAGGGCATTTAATAGTCAGGTTTTATAGAAGTGAAGACATCTTGTATGATTTGTTGGAGATGTATTAAATTGTCAGAAGAGCAGATTAATGTAGTTTCATCCGTGTATTGAATAAGGGAGGTCTGACAGGAGAAAGCATGAAGATTATTAATAAAGTGGTATTAGGCAGGTAAGGGGACAGAGAGTTTTGCTGTTTTACTAACTGTTGCCTGTGTAATGGATAACTGTTGAGCCAGTTGAGTGAAGGGGGAGGAATGCCAGTAGTGGGCATTTGTTGCTGGAGTTTGGGTTTGAGACACTGTATCAATTGTCTTTAGTAGTTGAGGAATAGAGAGGAGGCAAGTTTGTCATTGTCTCCAGTTTTATTTATGGTATCAGTGAGGAACAGTAGGGGGCAGTGTTTATTGTGTGGTTAGGTCAGAAGCTGTATTTGGTAGAGGAGGGTAGCTGATTTTGAAGGAGATGGTAAAGAACTTTTGTGGGCCATTTTTCAAGCTGTTTGGAGAGAGGGATAATATTGCATTTGGACAAAAGTTGGATATGTCTGTTGACTTTCCACCTTTGTGGAGAGGGATGATAGAGGCTGTTTTTTTCCCAAAGGGTTAAAACATCTGCTTCTTGGATTGACCTGTTAATTTAGTATGCCTGTTGGCAATGAATTCAGCAGCAGGTATTCTGGTGAGAGGTTATCAGCAGAGGTGGAGCATGGTTTTAGTTTTTGTGTAATTCTTTATAGTGATAGTAGAGACAGGTTGTAGGATAAAGGTGTGTGTGCTCTGTTGTTGCATGTGAGGGTTAATTTTGGAAAGGGGAAGACAGTGGGCTGTCAGGGATCTTGTAGGGCGAAGACTGCTATAGTGTATCTATAGCAGATATATTATTAAGGGGATGTTGTGGTTGGTTAGGGATGGATTGGAAGAGGGAAGTGAGTTTTTTGGTAACAGATGAGATGATGTCAATAAATTAAGTATTAAATATTGAATGCAACTTGTTGGGAGAATATTTCTGGAGATTGATTAGGGTCTGTTTTTATGCTGGGATTTATTAGGGATCTAATGGAAGCCCAGACATTATTTGGGTTTTGTTTAAGGTTGGTTTGTAGATTGGTATAAAATGCTTCTTGTCATAGGTTATCTGTTTTTTGACCAGGCTCAGTTGTCTGAAGGTTATCAGGTTTTCATGGCATTTGTTTTGTTTTGCCATTTGCTCTCTAAGGTTTTTGGAATGCTAATTTACTGAGACAGGGAGCATGGTTAGTTTTAATTCTTTTTTTGAAATATAGTAGATAGGCTATTTAGTGTGGATTCAGAATGACTCTCTTGTGGTGACCCATTTTGGCCCAGGCAATACTGGATCTCTCATTTTATGGAATTGGCTGAGCGCAATTATCCCAAGCTCCCTCAATGTTTGGACCTATTCTGACAAGACAGCGGGAGTTTGATATACCCTATTATAAATATTTTAAATTATCTTCCTGAATTCTGATACATTTAAGCACCTCTTTATAGAAGACAGGCAGCAAGTACTAAATGAGAGAAGAAATCCCATTACTAGAAAATCTTATATTGACGTGTTAAATTTTTTTTTTACATGGTGCTTACCCAGTAATCGGGGTGGTGCTGAAATGTTTGTGAGTGTTACTAGCCTCTAGAATGAGTTCTTCTTTGTCAGGGTACATCTTTTGGTCACTTCAGTATGCTTGCTTAGGGATCCTTTTTTTTTTTTAAATACTTTTTTAGTAAAACCGAACCTGGTAGGAGTACCAGAAATCACAGGCTGCTCCTCCCTGAGATCTTAACATTCTGCCGGGAAAGTTAACCACATCTCCAACTGAGCCTACACTTCATGCAGATTTCATTACATGGAAAACTGTTGTTCTCTTTGTTCTAACATCTGCAAGATGAGTACCTAAGTTGGAAGTTCTCTTTGTGGGTTTTTTCTGTCTGGTTTGCTTTGGGAATAGGGTATCAATAAGAACAAATCCCTCAATCATGCCCAAGGTTTTTGAGTTCTTTGTATCAGGCCATCAATCTCCCAGAGTTGTATCCTAACTCTTAGAAGTGTGGAGAAAGGATTACTCATACTCTGACATGCATAGGCAGCTCAGTTACTATCTTGACAGAATCAGTTTAGAAAAGCCAATCAACTATTTATTTCTTATTTTGGGACTAAGAAAAGACGATCTGTGTTCAACAGAATGTTTACAGTTGGTTGTCCTCAGCTACTGGCTTTTTACACCCACCATAATAAACTCCTTCCAGGTAGTATTAAGGCACACTCTCCAAGGGTCTTTTCTTTGATTGCATATTTGGAAAAGTGTGGACTCTGATGTTCATCGTGTTTCACTGTTGCAGTCATGACTGTAGGGTTCTCCCCTGCCGGCAGGCAGCCCTCGGTCGGCCAGAATCCCAAAGTCTGGGTCTGGCGTCGGCTGTTCAGCCATGCGCCCTGACGTCAGAGCGCCAGGAGTACAAAGCTGACAGCCGACGCCATCTTCTCCAGTCTTTCTTGCCGTGCGGTGATAGCAGTTCGTATTTGCCGGTCGGCGGACTCCTGACGAATTTCACTGATTTCCTTCGGACCGAAGAATTTTCTTCTCCACTCAAAGCTAAGTACCCCGTTGGGGAAACTTTTTTCTTGCTCCTCTCCGATGTCAGAAAAAGTTAATAATTGTATTTCATGTGGGAAGCAAATACCTCATAAGGATTTTCATTCTTACTGTATTCCTTGCTTGGGCCCTGACCACGACGTAGCTAGTTGTCGGTTTTGTGCTAGATTCAATCAACGTACAATTAAGCGAAGGTACGATTTTGCTTTTCATTACTTCGGTAGGCGCTTTAACTACAAAATGTCGTCAGATACAGTCCCGGCTACCGGAGTTCATAAATGTCGCAAGGATAAAGACAGGCCTCCGTGGTCCAAATCTGATGATATCGCACAAGCGGAGCCAGCTTCAGGTTTGGCCGTCGTCAGCCAGGCGCTTTTGCAGCCCCTGTCGCCGGCCATTTCAGAACCGATGGCTGAAACGGACTCTCACGAGGAGCCAACCAGGCCTTTGAATATTTCTGTTGCAGGACCTTCGGACAACACTCCTTTGGATGGGTCCGGAGCCACTGTGCAGGTACCGGCTTCCGAAGGAGTTTTCAGGCCTACTCAGCTACTAATAAAGGCAAAGCCAAAGACAAAGGCAAAGACTCCTTCAAAATCAAAGACTCCTACACAGGCTTCTTCTGAACCGGCTCCCAAGTCACAAAAGCAGTTACTCAAGATGGCGGAGGATTTGATTACTATGATTAGGGGTTCTCATCCCCCTCCAGACAAAAGGCCAAGGCAGGATATTTCTTATGATTCCTCTGATCAGGCTTCTGTTTCCTCAGTTTCTTCTTCTGATCAGAAATATTCTTTCCCTCCTTATGAGGACTCTGATGCTGAAGAATCCATTCCTTCAGCTTCTCCCCCTGAGGATTTCTCTTTTGGGGAAACTTTGCATGAAATGAGTGAACATTTCCACTGGGAAGGACAGGAGTATTCGGAATCCAAGAAAAGGCTGAGGGAATTTCTTCTACTTCCCCAACATAGACCCCTGGCTATCCCTCCTGTTCTGGATATTGTGGATGATGCCTTTTCGGAGGCTAACTTAACCCCTGACTCTTTTCCTCCTGCTCCTGTGAAACCTGATAGATATTACAGGGTTCCTGATTCCCATCAGTTCTTATACAAGAACCCTTCTGCTGACCCTGAAACCATTTCCCAGGGTCCTAAGGGAGCTAAGGCCGCTTCTGCCAAAAATCCTACTCGTACTGAAAAGGATTCTCGATCCTTAGAAAGATGGGGCAAAAAAGTGTACACTTCTGCGACTTTGTCCATTAGGGCTTTAAACTGTCAGTTTCATATGTTTAAATACCAGCAATTTCTATTGTCTTTCTTAAAACAAAAGCTTACTTCCAATTCTGCCTGTGCAGAGGATAAGGAATTACATGATTTATTGCATGCCACTGAACAGGTTGGGAAACATGGTTTACACTGTGGATTTGATGCCTTGGAGGCTTCTTGTAGGGCTGCGGCCTCTGGCACAGTCATTAGGAGGCATGCACGGCTAAAGGAACAAAATTTACCTGAACAGGTAAAGGCAAAACTTTTGGATGCTCCTGTTCAGCCTAATGTGTTGTTTGGATCAAAAGCTGAAGAGGTGATTAAAAAGATGGAGGACAAGGCGAAATCAATGCAAACAGTTAAAGATTTCTTACAAGTACAGCCTCCAAGATTTAGCAGGAATTGGCCTTCGAAAAATGGGTCCTTTCCCACTTCAGACAGGCCTCAGAGGGGTAGATATAGACGTTCCAGAGGGAGGCCTCAATCACAAGCTGCTTATAGATCAAGACAGTGGACTGCTTCCACCCCTAGGGGAGGAGAGGACAGGTCACAATCTCAAAGGAAACACACTCAATGACTCCCTCGGTGGGGCTACAGGAATTTCTTACCTGGAAGCCCCTCTCGGAGGAAAACTCTCTCTTTTTTATCAAAATTGGACTCAAATAATCCAAGACAAATGGGTTTTGGATGTGGTTTTAAGAGGTTACAAATTCCATTTTCATACCTTGCCAAGGCCAAGTGGATGGCCAGACCTTCCAAAACATCAATGGATGGAGGCCTTAAACCAGGTGGAAGCTCTTTTGGCTATGAATGCCATAGAACTGGTTCCTCTTTCAGAGAGGGGAAAAGGGTTTTATTCAAGGCTCTTTCTAGTCCCAAGGAAACAAAACTCATGGAGACCCATTCTGGATCTGTCGGTCTTGAACACCTTTCTAGAGATTCCAAAATTCAAGATGCTTACTCTACAGCAGCTACTTCCAATGCTGTCCAAAAACGCATGGATGGTAACTTTGGATTTAAAGGAGGCATATTTACACATTCCCATCAGGCAGGATCGCAGAAAATACCTCAGGTTCATAGCCGGATCGAGGCACTTTCAATTCTCTGCGCTGCCCTTTGGATTGTCTACTGCGCCCAGGGTCTTCACCAAATGCCTGGCTCCAGTAGTAGCTTACTGCAGACTCAAGGGAATTCAAATTTACCCTTATCTGGACGATTGTCTAATTCAGGCAGACAGCAAGGATGTCTTACTCCAGCATCTAGACTTTGTACAGAACCTCCTCAAATTCCTGGGATTCTCTGTAAACATAAAAAAGTCCAATTTGACACCATCACAACAGATAACTTTTCTGGGTGCTCTTCTAAACACCACAACCCAGATGGCATTTCTGACATCACAATTACAGCTGGCTTCAACTTTCAAAACCTTGACAACTTTAACTCGGCTATCTGCAAGGAAATTCCTGCAGGCTTTGGGTTACATGGCCTCCTGCATCCTTCTCGTACCATATGCAAGACTACACATGAGGAAAATACAGTGGCACCTAAAAAGTGTATGGTCTCAGCATTGCCACAGTTTAGACATACTGATCTCCGTCCTTCCTTGCCTTCAAAAGGAATTTCTTTGGTGGTCCAGGGCATGTGCTCTAAACAAAGGGAAGCCCTTCCGTCTGCCTCCTGCCACTCAGATTCTAACCACGGACACCTCGGATTATGCTTGGGGAGCCCATTTTCAGGGCAACTGTCTGCAGGGCCTTTGGACAAAGGATCAGAAGCACCTGCATATCAATTTAAAGGAAATGTTAGCCGTTCAGAAAGCTCTATTGGCCTTCAGGATTCTTTTACAACCAGGACAACTACTAATACGGACAGACAACACCACAGTTATGTGGTACATAAACAAGCAAGGGGGATCTCATTCCTACCCCTTTGCAGACTAGCCATGGATCTATGGAACACAGCTCTAGCTTGCAATCTGGATCTTCAAGCTCAGTTTCTACCAGGGAAACAAAACTTCCTGGCAGACAGTCTGAGCAGAAACCTTTCGGATCCACACGAGTGGATGCTGGACACCAAAATATTCAGGATGATAACAGCAGTCTGGGGATGTCCTCACATAGACCTCTTTGCATCCCATCTCAATCATCAGCTACAGAATTTTTGCACCAGGACTTTCCGCAGAGAAGCTTGGAAAGTGGATGCCCTGTCATTCAGTTGGAGGAACCTCTCGGGATATGCCTTTCCACCTCTTCCTCTTCTTCCACGGATCTTATTGAAGATAAAACAGGACAAGCCCAAGATGATAATCTTGCTGGCTCCAAATTGGCCTCGGCAGTTTTGGTATCCTACTCTAAAAAACCTATGTCTGGAGCCCCTTGGGTTTTACCTCAGTCTCGAACCTTCTGTCCCAGCATCAGGGTCAGGTTCTACACTCTCATGTCAGAACTCTCAGCCTGGCGGCCTGGTTAATCCAGGGCCTTTGATTTCTTCTTTCCTACCCAAGCAGGTTATGGATGTCATTTTAGAAGCCAGACGTCCTAGCACTAGAAAATCTTATGCAGGAAAATGGAAAAGATTTTGTTCCTGGATGCAGGCTCAGGATTCTGATCCTCTTCTTCCTAACATTACCTTAATTTTACTTTACTTGACAGATCTCTTACATAAGGGTCTCTCTTTCTCTTCCATTAAGATACATGCCTCTGCTATTTCTGCTCATTACAATACAGACCCTCCCATCTTTTCCCACCAGCTCATGAGACAGTTTCTCAGAGGAGCTAAGAACTTAAGACCTCCTAGATCTCCTCCCATTCCTGCTTGGGATCTCAACTATTTTCTGGAAAAACTAACCTTGCCTCCTTTTGAGCCTGCTGCCTCTTCTGATATCAAGTTTTTATCTTGGAAAACAGCAATCTTGTTAGCCCTAACCTCTGCCAGGAGAGTTTCAGAGTTACAAGCTCTTATGGCTGTGGAACCTTATATTATTTTTCATCAAGACAGAGTATCTTTGAGGACTAATCCTACCTTCATGCCTAAGGTGGTTTCCAAAGTGGCTTTAAATCAAACAATCCACTTGCCAACCTTTTTCCCCACTCCTCAAAATAAAGGGGCAAGGATCTTACATTCCTTGGATGTACACAGACAACTACGTTTTTACCTGGACAGAACCAAGGACATCAGAAAATCAGAACAATTGTTTGTTTCTTATGCTTCAAGTTCCCAAGGTAAAGCTATTTCAAAACAGACCATTTCTAAATGGATTGCTCATGGAATCAGATTTTGTTATTCACACCATGGAAAGCAAATCCCAGGAAGTATACGGACTCATTCCACCAGAGCTGCTGCCACTTCTGCGGCCTTCCTCAGGGGAGTTCCTACCAAGGACATTTTGGAAGCTGCAACTTGGAGTTCAGTGCATACTTTTTCTAAGCACTACAATCTACCTCTCTACTCTAAGTCTAGGGCAGGCTTTGCCTCTGCAGTCTTGCAGGTCCTTTTAGTCGCCCCTCCTTCTTTATGACCACCTCCCTTTCTTTCAGCTTTGGGATTCTACCCTACAGTCATGACTGCAACAGTGAAACACGATGAACATAGTACAGTTGTGTACACCTACCATAAATGTAGATGTTCGAGTGTCTTCACTGTTGCAGTCTGGGTTTCCCTCCCTCCTGTCCCCTCTTATTTTTACTTTTCACCATTCTTCTGAGGTGTATTTGCAAAGGTTTTGGGACCTTTTTCATTTTGGGACTCCTGACATCTGGGGCAAGAAAAACTGGAGAAGATGGCGTCAGCTGTCAGCTTTGTACTCCTGGCGCTCTGACGTCAGGTAGCATGGCTGAACAGCCGACGCCGGACCCAGACTTTGGGATTCTGGCCGACCGAGGGCTGCCTGCTGGCAGGGGAGAACCCTACAGTCATGACTGCAACAGTGAAGACACTCGAACATCTACATTTATGGTAGGTGTACACAACTGTACTTTAGAGCTTACATGGTCCTCTCTATAATACTGGTAAAGGTATTACATTCTGGATTCTTTTGTGAAGATACAGGACTGTTAGGACCAACATCCGGGGCTCCTGGAACCATATCTTTCCTTCTCCCTGGTGGTAAAGGATTCTGCAGCAGTGAAAGTTATGAGCATAGTTCAGTTCTGTAAGTTGCACTTACACATAACAGTATATGTTCAAGTTCCTCACTGCTGCAGTAGCCATACCCACCCACCTTCCTCTTAGTAGTGGTTAGAGTTATGATTGGGAGATAAGCTTGGTGGTGATTTCTTAGTGTTCATCATATTGATCACTGTTGCAGTAGCTTTAACTATATGGGTTTCATACTGCTAAGGATATAACAGCTGGCCAGCTTCCGAAGCTTCAGTGCACCTTCCACATACCCAAACTGTCAGGCATCTCAAGATGAGCTGACTAAAAGACAACTGTGGGTGCCAAGCCCTTCAGGGCTTTATTGCCGACGAAGAGTGTACACGTACGGTTCTTAAGTTTTGAAGGACTGACAGTCTGCTTGTGCTATTACTTTGCTGGGCATATATGTTCTCACTGGGGAAAAAACACTTCCATTTAATAATTTTGTTTATTGTTGATACTTTCCTCTTTGGGAAGTTATTTTAAATTCAGGAGTTTGCATTACACCAGACTGTCACAAGACTGTACTGTACTGTACTGTGGTTGGCAATGTGTTTTACAGTGCTCTTTTACTATGTTTGTGAAAAAAGTGACTTGTAAAGAGTTTTTGTTTTTACTGGCATTTGCTGCTTGTTTTACGCAGGGAAAGAGGCACCATTTTGGCTTGACCATGGAAGAATCTGTTTGTTCCAAGTTCAGTTTTCCTGCCATAAAAAGAAAAAGTTAAGCAAACAGCCTTTGCCATAATGGCAGGCTTGCAGTTTGCCTCAGCCACAGGTGGGTGACTCTGCTGTGGCCAGTGGTTATACCTCGGACCACTCGTCTTTTACCCCAGATAACCTTTGATGTAGCAACCTGCAGCCAGTATGGAGCAGGGGTTAGCCACATCATGTGTGGCTGTCCCCTCAGTGAGCAAGGGAGAGCCACTCTTGTTAGTCCTGCAAGAGGGAACAGGGAAGGCTTCTGTGTTTTGTTAGAATGTTGTGCCCAACTCTGGAGAAACTGCTGCCATTAATAGCGCTGTTGGTCCCATTTTTCCTGTCAAAAAGAAACTGAAAAGTAAACATGCATCTCCACCTCAGATTTCTATAAACAGGAGTAGTTTATTGGGTCTGGCTCAGGGTTTGATTCAGGCTATTGATCCTTCTTGTAAAGTAGTTTCTGGTAGAAGAAAGAGGGATATCTCCTTTCCTGAAATGATTCAAGATTCTGAATCTGAACAGAAGGATGAAGGGGCAGAGTTTTATCCTCAGACTTCTGATTCAGACTCTGAGGGGAGCTCAGTTTCTGACTCTTTTCTTGGGGAGGGGGGGGTCTCTTTTTCTTTGTCTTTCTTTGAGACTATTTCTAGAATGTGCTAGTGTTTTCAGTGGGAGAACACTGAGGTTTCTCAGTCCCTGAGAAATATTCTGAGCTGTTACAGAAGGAATTTCCTGAACCTGTACCCATTCGTCCTGTTCTGTCAGCTTTGGAGCATGTGTGTGTTATCGCCAGCAATTTTCCTGACAGTCAGCCAGCTTCCTCAAAAATACAGATAGGTTGTATAAAGCCCCTCTTTTTTTTCCTTCAGTTTTTGTGCATTCTTCCCAAAAATGTATCCAGCAGCTGTAGCTTCAGTTGATCCTTCTGCTGCTGAACACTCAGTTCCAGTCCTAATATTTCTGACAAGGATGGGAAGACTATTGGTAAGTATGGGGGAAAAGTGTATGCTTCTGCAACTTCAATTTTCAGAATTTTGAATTGTCAGGCTCATTACAGACACAAAGTGCAGGGTTTGATTCTCACTTGGGGTAATTGACTAGACTTAAAATGGCCCACAAGGGCAGTTAGTCTAGTATGAATCTATATGTAAAAGGTTTGTCTTGACTAATTGTGAAAGTATGAGGAATGTTTTGTCTGCAGTTTCTTCTTGTGAGGGAAAGATCTGCTTTAAATTTAATTTCTTCTGTTATTCAAGTTAATACTCATTGTATACAGTGTGGTTATAACTATGTTGATATTTCTTCTTGAGGAAGTTTCCATGGCTGCATTCTCTGAACCTCCCAGGCGATGCTAAAGTGAGATTTTAAATTCTTCTTTGAATAGAGATTTAATGTTTGCTTCCTCTGCTGCATAGGTGATCAAAAAGTGTGATGAAAGGGGTAAGCTGATCTAGGGAATTTCTTAATATTTTCCAGCCCTCTTTTTCCAAAGTTTTCCAAGGGATTCTCTGTCTCCTCATCCAATTTTGTAAATAAACAAAACAGTCTCAACAAAATGTAGCTGAGCAGATGTTTAAGAAGATATGGCATGGGGATTCCAAGAAGAATTCTGTAAACTCCCCAGCAACAAGGATAGTCCAGTAAGTCAGAATAACAATTTAAGAGACTTTGATCAGCTCCTCCCACCCTGGCAGCCCCTTTTTCTTCCAGAAAGTCTGAATCTCGTCTTTTCTGTTTGGCAGCAGATAGCTTTAGACAAATGGGTTCTGAAGATCATTCATCAAGGTTACAGATAGCAATGGGAGGAAATTTGTTCTTTCAAGGGGCAAATTCCTCATCATCCAGACCGGACCGTTTTGTTTCCACCTGCCCTTCATTACATGCTGTCCTAGCGAGTGATAGAACCAGTTCCCCCTTCCCAGGTGGGAAAAGGGTTTTTATTCACGGATGTTTTTAGTGCCAAAGAAAGAAAATTACACAATCCATGTAATCTAAAGGCTACTGCAGCAGAGAGGAATTCGAACATCTTACACAACTGTACATTTTTTGTTTTTTTGGTTAATGTGAAGTTTGTGTTTTCGGATATGGGATTTGGCTTTATTCTTAGGGGTAGGGCAGTAATAGTGCTGATACTTACCTCCCCTCAAACAACACCTAACATTACATATGAATAGTACAGTAAAAATGACAAAAATTTCCTTGCCTTTAGTAGCAGGAAATGCAGCGTTCGGGCATTTGTGATAGTAAAAGAAAAAACTGTACACTGCTGATGGGCAACATTTTAAAAGCTCTTGAAATAGTAGAAAACTGTAGAAACCTTGTAGATGATGGTGTTCACATTTCATACAGTTTTCATAGCCATTTTTATCTGCAAAGCACACAGAGTTGAACCTTTATACCCTGGATATGTAGGTGGTCATCTCCGGCTTTACTTGAAGGGGGGACATACATTTCGAAAGACTGTACAACTCTTACTTTGGCTCTGGGGGAGAAGGACTGACACACTATCCCTATCCCTTCAGGTGGACTGCCATCTGCATTATTGTTTTCCAGTGGCTGCCCTATACCTAGTGGCAATGTTGTAGTTGAAAGCTTCTGTACTACAGACATGGATATTTCCAGAGTTTGCCCCAGTAATTTTTTTGTGCAATATTTGCACTGTGGCCACTTAATCATCTTTGCATACATTCAGCAAGTATTATGAGGTTGACTGTGACTCTTGGAGTTGGACTTCTTTGCCTTTGCTGTGTATGTACTTCAGGACACACCCTACTTCTGTGACTGTAATACTGCCTCTTCCGCTTATTGGGTTTGTTACTAGGGTTTAGCCCAGTCATTGGCCCATCAGAAGTACCACTGCTATAAATCAGCTGATGCAATGTGAATGTATGTGCTGATGCATTATGAATGTATTTTGTTTTTATTGTTTCACAGAAGTTACAGTTTAATTCAACATTTTTTTATTTCTCAAGTCCTTGAGGTGAAAGCGAAGTCATTAAAACTACTTTGTATGAGTGTCTGGCAAAGCTTTCCGTAAGTCTGCTGATTTCATAACAGCTTCTTTCCCACTATTATTACTTGATGTTCATTTTGAACAGCAAATTTCTGACTGAGACAACCTGAAAAAAAATAGATTGGTAATGTAGGTACCTTCTGTAACTACAGATATTTGAAAACATTTTCACAGAGTTCAGCACCCACTTCTTTAGTAAAGAGAAATATGACCTGATTCTAAAAGTTGCTCTGTGTAAGTGACCACTTACACTAAGAGCAGGCTGAGAGCAAGTCTTTTGGAATCTGGCCCCCAATGTTAGCTTGTTTATATATAGGCCTTACACCAAAGTAAGACACTTAAACTGAGATCAAGTCTTTCGCAATCAGGGCAGACTTGGATTGAAAGTAACTCTTTTGGAATCTGGCCGATAGTTTCCATAGCCTTTAGGGACACTTTTTTTTTTTTTTTTCTTAAGTCCTGAAAAGATCTAAGGAAGTAGAACTAAATATTCTATAAGGAATTCCATTGTTGGTATTGTTATGAAAGAACAAAGGGAGTGTACTTGAAGAAAAAGTGCTAGTGATATATTATTGAGCAAGCACTATTTTATGGTAGGGATATTCCAGATAGTAAGGATTCTCTTGAGTGAGACACACCTGAAAATGTGCAGTGTAGCTGTGAAGCAAATTTCCTCTCATTTGTCAAATTATGGGATGCTTTTCTTACTGGCAACTTAACTTACTAAGTGGCCCTGTTTCTTGACATAGGTCTCACCCTGTTGAACTTTTTTCCTATTTAAAATTGCTATCCAGCATAACATATTAAGTGCTTTTGTAAAAACTGGTCTTTGTTTTGGGATAATGTAGAGAGAATGTTTTGGGATTTGGGACTGGACTTGATTTGAAGTTCTAAGGATAGGGAGGACTGTGGTGGGAGTGACAGATATGTTTAAGGTGGAGGTGGGATTACATCAAAGATCAGCTCTGAGCTCTTTCTTATTTGCAGTGGTGATGGACAGGTTGACAGATGAGATCAGACAGGAGGCCCTGTGGACTATGATGTTTGCAGAAGACATTGTGATATGTAGTGAGAGTAGGGACCAGGTTGAGGAGACCCTGGAGAGGTGGAGATATGCTTTAGAGAAGATAGGAATGAAGGTCAGCAGGGCTAAAACAGAATATATGTGTGTAAATGAGAGGGAGGGGAGAGGAATGGTGAGGATGCAAGGAGTAGAGTGGGTAAAGGTGGATGAGTTTAAGTACTTGGGATCAACAGTTCAGAGTAATGGTGAGTGTGGAAGAGAGGTGAAGAAGAGAGTACTGGCAGGGTGGAATGGGTGGAGAAGAGTGTCAGGAGTGATTTGTGACAGAATGGTACCAGTAAGAGTGAAAGGGAAGGTCTACAAGAGGGTAGTTGAGACCAGCTATGTTATATGGGTTGGAGACGGTGGCAATGACAAAAAGGCAGGAGTCAGAGCTAGATGTGGCAGAGTTAAAGATGTTAAGATTTGCACTGGGTGTGACTAGGATGGACAGGATTAGGAATCAGTATATTAGAGGATCAGCTCAGGTTGGACAGTTTGGAGACAAAGCAAGAGAGGCGAGATTGCGTTGGTTTGGACATGTGCTGAGGAGGGATGCTGGGTATATTGAGAAAAGGATGCTAAGAATGGAGCTGCCAGGTAAGAGGAAAAGAGGAAGGCCTAAGATAAGGTTTATGGATGTGGTGAGAGAGGACATGCAGGCAGTTGGTGTGAAAGAGCATGATGCAGAGGACAGGAAGAAATGGAAACAGATGATCCGCTGTGGCGACCTGTAACAGGAACAGCCGAAAGAAGATGATGATGAGGGTAGGTTAGTTATAGCCTGTCAAGATTTCATATGTTGTTTTTCTGTTATTAAGTGTGTCATGTAAAAATATATCTGTGAGTGCATGTGTTGTACATATGTATCTATGAGTGGATAATGTGGTTGGATATAGATATATTTATATGTATATGTGAACCTTTTTAAAAGTGTATATGTGTGGGTGTATGTATATGTATATATATATATATATATATATATATATATATATATATGTGTGTGTGTGTGTGTGTGTGAGAGAGTTCATTTGTAATAAGGATGTAGTTTTTGTTAAAATAGGGACTACAGTTTGTTGTGCTTAGGACTTTATTCACAAGGCATTGACCATTATATTGAGAATGTTTGCTGATGTAGGTGTGTACAGCTATCATTCTGGGATTGCACTTTGTTTCACAAAATATAGTGCCCACATTGTCTGCTGGATTAAAACCTGCTCATTGTAGCTTTCTCAGTGTAAGAGTGAAATTTGTTTTTTTGATTCTCTTGATGCATTGGTTGTATTGCAGTCTAACACAGGTAGGCCAAATGTTGCAGTAAAATTGACACTGAAAAAAAGCCAACCTAGGGATTTGGGGGCATGATTAGTAAATTCTGTCTTTTTTATCTGAGATTATTAGTATTACTTAACCACCGGTGAGGAGTGATTTGTGATAATTCACTACCCTTATCACAGGGAAGAGATGAAGATGCCAATTGCACAGCGTAACTTGATACTGACCACAGCATATGAAGAGAAATGTACAATCCATTTATTTGCTTCAGTGGTAGACTCCCAGGTTATATTTACTGCTATTCCTCTGTACATTTGAGTGTTGAACACCCGTAAAGGTCCAGATTGAGTCGTGGTCCCAGAAACATAGCATTTATTGTGGAGGGAAAATGGGAATCTGTAGCAAAATTGTTAAATGTATCTCTTACAGAGTGCTAAATTAAGTCATATGGTATTTTGGTGGTGGAAAGGGGGAACACTGAACTGACAATTCAGATTACTATGAAACTTAAACTACTTACCCCCAAGGAAAAAATAGGTTACAATAATTCAGATTTTGTATATTATTTTCTAGCAGTTTAATTTCTCCCAGTCTTTTGTGTTTTTGTTACCATGACTGGAATGGGATACATTCTTAGGTCAAACTATGGTCAAAGTTTGTGAAATTAATATTATTTCAGTCTTTGATGTTAGCCAGAAGTGCTCTTCACAGCACCCACAATCTGTCCAGAACTGACTCCTCCTGCAGTTCATAAGGAGTTACATGTATCGGCAACATATCTAAATAAGATTGTAAATTCTTTTTATGAAACCCATTGCTCATACATCTATTAGAATTAAATGTTTATCCTTCCACATTGCTTCCATTTCTGTCTGCAATTCCTGGTATTTTATGACTTCATGTCTATCTGTACATAAGACACTGTAATCATTGGGTGCAGCAATTTCAATGATCAATGCTACTTTTATCTTCTTTTCAAGGATTACGGTATCTGGATTTCTCACATCTGTTTTTTGAGCTGTTGGTAATGGGGGAGCCCATGTGATATGAACGCCATCATTCTGTATAATGCTTTGTGGCTCATGTTTCCAGTGCTTCTTAGCTACTTCAATGGAGCAGTCTTGCCAGATTATTATGCCTTTCATTATACAGGCCCTGTGCCATTAGTGTGTGTCACACCAAGCAACCAGATGTGCAACTGTTTCCAGTTCTGTTTTACAGAACCTGCATTTGCCTGTTTCTCACAAATGTTCAATGGACTTTGTAAACCAACGTGTTCGTATTCCACTGTCCTGGGTCGATAATGTTAACTTCTCATCTTTTGGTTTAAATTCACCTCTCCGTAACCATTCCTGTGTAAGATCCTGATCGACATGAGCTTGTTCCAGGAGTCTTTTGTTCTTGTAAGTGTATTTATGCCTTCCACATTTCTTGTCTCCTCATCTGATCCCTTGTATTTTTTCTTTTGTTTTTTTTTTGGCGCATTCAGTTGCTGCCTGATTTTTGTCTTCTTCTGGTTTGGTTTCCATTCCAGTTGATACCAATATGCTTCTGCTAAACTAACCAGGGAAGTCATCTTAGACTTGTTCTCCTCATGTTTTAAAACTTTCACAATGTTTGGATCTGATGAATTCAGCATATATACAGTCCTATAATTGCAGATTTATACATGTAATCACTTTCGAGGAGGCCCTTACCTCCTTCAGTACAAGGAATATATAATCTTGGTATACAGTGATTTTTATATATTATTTTGTAAACACAAAGCATTTTTCTTGTTTTCCTGCCCAACTGCTGTAGTACCTTTTGGGGCCAGTCAGCCACCCCAAAATTGTAAATTAGAACAGGAAGATCAAATTGGTTTATAGTTTGAACTTTGTTCCTAGATGTCAGGACTGTTTTCAGTATTTATTTTGGTCTTCTGAAATATTCTTTACTGATTTTTCTTTGCATTTTATTCATGTTTTATTGCAAATCCTTCATCAATTCTCAAATATTTATACACTCACTCCTGCTCAATTTCCTTTATATCACATTCCTGCCCCATACTGATATTATTTTTGTGTTACAGTTTTCCTGTTTTAATTGTTTCTTTTTCACATTTATCAATCCACATGACATTCTTGATTTATCTGAGAAAGCTTTGACCACTTCCAGTTGTGCTTTCAGCTTATCTGTTGAATTATACAGTTTAAAATCATCCACAGAAAGAAGTCTTTACACTTCATTGTTTTCTGGGAACCAAATTGCAACCATGACCTAATCTATGAAGTAGGCAGTTCAGTGGGTTAAGGGCAAAACAAAAGAGCAGCGTGACAGAGTCACCTTGGAATATTCCTCTTTTAATTTTTATCCCTGGGATAATAGTTTGTCCTTTGTCATGACTTAGCTGCAAAACTGTTTGCCACTGTTTCATGGTCACTGTGATGTAATTGATCGATGTAGGTGTATCTTAAATATTTGTCAGCATTCTTTTATCCATGAATGTAGGGTGCTGTGAAATGATTTTTTTCTTAAATCTATCCATGCAATACTTGTATTTTTCCCCTTTTAACATTTCTCCATTGTGACTTTAACAACAAATGATCCTTTGTTCCATATGACTTTCTTTTGTTATCCTTTTGTTCTGGTGCCATGATTGAGTTTTCTTTTAAATGAGTATAAACTCTGTCAGCATAAATTCCAGTATATAGTTTATACATTCCAGTATATAGTTTATACAGCGTTGGAAGGCAAGTTGTTAGACTATAGTTTTTAGGACAGCTTGCAGGTTCACTCTTAAGGAGGAGTGTTGTTTTTCCTGTTCTTAACCAGGTTGGTGTCTGTTTGGGGTGCACATATTCAGTAGTTTTACTCAGGACTAAAGATTTTTGTAAAGATGTTTATGGTTTTAGCCAGACGTTAGGTAGTGCATCTGTGCCTGCGGTTTTCCACTTAGGAGCGTTTGTTAATTTTGCTTCAGTTTCTCTGGTCATTGCTTCATCTCATTTCACATCCTGTATATTTGAACTTCTTACTGTTTCTTGTATTTCTTCCATCAATTCATCATTTTTGTTATGTTCCATAGGGTCTTCATAGATATTTCTGTAAAATGTGTCTATTTCTTCTTTTTTGGTGGTGTTTCTATTCCTTTTGCTTTGTATCCCAATTCTTTATAAAACCTTTTTTCGGGTGTTTCTATTCCTTTTGCTTTGTATCCCAATTCTTTATAAAACCTTTTTTCGGGTTATCAATGAATTGATTATTTTGTACTTTTCCTTTATATTTCTCTGTATATCTTTTAAGTTTTTCTACCTGTGCTGATATCTTTAGTTTATTTTTTGCAGTAGTATACGATAGAGCCTGTTCTTTTCTAATACTGTGCATTGCTTTTATCACGTCTGTCTTTCTAAGTATTTTTGTTTATCTGTTCCCTCTTCTGTACTCTTCTAACAGTGACACTCCTTGTCTTAATTGCTTTTAAAGTTTTCTTTTTTTCTGTACCTCCATGATGGCATTTGATGTCTTCCCTTTCTTTCCCTTATTGCTCTGTATTT
Organism: Protopterus annectens; assembly: GCF_019279795.1. Classification (NCBI taxonomy): domain Eukaryota; kingdom Metazoa; phylum Chordata; order Ceratodontiformes; family Protopteridae; genus Protopterus; species Protopterus annectens. Next base: position 1,556,534,357 of record NC_056739.1, on the reverse strand, counting down.
ATCTGGTAAGACTTTATTGGTTATTTCTTTAGCTGCACAGTAATACATCCTATTTACTTATGTCATATCAAATGAATTTCTGTTAATCTTCTCGATTACTGTGTTCATTTGTTTTATCAGACTTCTAACATTTTGGGTCTTATCAATCTTAATATGTCTATCCATCTCTATTAAATCAAGCAACTTTTCCATTAGATCTTTTTTTTTTGTCTAACCTGAAAGCACATTCTTTCTTCTCTGTTTCCTGATGGAATTCTACAGAAAGTTCAGAACATCTTCTGCGACACATTCTCTTCAGCTGCATCCTGAGTCATCCATTGCTGTTTCATATGGGAACTTACTGGCGTATTACTCCACAGCATTGACTGCATCAGAGTTACCATCATTTTCTGCTCCTTCCCTTGCTGTGCAAGTCCAACTGAACTGCACTGGCTTCATACTAAAGGCACCAGAATATCTTCATCTGGCAACCGAGCAGATGATTCCCATTCCACCTGTTTTTCCTTAATTTGAGGACTCGGTGTTCCATCAGGCTGTGATGTTACCAGAGTTGGATTTTCTACACAAAACTATTTACTTTGCAGGTAGTCCATAACTTCAGTTTCTGTAACTTCCATCACTAATCCTCTTTTCTACTTTCTCCTTATTATATAACTTCAGCTACTGTTTAACTTCTCTATTACTGATCTTCTGTTCTATGTTCCCCGTTTGTAATCTTATTTTTTGTAATGTGAAATTTTCCATAATTTGGGTGCCTTTACCTGTATTTCCCTTCAGATAGCTCTGAAGCTACTTTTTTGTATTGATTAGTTTGACTTTCTCCTTTGTTTAAATATTGCACTATGTCATTGTTCTCTTTCTTTCCCATGTCCATGTTTCTTTTTTATAACTTTCAAAAATTTCTAGGTGGTGGTCTTAATTTCACACTTCTTTGGTCTCTTCTTTTTCTAAATGACCCAAGGTTTCTTGGTCTGTGTAATGTTTTAATATGGTTTGTGTGATGTTTTCCATTAATTTGTTGTGCTAATTAATGCAAATTTGCATTTAAAGCTTTTAACAAATTTTCTTGTGCAAGTATTTTCCTTTCCTCTAATCTCTCTCTTAATCTTTTTTAAGTATCTTCTATCCAGAAATTCTGGGCTTTTTGCATAGTAGTAGCAATACATCATTTATTTCTTATCCTCGGTATCATCTTTATGGCCGTTTTTCTTCCCCTTCTAGTATTTGGGATTCTAATGATGCAGCAGTTTTAAGAGACATTAGCAAAATGAGTTTGGTAATTTCCTGTAGCAGAAAGCTTTTCAAGAGATGTTTTCTTTGCCATGCTAAGCCATTTGTCTCTCTGGGATTATTTTACTTCTCCTCACCTTTGTACAACTGCATCCTTATTTAATTTTCCTTTTCTTTTTGCATTACTACCAGGTAATTTCTTACATCTGTTTGCTGGGAAGAACCTTATTCAAGATGTGGATGCTGTTGTGGCCTGATAGTCTGATGTTAAGCAGAGGCAGATTTTATGGTGGTAGTAAAGCACCAACATAGTCTGATGTTAAGCAGAGGCAGATTTTATGGTGGTAGTAGAACACCAACATTTCCTTCTGTAGTATTGGACTGCACAGAGACATTTTGATGCAAGAGATGGCATCCTTTTACCGCCACTAACATCTTATTTGGTTGATGCTTCTGGAACACCACCCTGTGCAAGAGGCCTATATGTTTTGAGCATTCACACTGAATGCCTTCCTTCTTGGCCAGTGTTTTTACAGTTTAAATAATTTTCCGAACCCTGTTTCGCACTGCCTTCATTCAGCCTAGTGTTAGTATTGATTTTCATTAGCTGCTTAGTGATATATAGTTTTAGCTGGCGAACAGCCTAACACCCAGGAAAATAACTTATTAGCGGTAGTGATAATAATTCTAGGGCATGATGCAGCAAAATTAATATAGCAAAGAAAATTTTGTTAGGAAAAAATGGACACTTGCAGAAGACATTAACCCATAACTACTAGGTAGACTTGTTGTCTCTTTACATTTGTGATTCAAGGTTCTATTTTTTTTCTTGTAATGAATGAAATGCCAGTGTCTGTAATGAATGTGTGATTTGTTTTCGTGTTTGCAGTTCTGAAAGGCTTTTCATGTCATGTGCACTGGGTGATCCATCATATCCCAGAAATATTGTATGTTCATACCATGGTTTTATTCACCAGTTTGGTGCCTTTGATTATTTGGTGAAAGGAAATTGTTTGTTGCTCATAAACAAATGTCTGCCCTTTTTTCCATGTAGGTTTTTCCACCATTTCGTTTAATTCCTAGGAAGGTTACACTGATAATTGGTGCCATGATGCAGGTAAGGAAAATGGCCCCCTTCTGATCTTTTCATATGTTTCTCAGCTGAGAACTGTTTATATAATATATTCTCAGTTTGTAGTGGCATGAATTTTCTGCATTTGAAAGCTAATTTGTTTGACAAATTTTAAATAGAAGATAAAATGCATTCTGCATAACAAACATATGGATATGTTTTATTTTTTTTCTTACTTTGTCTGAGCAGCCACTTAAATTGAGTTTACTCCATGTTTATTTTTGTTGGCCCTCAGTTTTGAAAGATTGCGTACTTCAGCAAACTGTGATGTATATACTTCTCTAACTAAAAATATTTTCCTGTAACATTCAGATAACCTCAGAAGGTGGGCCACAACCACAGTCTAACATCATTTTCACAATCAGTGATGAGAACGTTGCATCAGTGAACAGTGCTGGACAGGTTAAAGGCCTTGCTGTTGGAAATGGGACCATAAAAGGAGTGGTCCAGGCTGTTGATATAGAAACTGGAAAGCTGGTTGTGATATCCCAGGTAAATCTCCTTGAAATGAAAGCTTAACTGATGAGAGTTTAGAAAGAGTGATATTTTTAATCTGCTTTCACACTGAAGTGTCTTTGATTCTTAAGGATGACAAACAGTATAGTAGTGAAAGCTTATTTGAATTTCCTTGCTATATTTGAAAAAAATGTACATTAATGTACACTTTTGTTCGTCCATTTTAAATACTAATAGTTGTACTTCGATTGCAATATCACAACAGAGTCAAAAGTTAATTCTGAGTCCAATATATAACACTGTACCTTTTAATATTACTGAGGTAGCACACACAGTCAAGGTTTTTTTAAATACTTGCCTTAACTCCTTACATTCCGGAGCATTTTCTGAAAAATCATAATCTAATGTCTTTTTTGCCCATTCCTCAACAGATGGGTCATGGATCTAGCCTTGTATCTGACTTCAGCCAGTTCCAAAGACTTGGTTCAGTAGATCAAGCTTAATACTCATGTTTAGCCATAACTGCCTCAGATCTCATTTGCTGCTTCACCGAATTAATGTGGTCAACTACAGCTTGGGTGTAGTGGATAGGATAAGTGCTCCTTTATATATTTTATTGATATTCTAACCTATTCTTTTTGTTCCTGCTGCCTCTTTCTCTTAGTTGTTTTGTGTGTGTGTGTGTGTGTGTGTGTGTGTGTGTGTGTGTGTGTGTGTGTGTGTGTGTGTGTGTGTGTGTGTATGTATATGTGTGTGTGTGTGTGTGTGTGTGTGTGTGTGTGTGTGTGTGTATATATATATATATATATATATATATATATATATATATATATATATCTATATATATCTATATATATATATATATATATATATATATATTTAGGAGCCATACTGTCTACCGAGCGACTGTTTTACCGAAAGTGAAACGCCAAGCACACTTTCGCAAAAGTGCTAAAAAAAGAGAAAAATATGGGGAAATGGATGTTGGTGAGATTGCGGCACAGTAGGGATAAGGGAATATTCCCTTTTCCCCACTGCAGTGCGATCTCGGAATGAGAATATAAAAGTAGGGGATGTGGGGTGTGCAGGGGAGCTTGCCCACTTGCGTAAACATTGAGTTCTGTGTTGTTGTTTTAATTTTATTTTTTTGTAGACTTTAGCGAAGGTGCTTTTTCGGTGAAAAGCACTTTCACTAAAGTGTGTTCGGCCATTTTGGTTTTGGTGTTGTGGGCGTTCAGTAGATGGTCCTAGATCCAATATACATACATATATATATATATATATATATATATATATATATATATATATATATATATATATACACACACACACACACACACACACACACATAGAGGCTGTTTTACTTCTGTCCCTTGTTTCTTACAGGCCTAATGCCATTTGCATTGTTTTCCTTTGCTACTAGAGTTACCTATCACTGGTACTTCTTTGTTACCATTGCTGGTAACTCTTCTCTATTTTTTTTACCATTGTTAGTAGTCTTCTCTCCCTTCTCTTTCTCTTCTGTAACTTCAACATGTCTGAAAAACCTACTGACTTCAAAAAATATAACTCCTGTAGGCATAAAATTAGATTCTGATTCTCACAAGGAGTGTATTTATTGTCTATCTCAGCCAGTGTGGATACTGAGTGTGACATTTGTTCAGGGTTTAACCATCAGGCTTTGGTTGAATGCAGTGACAAACTAGTACTTAAGGGTTTATTACCTTCTTCATCTTCTGCTTCTTCTTCTGGAGCGTCCCCTCCTTTCAAAAGGCCTTCCGAGAAGACTAAGGGTGGTTTATCCACAAAGGTTAAGGAGTCTAGGAAACAATCTTTTGATCAATCTTCCTCCTCTGTTTTGGGTTTGGATCCACCTGCAAAGGTCTCCAGGTCTTCTGACCCACCTAGCTGTTCATCAAAATCTCCAAGTTATCACTTCTCCACTTTCACCCCAGAGCTGATATCCTCTCGGGGTCATTTTCCATTCCTAGAGGAGACCCATCAAAGCAATTCCAGGCCACATCCTACCTAGTCATCTCTCAGGTCATCTAGGAGCCTAACTTAAGCAGATGTGGATAGGATGATGAGGAAATTTATCAAGGTTTAGATTCATTTGATTGTTTTACTGGTTCCATTTCCCAGCAGACTTATGAACCTGCCACCAGCTGCAACCCACCTGTTGACTCCTAGTCCTAGCTGACCTTTGGTTTTGGAGCTGTCTGACCTGAGAGCTGTGAGTATGTCTAGGTCGGATCCGAAGGCCTGGTCTTCAACTATGTTGACATCTGTGATCCAGTCAGCACTGATTCAATTGGAGCTAGAGGGATCTCAGCAGTGAAGGGGGGGGGGAGGTTGGGTTCAACTTTGATGCCCTCACAGCCATTCCTTCCTGTCAGAACCTTGACATTGAACATCTTGGCCCCGACCTTAGCTTCAAGGCAGAGTCATGGTAATACTCTGGGCTGTTGTCCTCTGCTGCTGCCAGTGCAGTCCTTGCTTCTTCATGTCTTTTGTCTTTGAGGTAGTGGAGAGAGCTTTTTTCATTGCCGTGGACAATACTTACTTGCTTACTTGTCCCCCTTAGGTCTTTCCTTACCACAACTGTCTGCCTTGGTCCCTGAGCCTCTGCATCCTGCCACATCTGGACAGACAGCTTCTACAAGTCTTGAGACAGTCCTCATTCAGGACTGTCATCGCATTCTTTGAGTCTAACATCCAGAACATCTCATCGGGGAGCCCCCTCAGAAGCATACGTGCAAGAGGAGGAATTCAAATTCCCCACAGAAATCCTTGACAGAATACGCAGACTTCAGTGAAGGGGAAGGGTCCCCCATATCACCCCTTGAGGATGTTCCTTTGGTGAAATACTGAAAGTTTTGAGTCAAAAAGTTGGTTGGTCTTCTATCCCCCCCTTCTCAATAGGAGTCTGTGTTTTTTAGAGGATTTTGGAGCTGGCTCAGCTACATCTTGGGAATGAAATCTGGGGGCTGCCATGGCTCCCAGCATAGCTAACATAGCCCTGGGCAAATGGGAGGAGGACTTTGTGTTAAACAACACAGACTACATGCAGCATATCACATGCTATTTACGTTTTATTGACTATGTCTTTATTGTGTGGGAAGGTGACACCTTGCAGCTTGGAGATTTTATCACTTACCTCAATCAAACAACCCCCTTCCTGAAGTTTACCTCTTCCCATAGCTGTACTTCAACCACTTTCTTAGATATGCAGATTTCCAAGGACACCAACAATAACAGAATCACCACTGATCTATTCAGAAAACCAACGAGGGTTAACTTATTACTCCACAGTAAAAGTCTACATCCTACAAAAACCAAGTATAATGTAGTGAAATCCCAAGGCTATAGATTAGCTCGAATTGCCACAGAGATGGAACCATTTTTGAGAAACCTGAACAACTTAGAGAAGGATTTTCTAATGAGAGGCTATGAAAGTCAGATGTTAAAAAACATCCTGGAACCCATTATAGAACTGAAAAGGACTGAAGCACCTTCACTCAACCTCCCCAGTAGAAAAATTTTAAGTAATCCCACAGAGAATAACAAATGCAAAAATAGCTGCATCCTGACATACACTTTGGATTATCACAGTATCAAAAATATTATTGAAGAAAACTGGGACATTGTCACAGGTAACCCTTTTCTGATTAACATCTTAGGTGAAGCCCCATCATTTGTTTATAAGAAGGCCAGGAATTAGAAGTTTTGTTGAATTTAAACCTAGATCATGTGAGAAAAGCACTAAAAGATGTGAAACTAATTGTACATTTTGTATATTTATACAGCAAGGTGATAGTTTTTATTGCCCTTATTTAAAGAAAATCATTAAAACCAGTGCAGGGGGTGACTGTAACACTAAAAAAGTAATTTAAAGGGCACAGTGCAATGAATGTGATGCATTCTATGTGGGCAAGACTGTAAATAAATTCAAGCGAAGGATTTCATGTCATCTGTCAGAAATCCGCTCTGGATGTAAAAATAACGCACTAGCCAAACACATTTCTCTTCATAAAAGACACACAGGTTTTAGGTTCCAGATCCTGGATCGCATAGACATGGGTGATCTTGAAGGAGACATCCCGAATATTCCGGAGAAACATGAACTCATGTAGCAATTAAAGCTGAACTCTTTTAGAAAGCCTGGACTAAACTACTACAGTTCAATTAAAAGTGCACTGGAACTTAGAAAATTGCCACATTGTTTACATGACTAATTGTATTTTATTTTATTTTTTTCTACAAATTGGCTTTAAATACTATTTTAAATCATTTGAAATTTAAGTGTATATTTTGTTTCCATCATCATACATATATTTATTTTTATTTTTTTCTGGTTCCCCCCCCCCCCCCCCCCACACACACACACTTTATTCAAAATGATGGTAATAACAATACTAACTAATTATACAATTATATAGGTTTTTAGGGTTCTTGTACACAGACCTGAAGAAGTCTAGAAGGAAGAAAGCGATCTTTGTTAACAATAGGATATGAAAATAGAAACTGATTTTTACATGCAAAATGTATATGTATATATTCACATATAATTTTTGATCGCAAAATGAACTAAGGTTGATATATTTCCAGCCATGTAGTATATTGCCTTGTATAAAATCACAGACTTAATAATCTACTTAATAATTTGGTTAAATAAGATGTACCATTAAAGTACATTACGGCTATATATTATTATGACAGCTACTAGGTAGGGCAGGACCAGCTCGAATGTCACACTGATGGGGGAAGGGATGTGAATTTAACATGTGTACCAATAACACTTTGTTTTACAGCACAATAAACCACTCCCATGCCTGATAAAAAGTATATATATGTTTAGAAAGCTTGTGAGGAAATTATTACTCTATTTTTGTTTTACTTGGATCGCTTGTCTGTGTACTTAATAAAGGATTTTCGACTGAAACAGACTGCCTGCCTTGCTTGGATTACTTTCGAATACTTAGTAATGCTGTAGAATTATATATTTTCTATTATTACTTTTTGACTTGACGAGTTTACGTTCGCTACTTCTACTACTATTGTCTGATCTGATTAATATACAGTGATTAACTAGAAATATATGGACTGAAAATCTTCCACACAGAGAAGTTTCTTACACTGTTTTGTTTTTAGACCCACTACACTTTAGTGGGTTGTTTTGAGACTTTGGGGATACCACGGAGATTACTTGTTTTTTATTCTACTATTATGATATACCTTGCAGCTATGTCATATTTTCAGGTAGGACATAACTATTCCTGGCATCATTTAGATTATGTAAAATCTTTCTCCAAGGTACATTCTTAGTCCAGCCACCTATTAAGGATCCTGGTCCACCATGGGATTTAACTATACTTCTTCAAGCCCTGATTTTCTAACCACTTTGGTAACATGGTTATCAAATGAAAGCTGACTATCTACTTGGATCCCTAGATCCCTTATTTCTTCTTCAGATTTCAGGGGGTTAGCTCCTATGTTGTAGTTTGCGGGTACTCTGTTTTTTCCAACGGGGATTACTACGCATTTTTTTGCATTTAGCTTGAGACCATGGCTTTGACACCATGCATCAGTCTCATTTAGGCCCTTCTGGAGGATCTCCATGTCGGCCGGAGACTCTATTATAGCACCCAGTTTGCAGTCGTCCGCAAACTTAGTCAGCCACAGCCCTTCCGTGCTTGCCTGTACTTCTGAGAAGTATATGCCAAACAGGAGGGGCCCCAGGACAGAGCCCTGAGGCACACCACTCATTACTGGTCTGGATTTGGACATAGATCACGCTACTCTTACTTTATGGGATCTGTCTGAGAGCCAGTTAGGGTTTATGCCCAGGCTGGTGAGCTTATCAATAATACCTGAATGGGGAATGGTGTCAAATGCTTTAGCAAGGTCAAGGTAAAGCCGTGTGTACCTCCTTTCCCTTATTTATAGCCTGAGTAACTGTCTCAAAGAAATCCACCAGGTTCAGGAGGTATGATCTGCCCTTGACGAAGCCGAACTATGTGGGGTCCAGCGACTGGAGGTTCCCAATCTCTCCATTTATGAGTTCCATAATAATTTGCTCCATAGCCTTACAGATCAGACTGGTCAGAATTATTGATCGGTAGTTCCCAGGGTCAGTTGTGGCCCCACCCTTGTGTAGCGGGACCACTGTTGCCGTGCGCCATTCTATGGGCACATATCTTGTGGAGAGGCTGAGACTGAACAGGGTATTAAGATGCAGGGTTAATTCCTTTTGGAGCTCGCGTATGACACAGCCTGGGACACCATCTGGTCCCATGGAGGCCTTGTTTTTAGCTTTAGATAGAGCCTTGTTAATAAACGTATCAGTAATAATTGGACTTACACAATCCCCTGGAATGGTAATAGGCCCTGTAGGTGGGGGGGGGGGATTTGCACTGAACCTGTCAGCCAAGATGTTGGCAATGTCAGAAGGGTCAGTCTATTTTGTTCCATTTTGTACTAGCTCAGAACAGACCTGAGCGTTGCCATTTAGGTTTTTGACGTAACCATAGAAGGCCTTATGGTTATTCTTGGCATCCTTGGCAACTTTCTTTTCAAAATTAGCTTTAGTTGACTTGATGAGGGCCCTCAATTTTTTACTAATGCTGATCAGGGATGATTTTTCTATTTGAGATTTGGCCTTTTTTTGTATAAGTCTCCTCCTTTTATTGTAAAGTTTGCTTATGGCTGGGGTCCACCAGACTGGTTTCTTCTTGCTTGAGGAAGGAGTCTTGGTTTTATTTGGGATAGCACGGTCCATGCAATCCTGAAGATGTATATAAAGTGCCTTGGTGTAGGATTCCGCATCCTGGATATCATTATCCTTCTGCAAGGGAATAGTGAAGCTTTCCACTTCGGATGCAAGTAGTTTGAAGTTTGCTTTGGAAAGGATTTTGACTATGGTTTCTTTGACTGGGGGAGGTGGAGGGGTGAGGATGTCCAGGGTTATCAGTTTGTGGTTGGATCTGACCAAGGAGGGAGTGATAATGGGTGTGGTACAATGGGCGCCCATATTTGTGATGATTAAATCCAATAATGTTGTCCCCTCTAGTGGGGGAACATACTAGTTGTTCAAGGGCATTTGAATTTATAAATTCTATGAATCGCTGAGCATAGGAGTTGGAACATTGGTAGTTCGCCCAGTCTATACCAGGGTAGTTGAAATCACCCAAGATTATGGTGTTGGGTAGGACCTTTATATTTTCCAGTGTCTCAGGAATGCAGAGTGAGCATCTTGGGACATGGTGGGTGATCTATAACCGGCTATGACTTGAACTGTGGTTTTGTCTGCTGATAGTTGCGCATGGATGATCTCTGGGGCATCATGTTGCGCTACTAACCTGGAGATATGGGTATCCTTGATGAATATGGATACACCTCCGCCCTTTGTACTGCGATCCGGTAACTGAGGCTGGAAGGTATGATATGAATTGTAACCTGGCAGTGCTGGGGTGTTCTCTTGAGCCTTGAACCAGGTTTCCGTCACTGCACAAACATCGATTTTCTCCATGCTGAGGAGAGCCTCAAGTGTGTGCATTTTGAGGTTGAGACTTCTGGTGTTGAGTAGCATTACCCTTAGTTTTTGGTTACCTGTGCTGGTTATGGTGGTTGGTTTGTCCTTTGAGTCTTGCCTAAAAAAGGCACTATGGCACATATTAGATTCCTTTCAAGGTATAATTATTTAAGTTAGATGGTAACAAATACATATGATTTTTGTGATATTCTGCAATCCAGTAAATGAATAAAACTATATAGGTAGGCTTTGCAAATAGATGGAGGGATGAAGAATATAAATGGGCTGTTGAATACACACTGACTGATTAGTAAGGCACTTATGGTACATAAAAAGAGTACTTTTAAAACATTTGGCAGCTTTGGTTATAAGTATACTAATTTCATGCACATTGTTGTAAACCCCGACTTAGGTAAACTATGTTATGGTAACAGGATGGGTATCTATGGTACAGTACCAGTTCTTTATTTGACAATTTGTGAACGTCAGCACTTTAATGTAGGGGAAGCTGCTGTAGAACACAGACACACAGGGAAAACTGTTGTAGAAGACAAACACACATGTTTTCAGGTACTCCTCTTCCTGCCTCATACACAATGTGACAGAGTAGTAATTAATAGTTTGGACATCCCTTTCAAGATTAAATATTTTTGGCAAAACATAATGAATTATCGCAGGTTGGAAATGTGGTTGCGATAATACGTAAGTACAGGCATTTGTTAACTAGGATAGTTCAACTCGGTCACATAACCCATTTTCAGTGGAAGCCCAGGGAGAAAAGCTCCATATGTAAACATTTAGGTACATACAGAGATAGACTGTAATTTTTACAACAACAATGTTAGTTAAGACTTGATACAATGCATTTAGGTACTTACACAGCCAGAATACAATTTTTAAAACAACATAATGTTAAGGCTTTACACAATACATTACAAGCATATTAAGAGTTGAAAAGGAATGGCCAGCTGCTTAAGAGTTTTGCTTAAAATTTGACTTTACTTCTAAAATATTACAATGTATTAACAATAGATTGCTTGAGAAGATAATAGTTGATGTGCTTAGCATCATGTTAACATGAGAATAATTTTACACTAGATTATATAAATAGCTTTAATTAGAGAAGGAGAAAAATAGTGTAGAAGATTTGAGAAGTTATACATTTAGAGGGGTTTAAAGAGACAAAGAAGAATGCATACTAATGTTAGGGGAGGGGAAGAGAATTCTTGGTGAGGTTTCATAGGTTTACTGGGGGGGGGGGGTAAAAGAGACTGCAGAGAACAAGGAAGGTGGGCAGAGGAAGCAGAAGTAAAGGGGGATTAACCTGGAGTTAAGCATGTGCAGAGCCATGACTTATTTAAGTGCGCTTTTAGGGAAGTTTTAAAGAGTGGCAGGCTGGGGGTTGATCTGGTGGTTGAAGAGAGAGAATTCCATAGTTTAGAAACAGTGTGTAAGTAAAGACACTGACCTTGTCGTTTAGAAGATTTGGACATTTTCTAGCAGATTTTTGCTTTCTGATCTGAGTGATCTGCTAGGTATGTATTGTTTGACAAGCTTATCCAGGGCAGGGCAAGCAGTGGGTTTGTAAATTATGTATAGTAGATAGTTGGATATATGTTAGTTGGTTGGAGTGTTCAAGCCAATTTAGTTTCCATATTGGTTTACAGTGGTGTATATGGTATTTGGAATTTGTGGCGAAATTTGTGACTTTGTTATAGCATTGTTCCATTTTTGTGTTGGTGGATTTTTGCAGGTTGGTGAGTAAACAAGAACCATAAAATAAGGAAGGGAGAAGGAAAATTTTTGCTAAGGTAGTCTTGGTTGTTGTGGTAAGGAATTGCCTATTTCTGTAGAGAAGTCCTAGTTTTGTGGGGTTTCTTTATGGTTTACTGGATATGAAGGTCGAAGGTGAATTTATCAATAATTACACCCAATAATTTTGTATCTTGTACTCTTTCAGTGATAGTGTTGTCAGCTGAGTGGAAGTTAAATTGGTTAGAGCTGAGGGTGGTATATATGGGGTGAAATACTATGTTTGTTTTTTTTTTGGGGGGGATTCAGAAAAGTTTGGGCATCTGTGAGCCATGATAGCAGTGAAAGATTTGTAAGTATTACTGAGTAGGTCTGGGAGAGTGCGAGAGGTGCACATTATGGTGAAATTGTCTGCTTACTGAATTAGTGTTCCAGGGGAAGAGGAGCATGTAAATTATTGGTGAATATATTAAGCAGTAGTGGACCTAGGATGGAGCCTTGAGGGACCTCCTGTAGGGTTATGGAGAACCATTTAATGGCTTGCTTCCGGTTTTGTAGATAGCTTTGAAACCACTGTACTGTGGCAGGGGAGCATCCTGGGTTGGACAGAGTATCAAGGGGTGTGAGACCGTGTCAAAGGCTTTAGAGAGGTCCAGGAACACTGAGTATACAAGGATTCCTTCATCTTTGGCCCTGTTTACAGTGTCTGTAAAGGGTAGTAGAGCCGTAGATATGCTGTGACCAGGCCAGAAGCAGTGCTGAGTTTGAGAAAGCAAGTTGTTCTGCAGTAGGTATTTCATTAACTGTTGATGGATACATCTTTCAAGAATTTTGGATATAGGAGATAATATGGATTTGGGCCAAAAGTTGGATATTTTGCTGGAGTTTCCTCCTTTACATATTGGGGTTATATGTGATAGTTTCCTTATGGTAAGGACTATTGATTCAGATAGAGATCTATTTATGAGGATGTTGATTGGATAAGCGACAGAGTCGGCAGTGTGTTTTAGGTATTGTGATGAAAGATTATCTGCAGATGTGGAGCAGGGTTTTAATTTGAGCAGTATTTTTTCTTGTTGAAATGGGTATAGACTGAAAGGTGAAAGAGATATGGTTACCTTTGCATTGGTTGTGTGTGTTGTTGGTGTGGTCTGAATTAAATAGTGATTAGTTATTGATGTTAGAGGTTTGAGAGTAAGTGGCTGGGTATAGTGTTAGTATTAGTAGTCAGGTCAGCTATGGATTTTTTGAAGTGTTTATTAAATTCTTCTACTATTAGTGATGGGGGGAGGGGGGAATTGGGTGAAGGGTATTGTTCTTTGTTTGTAACAGGATTGAGAAGGGTAGATATTGAATGCCAGAATTTTTAGGGGTTGCTGAAGGTGTGATTAGTAGGATTTTTTTGCTTTTGTTGACTAATTTAGTTATGGTATTGTTGAGTGTTTTGAAAGAGAGAAGGTTTTGTTCAGTTTTGTTTAGTTTCCATATGTTCCAGGCTAGGACTCTGTGTTTCTTCAGGTTAATACAGTCTTTGGTCATCCATGGGGTTGTATTTTTTTACCTTTTGGTTGTCCAGGGGCTGGAGTATCGAGTATTTTTAGGATGGTAGAATTGAAATATTGGACTGCATCGCTGAGAGGTAGTAGTTTTAGGGGTGTCCAGTTTATTTTATGGAGTAAGTCATTTAGTATTTGTTGACTGAATTTAGCTGTGTTTCTAAGTGATTTTCTTGACTTTCCCTTTAGTGAGGGCTACTTTAGCTTCTGCTTGCATGTTGTCATTTTTTTTCCACAGCCTGCAAGCTGCTACCCATCTTAGATCCTTCATCTACAGCACTTCAGGCTTCCTTAGCTAGTCTCAAATTAGTACCAAAATTTAAATTATCCACTATTTCATTGAAGTATGACAGGACCTGTCCTGGTTTAACAGAGTTTGTTAGTAAATCTGGACTTAAAATAAATGCTTTCAAACAGGTCCGACTTATATGACAGTTTTTCCCCTCCATGCTAATGAGATGTTTGTAAAAACAGGGATCACTGTGCCTTTCATTGCTGAGCCAGTAGTTTGCTTAAAATGAGACATATTTCTATTGTACTAAAGCAGTCCACATCTGCTAAGAATGTTTAACATAGCCAACTTCCTTGTTTGTGTGAAATGCTAGGGTACAAAGAAACTGCATGCACTGTAGCACCATGCTGTCCTGAAACATTTTATTGAATCTGTTCATGCTGTCCAAAAAGTGACTTGAATCTGCAGTAAAAGATTGAACAAGTGTGTGTCTTTCGGCTTTTCCCGGTTAGGGGTCGCCACAGCGGAACTCCGGTCCGCTGATGATTGGTAGTTGATTTTTACGTGCCGAGTTACCAGCCCTGATGCACAACCTTCAATGAAGGTACGCCCATTCACGCATGTCTCCACGCAGAAGGCGCTCTAGCTGAGAATCAAACCGGACAGCGTCTTATTGTGAGGCGACAACGCTACCGCAGCAGTAAGACATTTTTATTCAATTTGGCACCCACCTGCAATACCGATAATTTTAAATACAATACTGATACAAGTGTCCCATTTAGAGTGCTTTTAAAAAGGCTTCTAGTTGCATTTTTATTAGGTTGTCAATCATTTTTAGACATATACATTGTGTAGATGGAACTCTTATGTTTCTGAAGCGATCTGCTTATTAATGGTCTTGAAAAAAGTTATGACAGGAAGTGACAGACTGTTGCCTAGCTTTTTCTTTGTTTTTTGTTAAGAAAGATGGTTATTGGACGTAATACTGAAGTGTTTTGCTATTAATGAGTAAACCATGTTTCTTGTTTGCTTGTACTGTAGGATATAGTGGAAGTTGAAGTGTTAAGGTTAAAGGGCATACGAATTCGTGCACCTATTACCAGAATGAAGACTGGAACTGAGGTAAATTGCCATCTCATTTATCATCATACTAAGTGTTTTACATTATCTGCATTCCCCAGAAATGTCTTTTCCTGTTCTGCTCATGCTGCTTTAGAAACATCCTTAATGCTTTGAAAAGGAGCACAATTATTTTACTTTTTATAGGTATATTAGAACTGCACTAGATGCAAGTTTGCTAAAACTGCTTTTCCTATTTCTGTGCTTTCACAATTCACTAGAATATGCTTTAGGTAGTTTAGCAGTTTTGTCTGCTGACTTCCATCATTGTGTGTTCTCTGATGCAAAATCATTTTAAGTAGAGTTGCTTGCTACTGAGATTTGTCTGCATACATCAACTGGACATAAGCTGATTTAAGTATATTTCCTGCATTTTATTGTGGTTGTTATAACTTGGACTGATTCCTCAGATCTAACTCTGTTGAAACTGTCTTGTGTGTGTGTCTGAAGCTCTGCACTAGTTGTTAAACTGCTCTGAAATTCCTTTAAGTGTTAATTAGCTGGGGGGTTTCTGATAACATTAAAACCTGTGTTGGTTACATCTCTGGTAATCATTTTAAGTAGAGTTGCTTGCTACTGAGATTTGTCTGCATACATCAACTGGACATAAGCTGATTTAAGTATATTTCCTGCATTTTATTGTGGTTGTTATAACTTGGACTGATTCCTCAGATCTAGCTCTGTTGAAACTGTCTTCCCCACCACCCCCTCCCTGTTCTTGGTTGTAGTTTAAATTTGGTGGCTTTTGCAGTGCCTGCCCCACTGTAGATTTGATCTAGGACAGTCCCCCAGTCCCATCTCTTTACCGCATTCTATCTAATAAACCCTTTCTGCACTTGCTTTTAGTCCTTTTTAATTTAATTACATTTTTTTCATACTGTGTGTGGACTAATATTGCTACATACTCAAGTGTGCCAGCTTGCACTGCAAGTGAATCTCTTGTTTTCCTGCCTTACTGAACTAGAGTAGTCCAGTTTCAGAGTTGCTAGCAACTGCATTTCGCCTGTTTTACTGCTACTTTAAGTGATTTCTGCATTTTACACTGTTTATTGCACTTTAAGTTACTAATTGTTGCAAATTGTTTTTGTAGGCTACACACTAAAGTGCGCTAGCCGATTTAAAGCATTTATAGCATTTACTGTCTGTTTTTCTCCTTGTCTCTGTAAAAAAACAAAAAAAAACAAAAAAAAAAAAATCTCTTGTTTTCCCGCCTTACTGAACTAGAGTAGTCCAGTTTCAGAGTTGCTGATCCCTGGGCTTTGTTTTTAGTTCCTGTTACTGATCCATTGCCTTATTAGGAAGGAGGGAAGTTTCTTTGCTTACCAGTGGGAGTGGGAAGCACTGAGCAGCCGTTCTGTCCGATTTGGTGAAGTTTCAGCCAGAAACTAGTAGTCCATTGGTCGTTTTGGGCCAGTTCCTAGCTCCTTTCAGCCCCCTGCTATAAAACACGCTAAACACGCATTTTCCAGCTTGTACCAACTCAGCACAGATCCTCGTGGTGGCCTGCAGAGTGATCCAAGCAGCAGAGAGCTAAAAGAGTGACTTTCTACCAGATATAAGTATTTTTTGTGGCTTCCCCACTGTTATTAAGCTAGCGACTGCATTTCGCCTGTTTTACTGATACTTTAAGTGATTTCTGCATTTTACACTGTTTATTGCACTTTAAGTTACTAATTGTTGCAAATTGTTTCTGTAGGCTATACACTAAAGTGCGCTAGCCGATTTACAGCATTTATAGCATTTACTGTCTGTTTTTTTCCTTGTCTCTGTAATAAAACAAAAAAATCTCTTGTTTTCCCGCCTTACTGAACTAGAGTAGTCCAGTTTCAGAGTTGCTGATCCCTGGGCTTTGTTTTTAGTTCCTGTTACTGATCCATTGCCTTATTAGGAGGGAGGGAAGTTTCTTTGCTTACCAGTGGGAGTGGGAAGCACTGAGCGGTCTTTTTGTCCGATTTGGTGAAGTTTCAGCCAGAAACTAGTAGTCCATTGGTCGTTTGGGCCAATTCCTAGCTCCTTTCAGCTCCCTGCTATAAAACACGCTAAACGCGCGTTTTCCAGCTTGTACCAACTCAGCACAGATCCTCGTGGTGGCCTGCAGAGTGATCCAAGCAGCAGAGAGCTAAAAGAGTGACTTTCTACCAGATATAAGTATTTTTTGTGGCTTTCCCACTGTTAAGCTAGCGACTGCATTTCGCCTGTTTTACTGCTACTTTAAGTGATTTCTGCATTTTACACTGTTTATTGCACTTTAAGTTACTAATTGTTGCAAATTGTTTCTGTAGGCTACACACTAAAGTGCGCTAGCCGATTTACAGCATTTATAGCATTTACTGTCTGTTTTTTTCCTTGTCTCTGTAAAAAAAAAAAAAAAAAAAAAACTCTTGTTTTCCCGCCTTACTGAACTAGAGTAGTCCAGTTTCAGAGTTGCTGATCCCTGGGCTTTGTTTTTAGTTCCTGTTACTGATCCATTGCCTTATTAGGAAGGAGGGAAGTTTCTTTGCTTACCAGTGGGAGTGGGAAGCACTGAGCGGCCTTTTTGTCCAATTTGGTGAAGTTTCAGCCAGAAACTAGTAGTCCATTGGTCGTTTTGGGCCAATTCCTAGCTCCCTTCAGCTTTAGCGCGGAGTTGCCACTGTTGCACACAAGAGCAGCGGCGGTTAAACAAGGTTAAACTATTCGGGCCATCTAAATTCCACTCTTCAAATTTTCCCTTAGAACTACCTTCCTCGAGCTGTACTGCTGATCTAACCAGCATATCCTATAACTGAAAAGTTCATCTCTACTTGATTCCCAAGTAGACTATTCTCTATCTGTAAAGCCTAGCACTTACTCCTACAGTACTTGCACCTTGATAAAGCACTCTTATTATAGATAGTACCCCACCAGCCTAAAACCCACTTCCCCGGAGTCCTTTGAAAGTCTCTTTATCTACTACTTCTAGTATGTCGAGGGATCAGTTGCTAGTGTCCTCTCCAGCTCAACTGGTGAACCTGGGAATATTGAGGCAATGTTACAATTGCCCCATGTACACAGACAATCCTCTCCTTCTCCCACAAAACACAAATACATGCGAGAGATGCAACTATATGGCCAAACTGGAGGCTGAGCTCTCTCAACATAGGACTGGCAAGACCAGACAGGAGGAGAAGGTTACCACACACAATACATACCCAGTCACACATGGTACCATCACAACTTCAAATCATACACATACTCACACAAAGACATACTCGGAGGCTCTGATCAAAAATTTACCAAAACAGCAGAGGCCACCAAAGCAGACACCCAAACAACTACCACCTCACGACCCAACACATGCAACACATAGACCACACAGTCAGAGTGTCAAACAGTCACAGCCCTTAAGGCCAAACAAAATGCCAGACACACTTGTCATTGGTGATTCCATAGTCAGACACACTGGCGTCCCGCTCACCAGACTGAGTAAGGAGAAGGTCACAGTAAGCTGCCTGTCAGGCGCTAGAATCCGCCACATAACGCAAGCACTCAGGTCTCTCAACAGCAGGTACAAGTATGACTCAGTCATTGTCCACGCTGGTGTCAGCGACCTGAGACGTACCTCCTTGGACTACATGAAAAGGGACATCGAGGAGCTCTCTGATTATGTAGCCCAGGCAGGTATGACCCTGACCTTGAGCAGTATCCTACCTTCACCTAGAATGATGCCACAATACAGTGATAAGATGATCAGCTTTAATAATTGGCTTAAATTCTGGTGTCATTCAAAGGGGATCCAATGTCTGTCTGCCTGGGATGACATGCTGGACAAGCCACGCTGCTTCGCAAGGGACGGCTTGCACCTGTCACCCTGGGCTTCCGGATATTGGCAAAGGCTCTTGCCACCCCCATAGTGCCTTTTTAGGCAAGGCTCAAATTCTAAACCTACCACCCTAGAACACCAAAAGGAAAAAACTAAGGGTAATGCTGCTCAATGCCAGAAGTCTCAATCTCAAGATGCACGCACTCGAGGCCCTTCTCAATATGGAGAACATCGATGTCTATGCTGTGACAGAAACCTGGTTCAAGGCTCCTGAGAGCACCCCAGCACTAACAGGTTTCACCTCATATCATGCGTTCCGGCCCCAAAATCCGGACAACACCAAGAAAGGAGGGGGGGTGTCCATATTCATAAAGGACACCCACACCTCAAGGTTGGTGGCAACGCACGATGCATCGGAGACCATCCAGGTGCAATTAACCATAGGCAAGACTGCTCTGCAATTTGTAGCATGTTACAGGCCACCCTCTCAAACTCAGGAACCTCACATGGCCTTCCTGAAAACATTGGAGGGGATAAATGTATCTCCAAACACCATCATACTAGGTGACTTCAACTACCCTAATATAGACTGGGAATACTACTCAAGTCCGAACATTCTAACCCAAAGATTCCTGGAGTTCATAAACTCAAATGCCATGGAACAACTAGTCACCATCCCCACAAGAGGAGAAAACATACTTGATGTCATCATCACGAACATGGGATCAAAATGTTCAACACCGGAAGTATACCCCTCACTGGTGAGATCAGATCATAAACTAATCTCGCTGGAGGTCCTCATCCCACCCCCACCTGAAACAAAAAAGACCACAGTGAAAAACTTCTCAAAAGCCGATTTCACACTTCTAAAAACTAGTGTGGTCTAAGGCCCCTGAGCCAGTGGTAAACATTACTCAAACCGCTGAATCACTTACAAATGCCTTCTACCAGCACCTACAGGACTGCATGGATCAGGCAATCCCAAACAAAACTAAGACTCTCTGTACCAAAGGCAAGCGTCCAGTCTGGTGGACCCCAGCCATAAACAAGCTCTACAACAAAAGGAGGAAGCTACTACAAGATAGAGCAAAATCCTTGAAAGGTAAGACACCTTTGATCATTATAAGTAAAAAACTAAGAGCTCTCATAAAATCATCCAAGGCAAATTTTGAGAGAAAAATCGCCAAGGACTCTAAAGACAATCATAAGGCCTTCTTTAGCTATGTTAGAAACCTAGGAGGAAACTCCCAGATATGCTCAGAATTAGTTCAAAATGATGTGAAAATTACTGAACCTACACACATTGCCAACATACTGGCTGACAGGTTCAGTGCAAACTTCTCCCCTCCCCAAAGGAGAGATATCTATTCCAGAGGATTGTAGCCCCCAAACATCTCCAACGCCCAGGTGAGAACTGCCCTCACTAAGGCAAAAACACAGCATCCATGGGACCAGATGGTGTCCCCGGCTGTGTGCTTCACGAACTCAATGAGGAATTAAACCCACAGTTAGGACAGCTGTTTAATCTTAGCCTCACCTCAGGATACGTACCCAAGGAGTGGCGCACGGCGACTGTGGTCCCACTTCATAAGGGCGGTGCCTCCACAGACCCTGGAAATTACCGCCCCATTAGCTTGACAAGCCTTATCTGCAAAGCCATGGAGAGGATCATAATGGAACTCATAAATAAAGACATAGGGAACTTGCAGACTTTGGATCCAACCCAGTTTGGCTTTGTCAAAGGCAGATCCTGCCTCTTAAACTTGGTTGACTTTTTTGAGACAGTCACCAAGGCCATTGACGAGGGAAAGGCAGTCCATACAGCCTACCTCGACCTGGCAAAGGCCTTCGACACAATACCCCACTCAGGTATCATCGAAAAACTCATCAGCTTGAATGTAAACCCATACATCACGAGATGGGTTGCAAACTGGCTAAGTGACAGAACCCACAGGGTCAGAGTTGCTGGAGCCATGTCAGACTCAAAGCCTGTCACAAGTGGTGTCCCACAGGGCTCAGTCCTGGGTCCACTCTTGTTCGGCATCTACTTTTCTGAAGTACAAGCAAACACAGGAGGGTTATGGCTGACAAAGTTTGCAGATGACTGCAAACTGGGCCATAGTCGAAAACACATCTGACACAGATATCCTCCAGAAGGGCCTCACAGAAATGGATAACTGGTGCCAGAGCCATGGCCTGAAGTTAAACGCCAAAAATGCATAGTCATACCCTTCGGGAAAAACAAGGTTACCCCTAGCTACCATATAGGTGGCAATCCACTGAGCACAGAAAAAGTCATCAGGGATCTGGGGACCCAGGTTGACAGTAGCCTTTCGTTTGACACTCATGTTGCTAAAGTAGTTAGGAAAACCTTCTATATCGCCCACCTGATCATGAAGGGATTCACATCTAGATCAAGGGAGGTCATCGTCCCCTGTACTCATCACTCATTAGACCTATGATTGAGTACAATGCCCGTTCGAATGTATCTGACCAGACACCTGCTGCAGCTTGAAAGGCCCCAAAAGTTCCTCACCAAAAGGATAAAGGGTATCAAAAATATGTCTTATGCTGCCCGACTGAAAGAACTCCAGCTCTATTCAGTCTCATACCGCTTGCTCAGAGGTGACCTGTGCCTGACATATAAGGCCATGTCAAACCCAGATTTGATGAATATGCTTCACCTCAAAAATCTAGATCCTCAGAACCACAAGGGCGGGAGACTTAAACCTTGACACGGTTATAAATAGAACGTGCTGGAGGGACAGATTCATCACCCAGAGACTCCCTATGCTGTGGAACAAAATCCCGGTACATGTGAGGCAGAGCACCTCTCTGGCCTTGTTCAAGAGGAATCTTGACCAATGGATGGGAGATTGCAGATATACCCTGGGATTACTTCAGTGTCACTGCTTGACAGAGGCACAGCAAAATGATAGGCATAGTTTTTATTCAAACTAAAGGGGTGGCGAAAGCCACATAACTATGGGCTAGGCTTATAAATGCCCTTGGGCAGATAGCCTAGTATGAACCTATGAACAGTAGCTCCCAAACTATTGTAATTGCCCCCATCACCACCACCAGCATTTCCAAAGTTTTAAGCATCATTAAGATTTATGGACCTAATTTGAGATCATAGCATGTAAAATTTTTATGACTTGACTCTCACATCACCAGGTCATCTCTAGCAAAAATTCAGAAGTGGTTTTCAGAAATGTTTTTGTGTGGTGTGTGTAGACATGCATCCCTCTGTAAAAGCACATTGTAAATTGCATGTCTTTGTGTATATTGTCCAGTGTAAATCAGATGGTGTGAAAATGTGTTCTGGAAGTGGGCAATGGTAAACAGAGATGCGATATAATGCAGGAGAGGCAGCTATTTACCTTTTTAAGACATTTGACCTTGTGGCTGTATTCATCTTTTGCAAGGTTTCTAATTTTGCGTTTGAGGAGAATGAATAGAGATGGTTCTAAAACTGTGACTGTTAGTTTACAAGTAATGTTGACACATTTCCAGCCAACCATAGGTGTCTTTCTTCAGTATGCTCTCCAAATTTGTCTTGGGCATCATTATAATTTTTAACTTACAAACTAATAGACACACATGAGCTTCAAACAAACAGGAATATAACAGGACAAATTTATCTGAAGTAAAAACATAGCTTTTATTACAAGATTAAAAATCCCTAGCTGGCACCTTGGCTGGCCAGCCTTCCAGGCGAGAAACAAGAACAAAGAACACATTTCACTGTTTTATAAGTGAGAATCCCCCCAGTTACATAGTTACACAATGCACTATTAATAAAGTAACAGTACTGAAAGTAGCTTCATTTGAAAACTTGCTTTAGCTGGACAACCAAACTACCAGGGCTTTTTAATCCTGTGATAAAAGCTATCTTTCAACTTTGTCCACAAATAGTCTGCTGACCCTAGTGTTGGCAGATTATTTTTTTACACAGTGATGTATTTAGTACCTCTTAACACTTC
The DNA here is from genome assembly GCF_019279795.1 of Protopterus annectens. Taxonomy (NCBI): domain Eukaryota; kingdom Metazoa; phylum Chordata; order Ceratodontiformes; family Protopteridae; genus Protopterus; species Protopterus annectens. Next base: position 1,556,511,582 of record NC_056739.1, on the reverse strand, counting down.
ATATTGTACATAATCTTCTCACATAGTACACCTTCAGTCTTTACAATACATTCGTTTTTACTTGCTTTCTATAACTTGATGTTCAGAAAATTTAATACTGCCATTGATGCGCCTGTTTTTTTTACACACGTCTCTTCTGTTTTTCTTAACTTCTGTTATCTAACTTTAACTATTTAATACAGTTAAGTATAATTATTACAAACTTGAGAGTTATTCTTGAACCTTAGTCAAACTTTCTAGCATACGTTCTGCAGTTCAGTGCATCACATTCTTCCTATTTGCAATGGTTTCTCCACCCTTCAGTTGTTTACATTCATGAAAGTGGAGCAGTGATTTTTAATACCTACTGGCTTCTCGGAAATTACCTTATAAACAGTTTTATATTTAAAATATACATCCCTCTGATCTGGTCCTGTTATCTGCTTACAACCCCCATTGTTTTTATCATCTTAATTTGATTTCTGCACACTCCCAATTACACTCCATCAAATTTCTCTTTCTATAAGTTTCTTGACCCTTCTCTTGTAGTCCTGGTGGCCTTGCCATTTCCTTCAGTAACTTTGTTGCTTCTTTCCGTATCTGATGGATCCATTTGTTTCCATTTATGAGTTATGAGTTAGGAGTGGAAATAGACAATAAACTAAAATTTGATATTCACATATCCATGACTATAAAAAAAGTCCACAAAAAACTAGGAGCGTTATACAGAAATAAGCAATTTCTCACCAAAGCAGCAAAGATTTCAATAGCAAATTCCCACCTTATCTCCACCCTACTTTATGCCTCTCCAATATATACCAACCTAAGGCAATGTGATCTAAACAAGCTGTGACCTGCTACAACAAAATCGCCAAATTCGCCACAGGGGCATCCTACCGTAGTCACCACTGTCTCTCACTTGCTGAACTGGCCTGGCTTGAACTCCCTCATCTCCTTCAGTGGTATCAACTCTCACTCGCCCACAAACTAGTAAACCATCCACTAAATGTCCCATCCCTCCAGAATCTACTCCAACCCTATCGCACCACCAGACCACTAAGATCCAGCAGCAAAAATCACTTGCAGATCACTAAAGCCAATAACTCTGCGGGTGAAGCACTATTCTCTTGCGCCATAGCCAAATTATGGAACTCACTCCCACCCACAATTACCTCCATACCATCATGCACCCACTTCAAAACTTTACTAAAAGCGCAACTAAAAACATGCTGGCTATGCCCTTGCAACTCCCACTCTAATATCATCCACCCCATCCAACCACTACCTTTCGTTCCACTCCACTAACTACCTTGATTATAGCAAGCTCAGATGCTCATAAGCCAGTACTTATTATACAGCACGAACTTCTTCTTCTTGTAACATTTGTTAATGTCTGGTATGCACTTCACAGATAAAGATTCTAGTTGTCTACTGATGTACTATGTTCTTCATCTGTAAATATGTTGTAAGTAATTGCTATGTAAATTGTTATTCACTATGTAATCCAATGTATATACTGTCTGTTTATTTTAACTGTGGAGCTTTTCTTCCCGGGCCTCCGCTGAAAATGGACCTACGTCCAGTCGGACATTCCCGGTCAACAAATTTAAACAAATAAATAAATAAATAAATATTACCTTCTTCCCTCCTGACATAATTGAATTTGAGTGTCGTTTCAGTTCTCCAGACCAGATCTTGAATTGAAACTCCCTCAACTGCTGCTTATATGTTACCAACATGGGATATTCCCAAAACGTATACATACAGTTGCCTAATAAATTTTCTTTACATCTACAACAGCCATTGTTTATATAAGGAAACATCTTAGTGAGCTTATTTGGAGTGAAGAATAGATGTTTAACAAACACACTGCCTTACTGCCATTTGGGTAGTAGTACCTTGCTGCCCTCCTGTGGCAGTCTTAGACTTCCTCCCATTTGCCTGTCTGTGGGTTTGATGGACGAATCACCTGGCGGAACAGGGACTGCCTTACAAACCCACAGACCAAGACCCTTTCAGTTTTCTGGTGCCATAGCAAGACAAAGATCTCTTGGAAGACTGCTCCTTACTCTGGATCTTTTCAGCTTTTGAGCTCAGATAAGAAACCCCTTTTAGGCGTTTGTTTTCCATCACTGCTTGAATAGTTTATTCTGCTGCTTTAACTGCTTTTTTTCTGACTGGGAAATTGCTTGTGCTCAAGGTTTTACTTTATCTGCAGTGTAAGGCTTATGCTGTTTAATGTTTTGACAGGAAAACTTGCTGATTTTGCAATTTTTTTTCTTTGAGGCTATGATTATTTGAGAAATATTGACAATAATCCACATCTTAAAAGTTCTTCACCTATAGACTTAGAGTCCTGTTCTTGTAGTTACAGACAACACTACAGTAATGTGGTATCTCAGCAACCAGTGGGGTAGAAGGCCATAGCCTCTATGTTGATTGTCAACCATGGTCTAGGAGATAGCTTTACAGCATTCTCTGACTCTTCAGGAATCACACATACCATCACAGCAAAATGTTATGCAGACAAACAAAGTAGATCCTGTTCAGACCTGCACAAGTACAACTCAAAGCATTGATGTTCCAGAATGTAGTCCAGATGTGGGAAACACCTCAAATAGATTTCTTCCCTCCTTTCAAAACAGACAGCTGAAGACATGGTATTCTAGACATCCTTGCAGCTATGCTTGGAGGACAGACACATTCTTATTCCCTTGGACAGGAATGTGCCTGTATGCATGTCTACCATTTTCTCTAATTTGCAAGGTACTTCTGAAGATTCAGAGAAAAATGCTAAAGATCATTTTGGTGCCCCCCCCCCCCTGCCCTTGCCCAGACAATCTTGATTGTCCCTTGTAATTGAATTGGCCATGGGTGATTGCCACAGGCTTCCTTACACTCTGGATTTGTTCACAGTCTCTGGGGTGACTGGTACACCCCATTTTGGAGCAACTACAGCTGACAGCCTAGATGATTCAGTCTCAACTCTGTTTAAGTACTTGTTTCATGAGGATGTGCAGCAGGCATTAAAGGAGGCCAGAAAACCTGCTACTAGTATATCTTGTGTTTATAAATGGATAAGGTTTTCTAAGTGGTGCCTAATCTGGAACAGAGGGTCCCTTGAGGTTAGCATCCCTCTGGTCTTGAAATATTTGTGTGAGCTACTTCAGGATGCTTATTTTATGCGTCCATTAAGACGCATTTCACAGCTATCTCTGCTTGTCTGCCAGTGTATCCTCTTCTTTCTCCTCTTTTGGTAAAACAGTTCATGAAAAGAGTATTTCATACAAGATCCCTTCACAAGTAAATTGACCAGTTCTCAGTAGCTTAATGGTAGAACACTTTGAACTATGATCTGATCTGGAGGATCTGTGTTTGAGTACTACCTGAAGCACAGACATCTTTAGTTCCTACAATTTGCTAGGAATTGTGCTTTCAAAAATTGTCTTAATTGATAAAGCAGTTTTTTTGTGCTACATTCTCTCATTTCTCCTTTTTGTCTAATTACTTGTGTGTTATGCTGGAAGAGGAATGTAATTCGGCATTTAATTTTGTATATGCTGTTGTGTTGGTTTTCGGTGAAAAACAATTTGGGAGATAATCCACTTATCTGGTTAAAGAAAAATAGTTAAATGTGTCTTCTTTTCTTGGTTTGTGTGTGTGTGTATAGCAGATGTAATACTCTGGAAATAGTTAATTAAGAATGATTGTATGAATAGCTTTTAGTTTTTTATTATTGCTTAAAGGATGTCTTTTATGATGTGTAATTAGAATGTTTGGACACTAGGTGGCAGCATTTCGACATACTTTTGAGTGTCTTTTTTAAATTTTATTCTGTTATTTTATTGGCTATTTTATGATTAGGGGAATTAGTTTAATGGGCCTCAGCTATGTAATTTATTATTCTGATGAAGTTCTTGTGAATGAAAACATATTTGGAGTGTTATCAGCATTTTTGTGTATTGCTTGTCTTTATTTTGTGACATTAAACCTTGGAAGAATTTGTGGACCTGAGTGCTTCCTTCCAGCCTTTTTACTTCTGTTCTTGGTGGTCATTGTGGTTGGAATCCCCGTTTTTTACTACTTTGTTTACTCTGGAAATAGTCTTTCAGGTTAAGTTTATTTACAATGAAAAATGCAAAGAAAATTTAATTTTCAACATAAAAGAAACAAACACATATTTGCTTTACATACTTCTGTTTGCTTACAGTTCAGTTCTTTGTTTAGTCCACTTTTAAAGTCTGTCAGTAAATCACATCATTCCTTACAACTCACAGGTTTCATATTGCAGCTTTAGTCAAGCTGACACACTTAGGCATCTGGCACACCGTGAGCTTATCCACAGGACTTTCATCAATTCTCCTAGTATTTTCCACAGCTTTTTTTTTTTTTTTTTTTTCCATCAGAGTTCACCAACGGTCTCCATTTTTTTGCCACAAAGTCCCATCTATGATAGAGAAATCCATCTGGCATTATAGGTGTCCAGCCCTTTCAACAGAATTTCCCCAGATGACTCCCGTTATACTGTGCTGTTATAGTTTTTACTTTTGTAATATCCTGCCTACGTAGATCACAATCATTTTTTATCATAATGTGTAGTGCATATACAGCACATCAAAACTGCATTCCTGGCACATCAAGTAGCCAGTATGTGTGTGTGTGTGTGTGTGTGTGTGTGTGTGTGTGTGTGTGTGTATATATGAGATTTGGTAGAACAGTCATTTCATTTGTGCCAGTGTGCTGAATTTTCCAGATGTGTGTTTTGTTGAGTACACAGGATTTTGAGGTAGGTTTTTTTTCTTGTAATAATGGTTAATGTTGCAACCTTCATATTTTCCAAAAGTTTTGGCACTAGGGGAGTAGGAGTCTGTGTGCTCAACTGTGTGTGGGATAGGGTTAAGTTAATGTTTAGATGTAGCATTGTGTTTTATTGTATGTGTCTGAGGTGGCTGGTAGTATAATGAGAATGTTTTTTCTAGGGTAAGGTGGAGAGATAGGGTTAGGGGCAGGGTTAGGGTTAAGCATATATTAGTTTGCTGGAGAGTGTGTGGGGGTGAAGCCCCCCAACCTTACTAATGCATGCTACCCTTAACTATGCCCCTAAATCCAACCCTTGTAATCACTTCTGATCCATTTATTCTTTTAGGCCAGAACTCTCAGGTAGACAGTTTATTTATTTTATTTATTTTATTTTACATTTGTTAACCGGGCTAGTCCAACTGGATACATGTCCATTTTCAGTGGAGGCCCGGGGAGAAAAGCTCCTCTACAGTACTACTATAGTAAGACTAAAAAAAAAAAAAACTTTATCAGAATATATCAACATATACAAATAATATCTAATAACATATACTTTAAACCTTCTGTTAGAATTAAGAACATTTGAGTACAAATATGAGGTACAGTAAGGAGTCTCTCTATTACTTAGAAAAGTATACAATATGACAGTACAGATAAAGTACCTAGTTAGTCTAATACATCTTTAAAAGAAGATGGAAAGTAGAGATTTAGTTCCTTTATTAGAAGTGAGGTAATAGAAACAGCTTTGTAGAGAGTTATGTAGAGAGTTAGATATACAAGATAAAGAGAGAGTGGAAAAAAATCTCATAGCAGGGAGGTATGAAAGGTTAGTCTGGGTTATTGCAAGAGCAAAGCCAGTGGTTGGAAAAGAAATGTTTAAGTTTAGTTTTAAATAGTGGGATTGATGTTTGAGTGGTGAGGTCTTGAGGTAGTTGATTCCATAGTTTCCCAACTGAGTTTGAGAATGTGGAGTCACCTGCTGAGTTCTTAGAAAGAGAAGTATGCATCAGTATTTTGTTGGAGGAGCGCAGGTTCTTCAGATTGCTATAGGGTTTTATGAGGGTGGAGAGCATTGGGGTATTGTCTGGGTGGTAAAGAGCTTTATGGGCAATTGTAAGTTGGTTAAAATGTATAAGGTTAGGTAATTCTAGCCACCCTAGTTTTTTAAGGTTAGAACAATGGTGAGTCCTGTATGGAGATGCTGTAGCAAATCTGGCAATATTATTATAAGACGTAGTTAGTTTGGTAAGATTATATTTAGAAAGGTTTGTATAGATTGGGGAGGCATATAAAAGGGAAGAGATTAAGTGGGTTCTAGCTATAGTGGTTCTGGCTTCAGGAGTAAGGAAAGATTTAATTCTATACAGAGAGCCTAGTTTTCTGTTAGTTGATTTTATTGTAGAGTCAATGTGTGTGTCAAATTTGAGTTGGTTGTCAATTGTAATGCCTAGTAGTTTGGTGTTATTGTCTGGGGAGATAAGGATGCCATTGTTGGCTGTGAGAGAGAAATTAATGGAGGGAGACAAGATGGTGGGTGTAAAAATCAGGAGTTTGGTTTTCTTTGGGTGTGGGATAGGGTAGGTTCTTCAGTGACCTAAACCTGACAACTGCAAAAGGAAAGTTTTTCAGCAATAGTACAGAAATAGGGGTCCCAGAGATGGATTTGCTCACCCCACAGGATAGTCATCAGATGGAGGTTTGCTTCTGGTGTACAGGTGGGGGACTTGGTGAAAATCAATGCCTCTTCTGTGTCATAGAACCAGTTTCTGTGTATGGACATGCCCATCTTACTCCCAATGTACTGCAGTATACAAAAAAGGAAAAAGCAAGGCTCATTATTAATAGCTGTTCCATGGCCAAGTTACTCATGGATCTGGTATCACTGAGGTCCAAGTGGTGGACAGGCAGTATCTAGCCCACACCACATGTGTTAGGACTTAGGGCCTCTCTGTCAATAGAACTTTCCCAGGCTGCAAACCCCTCCTTCCTTGTATCCAGTAGAGACCTGCTACTTCTTAGTTGCAGTGAACAGCCCCTGGCTGATGTACTGCATCTTTGGGATACTTTTACAATGAACATTCAGAGTTTCATTTTACATTGAGTAGTAGAGCAGTTCAAAGAGTTCAGATATATTACGATCTATGTTGTTTTGTTAGTTATTACGGTCCTTTTTTTCTTTTATTTTTTAATACCTTTGATGTGGTTTATAATTGCCACAAGTAATGGCCTTCCCATAGCATAATGTGTCTTAAACAAACAAATTTCTCCACTTAGCAGGCATATTCAGTACTTACTTTGAGGGCTACTATTTCACTAACACTTGAAAAATTTGCCTAGATTTTGGCATCACCACATGACATCCATATAGAAAATTCTTAGTGAGCTACCTGTTGTCAAATCAGTAGAAAATCAGAATAGGTAGTATAGGGCCTCAGGCACCATCTCAGCTCATACTAGTTCCATTTGTAAAGATCATTGCAGTGCTCCTGTCATAAGCTGGCACATCCAAGTCCTTTCATCTCTGCCTCCATCCCGCATTCACTGCTATAAGGTTGTAGCTTAGCTTTCCAGAAGCAAATCAGGCAGCTTCCCCTTAAAAAGTCCTGGATTCCCCAGCATTGGCATTCTGGATCCCAAGATACTCTGAGGCCACCTCCAAGAACAGACACAGGCAGGCAGCACATTGCATATACCATCTCAAAAGGCACACAACAGAAGGCCCAGTCATCATATCAGAGGACCTAGAAAGCAGCTTGGCAATCCTCTAGTGGGGGAGCCCTTCTGTGGTAGACTTTCTGAAATATGCAGTAGATTATAACTGGGACTATCTAGATACTGTAGCCTGTGTCTGAAAAGACAGGATTCTGCTGCTCCCTGTCCAGGAAAATTAGCTTACAGGTAGATGCTTTCAAGCCAGATGCAGTCATCTCAGTGGCATCTCTAAACAAGAATTATAGTCCTCATGCCCTGATCATCTGTTCCCCCAGATAAGAAGTCTAGGGCTGTGGACAGAACTGGTATTCTTGTGTTTATATCCTGCAATCAGTCTATGAAGGATGTGTGGCACCTAACCCATATACTATTTCTTGTGGCACCTACTAGACAAAGTACAGTCGATGGCAAATGATTTGTGTGATAGCTCTTTGAAAGCGTCAGTGAAGACACAGGCGTCCATCAAGATGTCTGTGAGCAACCTTATGGTCAGAAAAGCATTCAGCACTGCTGGCAGGTTTGTGAGACTAGTTAGAACCAGCATCAGCATACACAGCTACTGCTGGATTCACCTCAACTACACCACATTGTTTTTGATATGCCCTACAAAAAAGGCTCTGCTGTTTGGCCCAGATGGTATTAAAAATGGAAGAAGAGCAGGCACTTTAAGATGTGGGTGTATTGTTTTGTTTTCAAAATTTTACCTTTAGTGAGATGCAGAAAAACCTTGAGAGGTCTGGGTTTTGCAAGAATAAACGGATCCAGCAGCATGACTTGCTGAATTTTTAGTAATAACCCACTTCTGAGACTCTGCACAGGCACTGAGCCAAAGGCAGTATTTATTGGTTTGTTAAGATGGCAGCAGGTAATCCCAAGAATGTGGGGGGGGGCAATATCTCTGGCTTTCCAGCTGACCACTGTTAGATTGAGGTCATCAGTGAGTGATGCATTTCCCCATGTTTGGGTGTGTCAGAGTTACCAAAGAGGTATGCTCATGGAGTGTCATAACTATCGACACTCATTAGACTCAATAGCATAGAGTACAACACCCCTTTTGGAATGTTCCTCACAAGACATCTGCAGCAGCTGGAAAGGCCACAGAAGTACCTCCCAAAGAGGATTACTGGCCTCAAACAAATGCCCTACACTGACCACCTCAAAAAACTCCAGCTTTACTCCGTAGCATATCGCCTACTCCGAGGTGATCTCTGCCCAACATATAAAACTATGTCAAACCCAGAGCGGTTGGTAATGCTACAAGTAAAGAAATCCCAATCCCTCCGAGCTACATGCTCTAGGGATCTAAACCTTATCATCGCAATAAACAGGACATGCTGGAGGGATAGATTCCTGTCCCAGAGACTTCCCATACTCTGGAACAGGCTACCCATCTATGTCAAGCAAAGTTCTTCATTAGCACTGTTCAAGAAAAATCTTGATGAGTGGATGGGAAATAGGAAATACACCCCGGGGATCACTTCTATGTCTCTGCTCGACAGTGGCACAGGAAAATAACTTTCTTGGGTGGCGTAAGCCAGGGAATCTTGTTGGCTAGGCTTACGTAGGCCCTTGGGCTGATAGCCTAGTACCTACCTATGAACCAAGTACTGTCACCTGACTTTCTCTTGCCCTTATCCCACCCCACTAGAACTTTCAAGGTTTTTGCACTTTTGGGTAGGAGACGGTTGCTACCAGTTTTGATTGCTCTCATCTGGACTTAAGATATCACCCTGAGTTCTCACCAGATTTATGTCAGTGCTGATAGACTTCATTAAGTTACAGAGCATCATAATGTTTCCCTGTCTGGAAGGCTGTTTCCTGGTAGTGTACTCAGAATTGTCACATTTCAGACAGGGAGCTGCTTCTCCAAACCTTCACTGCTTGGAGGATACAGTTAGTTCTGCTAATCTCTTGATGGCATTCATTCAGTCTCTCACCTTCATAGGATACACCATAGGCAACAGGATGCATTTCTGCATCATGGGGGGCTGTAAAGCATATTTGACAGTATGCTGTGCTCGGTCTGACGAAGTGCATGACCAGGGCTAGCTTTGATTGCTAAACATAATGGCAGCAAGGATTGCCATTGCCTTCAGTGTAAAGTAGTGATGTTAACTCAGTGGATGCACCATAATCAGTGAATTCGTGAAACAGATACCTATCCAGGTACCATTTAAAATGTTTAAGGTCTGCAGGAGATTATTCCTGTTTTGTACAGTCCTATACAGTTTATTTCTTCTAAAAGTAAGTGCGACTTTGAATGCATCAGCTTTGGAATAGGGGAGGAGTCTGTACCTGGAACTGAGAACAGGGCCTCTGGTCAGAAATGGAATTTCTGACTTGCATCATTGTTTTGGAAATGAGAGTGAACCTCTTTGTCCTGTCAGCTACCTCCCCCACTCTCAACCACATAATGCATAACAGCACAGAAAAGTGCATTTGTGCAACATAATGTGATACTGTGACACGCAAGAGACAACTCATCTGCCTGCCCTATTCAGGGAGGCTGGAAGGATCTGTAAATGGGCTTTCTTAAACACCCAATTCTTGTCGGCAGTACATGCTGTCTGGGAATTCATTTCGGTAGCAAACAAATGCTTAAGCAGCACAAATGGTCACCAGTTAGCCCAAGGTTTATTTTTGACCAAAGTGTACAGCAACATGTAAATAATTTGCTTCTTTCCCAATTCAACACCAATATACAAGCTTTTATCCATATGCCGTCAGAGTTCCATACTTCCAATGATGCCCTATCACACCTTAGCCATGGAGTCTGTTTTACCAATTACCCAATTTTCCCCAAATTGCAAAATGCCTGCTCAAGCCAGAACAGTCATAGACAGTACTGATCCTCATGGCCTCAAACTAGCTGCATCATGTACGGTTTCCACTGCTTGCCTAACATCAAATTATTCCATGATCAGACTTGCTGTGGTGCAAGGAATAGTATGTAATCTATCCTTGAGTACATACCAGACCCCTTCAGAATCATGGTATAGCTGTTACATTTTCCTTTAATCATCAGACCTCAGAACTGCATATTATTCATTCTCTTCTCAGCACATAATCAGATTTCAAGAACTGCATATTGTCCATCCTCTTCTCAGCACATCATCCTCAGTATTCAGAATGCCTCCAAGGGCACATAGAAGAAGTTTGCAGTCTTACCAGAGAGTCAAATGGTAGATATTCAAAAAACAAAATAAATATAGTACCCTCAATCCCTGACTGTTTATCAAAGTTCTTCGACTTTGGCCTGAGATACTTTATGGTAGGATACCCACAGGAGCTATTCCATATTTTCACTTGGGTCACAGGCCTCACTTACTTTCTGTACAATTTGCAGATTGTTTGTCACAGGCACATTCCTATTCAGACCACCTTTCAAATATCCACTGCCATCATGGGACTTTTTTTTTTTTTTTTTAATTCATCTGTATTTCCCTTCTATTAGAGAAAATATTTGCAGCATTTCTCAGCATGAACTTTTTGAAATCCTGTCAAAATCGAGAAGTCATATTGAAAGAGAAATATAAGAAACTGGATGAAGTCTTTAATATTTATCTGTCATTAAACATGGCTTTGCCCTGATTTACGCTTTCACAGCTGTATGTTACTACATATATCCCCACTTTGTCACCCATGCCAGACGCTGCTACAAGCATCCCCTTTTGTCACCCATGCCAGATCAGAGTTGAATTTTCTTTCTAAATATATTTCTGCAAAAGAATTTTGCCCATAATATCCAGCATCAAATTCATGTCATATTTTAATATGATTAGTTCCCTTAAACTAAATCTCATTTATTAAGGCATTGCCTTAAAATATCTTCAACAAACTTGCAGATGAACAGTATACAACTTATTGTCCCTGTCTTTATAATATGGTAAGCTTTGTCTCCTTTACAAGAATGGTTCCATTTTTGAGTGTTTTCAATAATAAAGTGTTGAAAATGACATAGGTTTAAATGGAGATGAGAAGCAACAACATAAAAAATCAGCCTTCCAGACATTGATATGTACATATAAGCTAAAAACTAGAAATATAGATCCAAAAGAACCATCATGTATAACAGGTGGAAATAGTAGATGTGAAGTTCAATCTCGCCGTTCATTCATCACTGTTTGGTTCGGAGCCAATCCTCGGCTCCGACACGGCCGACTAGCAAGCTCAAATTCTCCAGTAGCTCGAGACCCCACCCCTTATCCCACAATGCACTGCTGGAATTACCTCAGATCTAGTTTGCCACGGCATGGATCTCTTGGCTTCCAGCTTTGCTCGAGATTTATTGGGAGTTTTTCAACTTTCAGCAAGTTGTATTTTTCAATTTTTATATATCCTTGATCTATATTTAATAGCAGATATTACTAGCTAGTAGATAGTAGTTTTTCTGTGTTCATCCCCTTTCCCCAGTATAATCTATCTTTGTCTTCGGCCCTTTGGCCTTAGGATCCTTTCTTTAGTTAGTCAGTGTTCCCTGTTGGGACTACTGTTTTTGGATTACATAATCCTGTTTATATATAGATGCAGTTGCCCCTTTTGGGCTGTGTGTGTATTTGTGTGAGTTAGTAGTTAAAAATAGCTCATAGTTAAATAGTGTGTTTCAGTTGTGGAAATGTCTGAAGAAAAAGACAAACATCCAAAGTCTGGGTTTAAAAAGTGCCCAGACTGCGAACAGAAAATGTCAGCCACGGATGCCCATGTGCAGTGTGTTTACTGTTTGGGTGAGGTGCACCTGCAAGAGTCTTGCAGTATCTGTTACTCCTTTTCCACCAGAGTGCTGATTCTAGGTCCAAAAAAGGAAAAAGGTCAGAAAGTGTGGTGACTTAGACTCCACTGCTTTCGGAGCCGACAGTCTGTTCTTTTCGGAACCGGGACACTGCTCTGGAACCGGTTGCCGAAAAACCTCCATCCATATTGCTCCAGTCGGCTCCATCTATTCACTCTTCCAGGTCCTCTGTCAGCCTATCTGATCTGGATATGGACCGGCTGGTTCAAAAACTCTTAAAGGCACCAGGCCTAGTAAAAATTGCTGTTGGCTCAGACCCAACCATCGGAGCCGAAGACCACTACTCTTGAATTGTCTGCTCCTCCTCCGAGCCATACCGAACCTTCAGAGCCGGATGATTGTGGATCCCTTGGAGCCGACACCTGCTCCAGTGTCATCGGCTCCATCTGCTCAGACGTTCTTGGTGCTGATCGGGGACTCTAGGAGCCAACACTCTCTGGTTGGGTCCGGGGAGGATAGCCGCACTGACTTGTCGGTGCCGACTCTTCCTCTCGGGGCCTCTGCTCGGGTGAACTAGGCTCCTACTTCGGGCTTGGAGCCCAAGGCTTTGGTGCGGGAGGAGATTGCGGCTCCGTCGGAGCCATCGACTCCTTCTCATCGGAGCCGAGGTGCATTCGAAGCCATGAGGCGAGTCTTGTCTCCTAAGACTTCCTCATCTCAAGGTCTGGCCTCTTCTTCCCCTAAAGTGCCTGTGTCAGTTTCTGTCTCCTCCGGTCATCCCAAGCATAGAGACCCTGAACCTCAGGTAGCCCCACAGAGTGCTCCCTGCTCTTCTGAGACCTCTCCAGAAGTTCCCCCCTGAAGAGGTTCCCAGGAAGATATTATGCAAGAGAAGTCTCTCACATTGGACACCGACCTGGATGAATCAGAAGGGTCCCCTAGATCCCCCTCTGAGGACATCTCCTTTGCGGAGATTCTTGAAATTCTTAGGCAGAGGGGGGAGTGGCAGTCCAAGAGCCCTACTGAGGACGAGTCAGTTCTCCTGAAGGCGTTCGGGTCTCAGCCTTCCACCTCTTGGGTATCTCCGCCCTATGATGAGCTTATGGACCTGGTCTCTCGTAAGGCGTTTGAGTCTCCAGAATCTATGGAACCTGTTCCTAGGAGGCCTAATAAGTTTATTTCAGCCCCTGTGGATAAGTCCTTTTTGACCAAGGGAGTCCCTGTTGATGCCATGGTGGTGGCGGCAGCCACCAAAAAGGAAATGTCTGAGACTTCATCTATCCATCCTCCTAACAGAGAATCTAGGATCTTGGATAGATATGGCAAACGCATGTTCAGTTCAGCAACTTTCTCACTCGGATCACTGAACTACTTGACACATTTTACCAGACTGCAGAGAGATCTCCTTAAGGAGTTGGGAGATGCTCTTCAGGGTGCTGTAGCTTCGAGTGCATCCGACAAGATTGCCACTCAGCTCTCTACCCTCAATTCGATAGTCAACTCGTCCACACGTCTCCTAGCATACGCAGCTGATGGTTCGAGTAGAGTCGCCGGTACAGGAATCACTCTTTGTAGGCATGCCTGGATGCGACTCTGTTCCTTCGCGGAACCCTTCAAGTCTTCCTTTACTAATACCCCATGTGACGGCTCATCTTCGTTTGGGCCAAAGGTGAAGGAGACTTTGACCAGGTGTGAGCAAGAAGGAAAGACTCTGTTTGCCGTCGGAGTCCGTTTTTCCACCCCCACTCTACCCTTTCCCAAAGGTCAGAGAGGAGGAAAGATGTGGTTCCAGAAAGCCCAAGGAGTCTTTCAAGACGCACGTGGAGGGCCCCCCCCCCCTCAGGAGGCAGAGGAGGGGGTTTCAATGGAAGACGCCGCCTTCGCGGCAGAGGGGGGTCCGCAACACCAGGGTGACAGAGATCACTTCTCTGGTCAATCCTACCAGCGCTCCTGAAGGGAGGCCCGGCTGTCCTTCTCTGGAGGCAGTCGGGGGCCGCTTATCATTGTACCCAAAAGCCTGGCTAAATATAACTAATGACAGTTGGGTACAAGGTATCATTTCCAGAGGGTATTTCATACCATTCTCTACCCAGCCTCTTCCCGTCAAGAAAACCCGGACGTTCCACCCAGTCACATGGGACAAGCAGCAATAGAGGTATGCCGATTGCTAGAAGAGAGTCATCCAGCCAGTCCCAGCAGACCAGACAGGATTCGGAACTTACTCAAGGTTCTTTTTGGTTCCAAAGAAAACAGGGGACTGGAGACCCATTTTGGATCTCAGCAGGCTCGACCAATTTGTGAGAAAAGAGAAGTTTCGAATGGTCATGCAACAGTCCATACTCCCGTTCCTGGGGAAGGACAGTTGGATGTGCTCGATCGATCTCAAGGATGCATACTACCACATAAAGATGGCCAGACCATCCAGAGGTCACGTTTCCAGCTGGGAGCCAGTCATTATCAATTCCGAGCTCTGCCCTTTGGTCTCGCTACAGCCCCAGAGTGCTCACCAAGTGCATGGCAGTAGTCATGGCTCACCTGAGGCTTCTAGGATTCCAGGTGTTTCCGTATCTAGACGATTGGCTCCTTACCTCCACCACCAGGCATCAACTTCTTCAAGCGAGAGAGGCTACTCTGACACTGTGCGATCGGCTAGGCATTACTACTTCGAAAAGTCTGCCTTGTTGCCATCGCAGCATATTGTTTTTATAGGGACAGAACTAGACACGTCAACCACCACTCTTCGCCTTCTGCCAGAAAGAATTTCTATTCTTTGCCATCACATTATGTCCCTGATATCAAAGAACAGAGCACTAGCTGCAGAGGTATTGAAAGTTCTAGGATTGATGGCAGCAGCTATTTTAGCAATCCTGTTGGCAAGGATGCATATGAGAATCCTTCAATGGCTTCTATTCATGCAATGGTCTTGCCAAGAACTTCCAATGAGTCACATGATCCTAATAACAAATTCCTGCAAGAAGGATCTTCAGTGGTGGTTGACGTCTGTTCATGTCACTATAGGACGTCCTTTCATGCTCCCCTCTCCAGTTGCCACTGTGACCACGGATGCTTCCCTGATGGGGTGGGGGGGGCTTTTTCAGGGAAAGACTGCCCAAGGCACATGGACAGATCAAGAATCACATCTGCATATCAATGTCCTGGAGATGACAGCAGTACTTCTAGCATTGCAATACTTTCAGGACTCTCTTACTCTAGGGGCAATTGCAATACAGACAGACAACATGTCAGTGGTCTGGTATCTGAAGAAACAAGGCGGGACCAAGTCTTATCCCCTTTGCCGAGAAGCCCTCAGAGTATGGCAGTGGGCACTGTCTGTCATCCTAGCGCTTTCTGTTGGCAGTGCACATCCTGGGCAAATCCAACGTCATAGCGGACAGACTGAGCAGAGCAATCCTATTGCCCCACGAATGATCCCGCAAACAAGAGATTGCGGACAGGATCTTCTGCAAATGGGGCCAGCCATCCTGCGACCTGTTCGCCAGTCACATCAACAACAAATGCAGAAGCTATTTTGCCCTGATTCCCACGCCAGGTCACTCCCCGAGGGATGCTCTTGTCCACGATTGGCCCCCGGGCTCCTCTACACATTTCCACCAATTCCCTGATACCCAAATTCTTACAGAAAGCAAAGTCGCTGGGACGAACAATCATCCTTTTAGCTCCTTATTGGCCTCGGCAGATTTGGTTCCCATTTCTTGGAAGATCCATGGATCCTGGACCCAATTCCGGACTTGATGACACATCCGTCAGGGGATCTTCAGCCATCCTTGCAGACACTGAAGCTAACCGCTTGGCTGCTCCAATTCCCTGCATAGCCAGGCTCTGTAATCTTTTCCATGACACTAGTCAGATTCTGTTGGCTTCCCATAAACCTTCCACTAGAAAATTGTATCGTAGTAAGTGGAAGAGATTTTCCATTTGGGCTTCTTCCCACAACATTGACCCTTATCAAGCGCCATTGTTTTCTATCTTACAATTCTTGACAGAAATCTTCAACAAAGGAGCAGCGGCTGCTACGGTGCGAGTGCAATTAGCTGATATGTCTAATTTCCATCTAGGAATTGATGGTTTGAATATTATGGCTCACCAATTATCTAAGGCTTTTCTAACAGGTTCCTTTCACATAAGGCCTCCAGTGAAGACACCTTATTCCCCCTGGAATTTGAATTTTATGTTATCTCGTATCATTCTTCCTCCTTTTGAGCCTGCATCATCTTGTGAACTAAAAGTTTTGTCATGGAAAACTATCTTCTTAGTAGCCATCACTTCAGCCCGTAGAGTGTCAGAGCTCTAAGCCCTATCCATCAAGCTCCCTTATATGGTCTTCCATGCTGGCAGAGTATCTCTCAGGACAAATCCATCCTTTTTGCCCACAGTATGTTCTGAGGTTAACATTAATCAAGTCATTGAGTTGCCTGTTTTCTTCCCTAATCATACCAACAAATTGGAATATATGTTGCATAAACTCTATGTTCATAAACAACTTAGATTTTATTTGGACAGAACAAAAGACATTAGGAAATCAGATCAGCTCTTTGTGTCTTTTTCTGAGGCCAGGAAAGGTAAACCAGTTGCTAAAACAACCCTGTCTAAGTGGCTGTCGGATTGTATCACCTACACATATGCTTGTCATAATATGCTCTTGTCTAGTAAGGTAAAGGCTCATTCAACCAGAGCAGTTTCTACCTCTTCAGCCTTTCAAGCCAAATTACCTTTGGATAACATCTGTGCAGCAGCCACATGGTCTAAACCTCACACTTTTATAACTCATTACAAAGTGGATAAGGCCTCCAGAGACAGGGCTTCATTTGGTTCTGAAGAGTGTACTTCCGTGAGCCACCCAAGATCAGGGTGCTAGGGACACTACCCATCAGTGATGAATGAATGTCAAGATTAAACAACTTCACATAAAGAAGTTATGTACTCACCATAACGTTCCATGTGAGTTGTTCCATCTCGCCTTCATTCTCACGTCCCTCCCTCCTTCCCCCTCCTGGCTGGCAGTTGACCTGGAGGCCGTCTTCATCCAGGTTTTTCAATGTGTATTCATTCTTAGGCAGAATAATTATTGTACTTCTATATGGTACGCAGCAAACAAGATCTGAGGTAATTCCAGCAGTGCATTGTGGGATACGGGGTGGGGTCTCGAGCTACTAGAGAACTTTGAGCTTGCTAGTCGGCCGTGTCGGAGCCAAGGATTGGCTCTGAACCCATCAGTGATGAATGAAGGCGAGATGGAACAACTCACATGGAATGTTATGGTGAGTACATAACTTCTTTCTTTCTGTCATAGTCGACATGTTGTCTGTGTTATCATGTATGTAGACAAAATGCAGAGAGAACTCAATTGTATTAAAAAGTATAGGGTGTATATATAAGTGTTGCAGGAAACACATTTAGATAGAAATGAGCATGTAAATTTAACAAGGAAAGGATTTCAGGGTAGACATCAGCTGAATGTCAGGGTCAAAGGAAAATGGGTGTAATGATAACTAAGCCAACATAGGAGTGGGGAAAGGAAATGTTACTAATAGGAGTGTCTAAGTAGTGGTATAGAAACAGGCAAGATTGATAGAAGAGGAAAAAGACAATAGTAAATGTGTGGTAGTAGGGAATTATTGGCAGGGTAGGAGGATTACTTTGGCATATTTTTATATTCTGCAGAAAAATGCTATAATGGAGCTGAAGAGAATTTGGGGAGAAGTAAGTTTTCAATTGGGAATATTACTTCTGGCTTTGGACTGGTACATTTCAGATTTGCAATACTGAGTTGTGTTTCAGGATAACCTAGAAGGGAAAATATAGTAAAAAGGGGTAGACATTCGAAGAAATGTATGAAAATGTTTGGTGTGGAAGATGTGAATTCAGTGGTAGAAACCCAGACAGAATTTGTATATTATTCTGCCAGGTACAATAACTGGGCTATACTAGATAAAAATTATTTTTCAGAGGAACATCCGCATTTAATTGAAAGCTGTGGAACACATCCAATAACTGTTTCACATCCTGGACCAATACTAACTAAGGTAAAGATGCACGGTAATGATATAAAAAATGAGACACTGGTACTTTCTTACTTACCTATCTGAAAAATAGAACAACTTAGACAAAAAATAGAAAGGGTTGTTGCCAAACTGACAGAGCCTGTAACAAGCAAAATAAATGTAGGAGATGAGATGAAAATGATTGCAAAGTGAAAATGAGGTAATTTTCTATGAACCAATGGTGTTTCTGTGGTAGTTTGGAAGTTAGGAGGGAAGAACGTGATAAACATCTGGAAGGTTTTATTTAACAACATTTTTAAGTGTGTGTTGGGGGGTGGGGGTGGGTACCAGCATCTTGGAATAAAGCTGTGATGACTGTATTACTCAAAACTCTTTAGACAGAGCTTCTTATAGAACTATTTCAATTTTAAACCATGATTCTAGTGTTTATGTTAATATTATCTAAGACAATGGCAAAGGTGTTGCAAAAACCAACATCTTGGAAGAAAGATGTGATGGCCGTGTTACCTAAAGATGGTAAAGACCCATCAGATCCAGCTTCATATAGACCAATTTCATTTTTAAAACATGATTATAAAGTGTTTATATATACTAGCTAAAAACTGGCAAAGCTGTTGACACAATTCATAGACATGGATCAGTGTGATTTTTTGGAGGGATTGGTAAACATTTGACTACATCTGTAGAAAAATGATGATGCAGAGAGAAGCAGAATGTAAGAAAACTCCATTGTGGGTCTTGATGAAGAGAACACATTTCATAGAGTCAGTTGGGACTTTACAAGTAGGCAGTGGTACCATTGGCATTCCCTGATCATATGCACCCCCCCAAATATTGGGGTCTATGCTAAAAGAACGAACGATCTTAGTGTCGAATACAACATACTCGACACACTATGATCGAAAGTTCAAAACCACAAAACCTTAAAAGCCTGAAACAAACAAAATGGAAAGATTTTGTTTGTCCCACACCTTCCCTACACTAACATACAAAACACACACACACAACCAATGCAAACAACCCCCTACACTCTCTCATCATTCAAACACTTACACACCTACACAAACACACCTACTTTTAAAATGAAGTGGGGGCTTCACCCCCCCCCCCAATGCGGAGGCTGTGCCCCCCCCCAACTAAATATACCAACTCCGAGATCGCTGTACATTGGGGAAAGGGCAATTTCCCGGTAATCGCAACAAGCGATTACCGGGAAATTGCCCTTTCCCCAATGTACAGCGATCTCGGAGTTGGTATATTAAGCAAAGCAGCCTCTTACCTAGCCATTCTGAACAGCGTAGTGTGTCTACGTCACACGCTACACTGTCTAGGATGGCTGAACTCCAAATTTCGACATTTGGAGTCTCCGATTACATGAACGTTCAATCAAAGGTTGTTGAGTATGTTGTACTCGACATTTTGATCATTCGTTCATGTAACATAGACCCAAATATTTTTTGAGCCAAAGGCAAGAATTAAATTGGCAGGGGGTGGGGGGGGTTCTCTGATAGGTTGTGCTTGAACAGAGGAACCAGGCAGGGTTGTCCTCTTTCCCTGTTATATGATTTGCATTTAGAGTCATTAGCAAAGAAAGTAAGCCTAGCAAGACATATTGACAGGATGATGAGAACATTTTTGAGGATGCCAATCCAGCTTGGGGTTCTTTTGGTACAGTCCCCCGTTAATGTACTGACTATTGGACACTCTACACCTCCACTCATCTCTCCCATTCCAGTCCATCCTTTGGGTCCAGTAGTTATGGATCCAGCTGTCTTCAGAGCACCTTTGTTGGAGCCAAGAATACAATCTACTTTGACACTGGCAGCTTCCCTGTCTCTTTTGACTCAGTGCTGAGCTCCATGTGGATATTTCAACACCAAGATTTTCAGAGCTGTTCCTCATCCATAGGGTGTTGGCAGTAGACCGTTAAAGCCCGAGATCTGCTTCTGGGCCTGGGCCCATTGGTGCCATTTTCAGATTGTGGGAGACCCTTGGTTCCAACAGCAGCTTCAGCCTTCGAGGCTTTTGAAAGGGTATTGGCCATGCCCAAAGAAATGGCATTTTCATTCAGCTCGGGTCCATCCAAACCCAATTCCTCTTCTTCTCATCTTTGTGCCCAAAAGGGACAGTTGGCACCCCAAGCTTCTAGAGCCACTTGCTACATTAGCTCCCAGTCTGATTCTGAATCATCTGACCTCCCAACAGAACCAGTTCATAAGAAACAGATGTGCAAACAGAAGCACATAGACTCCTGTCCTGAGTCTTTTATAGAGAATACAGATTTTGATGAATGTGAAGGGGTCCCAGTGATCCTCCTCAGAAGACGTCACCTTTGGTGAAATCCTTGAACTCATGAAACAGCACTGAAGATCCCTTGCCTGTGTTTCTGGAAGTCTTTAGTTCTAGCTGAACATTGCCCTGGGTTATACCACCTGTTGGTTCCCTCATTAACCTCATGGCACAGCGGAATGGAAGGACCTTGATGTGGTAGAACAAATACCCAAAAAGACAGGATTTTAGCTGCTCCAAAGGACAGGAAACATTGGAGCAAGGGTACACCAGTGGATGCTATGGTTATAGCAGCAGCCATTAAAAAATAATTATCTGAGGAAAGTTCCTCTGTTGATCTCACTAACAGGGAGTCTAGGGCATTGGACAGATTTTGGAAATGGACTTGTGCCTCAGTGACCTTTGGTCCATGTTATAAATTCCAACGGGACTTGACTAAGGAACTTTCCAAGTCTCTCACTAGAGTATTGCCTGCAGATGTTCAGAAGAAAGTGGACTTCCAGCAGTCTACTGTACAGTCAGCTTCCAATGTGGCCATGCTACTGCTTTCTAATGCAGCAGATTGCTCAGCCAGAGTGGCAGGCACAGGTCTTACCTTTTGATGACATGCCTAGATGCGTCTTTGTGATTTCACAGAAGGCCTTAAGACATCCCTCATCAATGCCCCATATGATGGCTCCACACTTTTCGAACCTAAAGACAAAGGCACTCTCTGCAGTGGACATCCCTTTTTCTAGTCACCAAAGATCCTTCTCTAGGAGTCAGAAGACTTGGAAAAAGATGTTTTGTGAGTCACAAAGTTCTTATCATGACTTTCCTGGTGATAGACCTCCATAGAGTTGGAGGAAATTCAAATGAACATTGTCTAAGAGGAAGAGGCAGAGGTAGACTGTATAACCAGGGCTTCCGTAGTCCTATTACTGAGAAGCCCTATCAGCATCCCTAAAGGGTTGCCTGACTGCTGCAGTCTGGAGGCATCATGGGGTGCTTATCTTTGCAACCTCAAACCTGATAGAGCATAAGAAAAGATTTGTGGGTGCTAAAAATAATTTCCAGAGGCTATTCTTTTCCCATTGCTCTTCCTTTTATGAAAAAGGTCATTCCAGTCATTCCACCCAGTTAATGGGAACCAGCGGCAGCAGAAATTTCCAAGATGCTAGAACGAGTCATTTAACCAGTCCCCCAAGACCAGTCAGAATCTAGAGTCTACTCAAGGTTCTTTTTAGTGTTAAAGAAAACAGGGGACCTCAAACCAATTTTGAATCTCAGTCACCTGAATCAATTTGTGAAACAGACAAAATTCCAGATGGTCACAGTTCAGCCCATAGTGCCTCTATTGAGGAAAGATGATTGGATGTGCTCCAGGAGATTTCTCCTTTTCCATCTGGAAGCCAATCACTACCAGTTCAGAGCCTTGCATTTCGATCTCACCACAGTCCCCAGGGTGTTCACCAAGATAATGGCAGTGGCAGAGGCACACTTTTGCATCTACTAGGATTTCATGTCTTCCACTATCTTGACAATTGGCTCCTAACTGCTGCTTCCAAGCATCTCCTACTACATCATTTGAACCTTCTGGTCCTGTTGTTACTGGACCTAAATAATAACAGTAAACCTTTCCAAGTGTCAGTTGTTACCAAACCAATGAAGAAAATTCATTGGATGCCACCTCAACACAACTCTACAAATTGTCAGCCTTCTTCACCACAGTATTACATCTTTATGTCTTAACGGCCATGCAGGTGATTCATCATCAAACTCCACCAGCATGGTTAATTCTGCATCTACTAGATCTAACAGCATTCACATTTGTAATGATTCTGTTGGCTCACTACCATGCAATGGTCCTAGAACCTTCACCCATTGCATGCAAAGTTTTGACTCACAAAGGTTTGCAGGCAACACGTTGCTTGGTGGATAACCTTTCCTTCAGTAACTAAAGGACAATCTTTTCAAACAGATCTGCTGGTAGCAGTAGTAACAATATATGCCTCCCTTTGGGGGACATTTCGAACGGAGGATGATCAAGGCACATGGTCAACTTTAGAGGCCAGTCTTTACGTCAGTGTTTTGGAGATGAAGGCAGTCCTCCTAG
Organism: Protopterus annectens; assembly: GCF_019279795.1. Taxonomy (NCBI): domain Eukaryota; kingdom Metazoa; phylum Chordata; order Ceratodontiformes; family Protopteridae; genus Protopterus; species Protopterus annectens. Next base: position 1,556,488,955 of record NC_056739.1, on the reverse strand, counting down.
CATTTAGGCATTCCAGGATGTCCTTTCCAAGTGGGTGATTTCCATACAGACAGACAACATGGCAGTCATGTAGTACATCAGCAAACAAGAAGGAACCCGTTCTTACCACCTGTGTGAAGAGGCCATGAGAGTTTGGTAGTGGGCAATGTCCTCACGCTGTTTTCTGATGGCAAACCACATCTACTATTCTACCAGACAAATTAAGCAGGGCTGTCCTAATGCCTTACGAGTAGTCTTTCAATCCAATAGTGGCGATTTTAAGTTTTCGTCACTGGGGTCAATTTTGCTGCGACCTGTTCACCTCCTACCTCAACAAGTTCAGCAGTTACTGATCCCTCCAGAGGGTCAACCACCAACGATGCTGTGGCACAATTGACCCAAGGGCCGCCTTTATGCATTTCCCCCATTACCACTCATGAATAAATTCATTCAGAAAGCCAGACAGAGCAAGGCCAAAGTAATCCTCATCGCCCCTTTCTGGCCCCGTCAAGCATGGTTCTCCTTTGAGTGGCCTGTACTAGTACATCCCTTTGGATGCTGGATCAGTACTCAGTTCTTCTGTCTCACCTGTCCGGATCGTCTCCTCCAGACCAGACCACCATGAATCTAGCCGTTTGTTTTCTCCATTTCTGAACTTAGCCAGAGGTGCCAGGCTTCCCAATACAGTTAAAAGATTATATCAACTTCCCAGAAACCTGTTACAAAAAAGATATATCACAGCAAATATAAAGGATTTCAATTTGGGCAGTGTCCAAGGGTTTGTATCTGTTTTGTGCACCCATCCCATCCATCTTGGAATTCTTGTCTGAACTTTTTCACAAAAGTTCTAGATGTGAATTTGTCGTATCTTGCCTTCATTCTGTACTGATGAGTTCAGAACCGATCCTCGGTTCTGACTCAGCTGTTTTTACAAGCTCGAGGTCTTCAACTAGCTCGTGGCTTATTCCCTATCACATGATGCTCTAGTGCCTTTCCCAGATCTTGTTTGCCACTGAAACAGATTGGGTGATTCTTCTAGCTCAGGGTAAGTGAAATACATTTTTTTTTTGCTTAATTCACCTTTTGGGTGTAACCTTTAAAATTTATAGGCTTTACATTGGTGTGTTGTGTGTTTGCTTAGAGTAGTTTTCGGTTTAATATTTAGCAAAATTGAAATATCTTTTGGGACATGTTGCGTTTGGGGCCTACTTTCTCCCTGTCCCATTTTATGGCAAGTAGTTTTACTTGAATTGTCAGAATTAAGTTTTAGGATTACTGTTTAAAGAAGCAAAATTAGATAGATTTTTGCCTTCCTGTCAGTTAGCGACAGATTTTTCTCCTCAGTGTGTGTTGCAACAATTTTGTAGGCTCCATTTTTATATATATATATATATATATATATATATATATATATATATATATATATATATATACATATAGTTATCATTGCCATTATCTTAATTACATTACAGTATGCTGTTTGTTTCTAAACCTATTGGTTCCAAGGAACCGTCTACCTTGGCTCCACTGGTATCAGAACCGTTGGTTTTGCAAGTAAGGAGCCGGTATCTCCTACACTAAGGTCTCCATTATTGCAATTTACAGCATCTCCAGCTCCCTCATCTAGATCCTCTAGAAGCCTTTCTGATTTTGATCTGTTTCGTGTGGTGCAGAGACTGTTGAGGACACAGGCGCTGGCTTAACATTTGTCTGAATCGACCCAGAGGACCTTGAAACCGACTGGACCTTCTAATTTGATTCCTCCTCCAACCCGAGCAGCGGTTTTGGAGCCGGAATGCATAGAGCTGATTGTGGTGGAACTATCTGAGCCGAGACCTGCACCAGGATCTTTGGCTCCGACTACCTCGGTGCCATCCGAGGGGTCTAGGAGCCGACACTTGCTGTTTGGGTACGGGGGGGGTTGGGCCGAGTTTTTGTCGGATCCGATCTTGCCTCTTGGGGCCTCAGCTCACGTGAGCTTGGCTCCTACCTCTGCTTCAAAGCCTACCTCTATGGTGCCAGGGGGACCTCTTGATTCTTCTGAGCCAGAAGTTTCTTTGGATCATGGGCAGGGGGCTTTCAAGTCTATGAGGAGAGCACTATCCTCAGGGACAGCCTCACCTTTGGGTCCAGCCATTCCACCCCATAGGGCACCAGTGTCAGTCTCAGCAAAACCAACTCCACACAGGCATAGAGACCTAGAGCCCAGGAGCCCTCAGTGGGCGAACCTTTATCTTCCCAAACATCTCTGGAATACTCTTCCAAAGAGGTTCCCCAGAAAAAAACATGCAAGAGAAAGCTTTTGGACTCCCCACAGGAGTCAATCATGTCAGACACAGACTTCGATGAAACAGAGAGGAGACTGGAAGCCCATCACCCCTTCTGATGAGGAGTCTCTTTACCTGAAGGCTTTTGGGTCTCGACTTTCTGCCACTTGGGTGTCTCCGCCTTTCGACGAACTCATGGAACTAGTTTGTCAGAAGACATGGGAGTCTCCAGACTCAGTGGAGCCCGTCCCTAGGAGGCCAAATAAGTTCACAACTTCTCCTGAAGATAAAACTTTTTTGACAAAAGATGTTCCTGTAGATTCAAGACGCTCTCCACAAGATGCTGGAATATTTTTCCTTTTATTTACTGATAGACTTGAAGTGCGTTCAGTATCATGCACTTTTCAGCAAGTGAATACTCAACTTCTTCAGAATGCAAAACAGTGGAGCCTTCCAAAAGGCTGCCTTTAATACATCAATCAATTAACACTAATTAGAACATTTAAAAGGTCTGTTTCACTAATTAAAACAAGCATAGTAAACTGCAACCTATAAAAACAGTATATAAAGACTAAAACAACCACCAGGGCTAGTCAATACAAAACATGCTTGATTCTATATAATAACAATAAAATATTTAGAAGTTAGAATCCATCACAGTATAAGTAACAACACTGATGTAAAGATGTAAACTGTGTTTGTTACTTTTTCAATATTAATGTGCAAAATTAATACAAGTCATCCCCTATATACAAAACCATCCCCCTTTTCAACAAATCTCTACTGTTTGGAGGTTAAGCAACTTTAGGAAGTTCTAAAAATTGCAGGGTTTTTTTGAAACAACTTTAAGAAGTTAAAACACACAATAATAATAATAGGAAGTACCATGCAACTAAAAATGAAAATAAAAATAAGCTTAAAAAGAAGAATTAATGTGTCTTGCTGCAAATAGGTCTACTTCCTACTTAGTTTGCACGTAATTATGCATCCAATACAAAATGTACAAGTTGTAATGTGTGCTGATATTTAGTCTTGTAAGTGCCTAAATGTATATAAAGCATCCACCTAATAATAGGCTTGACAAGGGGTGGGGGGTGAGTTTACTACCTCTCTAAGTTCATTAACCTCAGTATACACTGAATTGAGCACATTTCATTTATGCCAGGTCTCTGGTTAGAATTAACCTTCAATTGCCAAAGGAGCTCTTTCCTTTCGAGTTTAAGTGAGTCATGACCACCCCTTCCATCACTGACCTGTTGGTCAATGGCCCTGAATTTAAACTCGTGTCCTGGATGTTCGTTAACGTGCCTTGCCAAAGCGTTGGACAGTTTATTACACCTAATGCTGTATAGGTGTTCGTAGATCCTCTCGTTTAACCTTCTGTCCGTCTTCCCTATATAGAAGACCGGGCAGTGACAACACTTGGCTAAGTACACTACCTGTTTACTGTTGCAATTGAGTTTATAGTTTGTTTTAAACTTCCACTCACCTATTTCAAAATTACAGCCTTCATCAATAAACTTACAGTACTTGCACATGTTACATTTAGTCATACCTTTCCTAGTTGAAAATCCCTGTTTACTACTCTCAAGGAGTTCTTTCAAGTTGCTGCCCCTTTTGTATACTATCTTTGGTTTAATTGGGAGTTTGTGTCTCAATTCATCATCATTAGCCAGGAAGTCCCAGTTTTTTAAAATGATATTAAAGATAGCGTTGGAATCTAGGTTGAATGTGCAAGTAAAACTAGCCATGTAGTTCACCTCATTCCTTTCTCTCCCTTCATTAACCACTGTAACACTCTGGGTCGAACACCTCTCATTTAACAGTGGTACATATACCTTCAAGGTTCTTTTTGTTTTAACTTCCTCGAAAATCTCAGTGAGGAAGTCATGGGGGTAACCCCTCCTCAAAAAGAACTGAAATAAGGTTTCACATTCACTAACAAATTCCTCATCATACGTTATCATTCTAGCTGCCCTTACTAACTGACCTTTTACAACAGATTTCTTTTGATGTTTAGGGTGGCAGCTAGAAAAATGGAGGAAGGAATTAGAGTATGTCGCCTTCCGATGTATCTTAGATACCCAGGTTTTCTTTTTATAATCTTTCCTAAGGTCGACATCTAAGTAGTCTAGTCTATCCTTATTGAAGTGAAATGTGAAGGAAAGGAAGTCCGTAGAATTATTGAGGTACCTAATGAACTCTTCGATCTCGGTGTTTGTTCCATTAAACATCACAAACATATCGTCTAGGAATCGAGTGTAGAAGAGGAGCTTTGAATTGTGGTCTCCTTTATTTAGTAAATAGGATCTCTCCCAAGATGCCATGACTAAATTAGCTATGCTCCCCCCACATGGGGAACCCATGGCTATCCCAATTTTTTGATGGTATAATTCCTTCTCAAATTTGATAAAATTGTATGACAGGACCACATCAATTAACTCTCCTACCAATTGACTTTCTTCACTAGTTGCTCCCAGTGACCTTAACATAGCTGGTACCCGATCTACTGCTATATTGTGGGGAATAGAAGAGTAAAGGTCTTTCACGTCGATAGTTACAAAGAAGCAATTAGGGTGGAACCCCAAAGAATTAATAGAACTTAAAAAAGACCAGGAGTCTTTAGTGATTTGCTTTTCCATTACCACATATTTCTGTAAAATACTATCCAAAACCTTGGCACAGGTATATGTGATACTGTTTCTCCGACCACCAAGGGTCTCATTGGTGGATCGTTAATGTTCTTATGGATTTTGGGGATTCCAAACAATAAAGGTGTTCTAGGTGTGATTTGTTGCATGTAACTATATGTTTCTCTATCAATACGTGCTTCAATGTATAACTCTTCTATGAAGCTTTTAATTCTGTTATGTGCTGTATTCATCTCACTGATGGATGATTTGAATAAGCTTCACCATTAAGAATATGGAACATTCTTGCACTGTAGTCTACACAAGTCATGATGGTAATGCCACCCAACTTGTGCGGCTTCATTAAGCGGACAGGGGCCTCCCTAAGGAACTGTAATTCAGTTCTTTCTTCCGTTGATATGTTGTGGTTAATGTAACCATGTTTTGGATTTTGTCTCTTCAAGTTCCTCAAATCTAGTTCCATTGCTCTCTCAAAGATTACCAGCGTGGGGTGTAATGGAGGGTTAAAACGCTGGATACATAAAATTGAGACTTCCTGTTTAAATCGTTGCCCATAAGGTGTAGCAAGTTGAGTTTCCTCGTGAACAGTTTCAAGTCTATTAAAGTACTGGCCAGGTCAAAGTGGCAGGAAGGTACAAAAGTATGTCCTCTGGATAAAAGATCGACCGTCTCACTACTAATGTTGTAGTGGGTGTAATTGAACACCTTAAAGTCACCACTCTTATTCAATAGTATCCTACAGCCCTGGTCAAAAAGTTCCGGGGGGTCCTCATTTTGTGTTGGAATTACCACCTCTTCCTCCTGGCCCCCCTCCTTTTGTTGTTGTTCTGCCCACGAATGTGGGAGGCTCCTGGTCGAAAATTTTCACCCTGGTTGTTACTGTTCATGTTGGCCCCATTGTTGTTATTAGTACCTATGTTGTTGTTTTTGTTTTTATTATTATTTTTATTTTGATTTTGGTTCGCTATCCTTTCACTTCTCCTGGTCTCAGCTCTAGTATCTTGACTGTTGAGCTCCATGTCTTCATCCCATTGGTCCCCATTTTGATACCTTTGTTCTCCCTCCAGAACACCAGCGACATCTATATTTGCCCCTGGGTCCCCCGTGATTAAGGCCTTACTGTTGGTATACACAGGTGGTTTTGGGTATGCTTTACCAAGTCTATAATCATTAAGGTCTCTAGTGATTTTTTTGTTTTTTGTTAGATTCAATCTACTCAGGTGTTCATCGATGCTCAAGAAGCACCTCCTCCAACCCGAGCAGCGGTTTTGGAGCCGGAATGCATAGAGCTGATTGTGGTGGAACTATCTGAGCCGAGACCTGCACCAGGATCTTTGGCTCCGACTACCTCGGTGCCATCCGAGGGGTCTAGGAGCCGACACTTGCTGTTTGGGTATGGGGGGGGGGGGTTGGGCCGAGTTTTTGTCGGATCCGATCTTGCCTCTTGGGGCCTCAGCTCACGTGAGCTTGGCTCCTACCTCTGCTTCAAAGCCTACCTCTATGGTGCCAGGGGGACCTCTTGATTCTTCTGAGCCAGAAGTTTCTTTGGATCATGGGCAGGGGGCTTTCAAGTCTATGAGGAGAGCACTATCCTCAGGGACAGCCTCACCTTTGGGTCCAGCCATTCCACCCCATAGGGCACCAGTGTCAGTCTCAGCAAAACCAACTCCACACAGGCATAGAGACCTAGAGCCCAGGAGCCCTCAGTGGGCGAACCTTTATCTTCCCAAACATCTCTGGAATACTCTTCCAAAGAGGTTCCCCAGAAAAAAACATGCAAGAGAAAGCTTTTGGACTCCCCACAGGAGTCAATCATGTCAGACACAGACTTCGATGAAACAGAGAGGAGACTGGAAGCCCATCACCCCTTCTGATGAGGAGTCTCTTTACCTGAAGGCTTTTGGGTCTCGACTTTCTGCCACTTGGGTGTCTCCGCCTTTCGACGAACTCATGGAACTAGTTTGTCAGAAGACATGGGAGTCTCCAGACTCAGTGGAGCCCGTCCCTAGGAGGCCAAATAAGTTCACAACTTCTCCTGAAGATAAAACTTTTTTGACAAAAGATGTTCCTGTAGATGTTATGGTGGTGGCGGCAGCCACTAAAAAGGAGTTATTGGGAACATCTACTTTTGTTCATCCTCCGAACAAAGACTTACGCACGATGGACAGATACGGATGTTTTGTTCAGCGACCTTTACTCTCAGGTCCCTGAATTACCTAACCCACTTCACTAGATTACAGAGATCTCCTTGAAGAGGTTGGAGCCACTCTCCAGGGTTCGGTAGCTGAGGGGATAGCAGAAAAGGTATCATCCCAGCTCTCCACCCTTATTTCCATATTGAACTCATCTATGAGGCTAGTTTTTTATGCAGCCGATGGAGCGAGTAGGTCAGCGGGTTCAGGAATTGCCCTTTGGAGACATTCCTGGATGTGTTTGTGTAATTTCGTGGAACTCTTCAAGTCATCCTTTATTAACATCCCTTTCGATTGCTAGTCTCTTCTCGGACATAAGGTAAAAGAGACACTAACCAGGTGTGAACAGGAAGGAAAAACTCTCTCTGCCGTCAGAGTCTGTTTTTTCACTCCTTCTAGACCCTATCCCAAGGATCAGAAGGGGGGGAAAGATGTGGTTTCGGAAATCCCAGAGAGTTTTTCAAGACACACGTGGTGAACCTTCCTCCAGGGGCAGAGGAAGAGGTAATAATAGAAGACGCCAGCACGTGGCAAATAGAGTCCGCAGAACCAGGGCAATTGGGAATCCTTTTTCAATAAGCCCTTCCAGCGCTCCTGAAAGGAGGCCCACCTGTCCCACTCTGGAGGCATTCGGGGGATGCTTATCTTTGTACCCAGACACCTGGCTAAAAATAAAAGACAAGTGGGTACAAAGCATCATATCGAGAGGTTACTCGATACCCTTTTCAGTTCCACCTCCACAGAGCAAAAGGATCCCAGATGTTCCACCCAATCACAGGGCTCAAGCAACCATAGAAGTACAGAAGTTGCTAGAAAAAAATAGTCATCCAGTCAGTCCCCGCAGACCAGGTAAGATCCGGAACTTACTCAAGGTTCTTTTTGCTTCCAAAGAAAACGGGACTGGAGACAGATATTAGATTTCAGCAGACTGAACAAGTCAGTAAGAAAGACAAAGTTCCAGATGTTCACACTGCAGTCGATACTTCCCTTTCTCCAGGCTAGTTACTTAGCATAATGCATCTGAGATTATCCAAGTGCAACTAACTCTGGGCAAGACCGTAATCCAAATTGTAGCTTGCTACAGATCCCCCACCATGCCCCAGGATTCCCACTCCTCATTTCTTGATACACTGGAAAATATTAGGGTACAACCTAACACCCTAATAATGGGCAATTTAAACTACCCCACCATTAACAGGGAAAACTACTCATGTACCAACTCCTTTGCTCAGTGTTTTCTGGAATTCATAAATTCCAACACCTTGGATCAACTTATCCACACCCCCACCAGGAGCAGCAATATCCTAGACCTGGTCATTACCAACATGGGTGACCGGTGTTCCACACCAGAGGTCAATTCCTCGTTGGTCAGATCCAATCACAAGCTAATCACCTTAGACATCCACATCCCACCCCCAACCCCCATTAGGGAAACCACCGTAAAAAAATTTCTCCAAAGCCAACTTCATGCTTAAGACAGAAGTGGCAAACTTCACGACACCCATGCAAGACGGACAATAGAGGTACGACTACAAATGCACTTTATAGGCACTTACACAAGTGTGCATGGATCGTGCTATCCCTAATAGAACTAAGATGCTATCCTCCAAAAAAAAGAAGCCAATCTGGTGTTCCCCTGGCTTAAACGAACTACAACAGAAGAAAGAAACTGCTGCAAAAAAAGAGTAAAATCCCATGATTAGAGGAACTCCCTGGTCAGCCTGAGTAAGAAGCTGAGATCCCTCAAAAAATCCTCCAAAGCTAGTTACGAAAACAAAATCACTGTTTCTAATGACAACCACAAAGCATTCTATAGCTATGTCAAGAATCTCAATGGCAACATTCAGATCTGCTTTGAATTACAGCACAATGACACTAAATATACAGAACCAACTGATATTGCCAACATCCTGGCAGATGGGTTCAGTGCTAACCTTACCATCTTCTCACCCTCTAAAGGGCCCATCTCTAGACCAGAAGAATGCAAAGTTCCTGTAATCACGGCTGCACAGGTAAATGCCACACTCTCCAAAGCCAAGAACACAGCATCCATGGGACCTGACAACATCCCAGGCTGTGTTCTACGTGAACTACAGAACGAACTGGCACCCCACCCAAGTACCATGTTCAGTCATAGCCTCACCTAAGGCTTTGTGCCCACTGAATGGCGCACAGCAACGTTTATCCCACTCTACAAAGAGGGATCCACTACAGACCTCGGGAGCTACTGCCCCATTAGCCTGACAAGCCTGGTCTGCAAGGCCATGGAACGTATCATCATGGAACTTATAAACAAAGACGTTGGTAATCTCCAAACTGTGGACCCCACCTAGTTCAGGTTTGTAAAAGACAGATCATGTCTACTAAACCTGATAGACTTCTTTGAAGCAGTCACCAAAGCTGTAGATGAGGGTAAGGTGGTTCACACAGACTATCTAGATCTCGCCAAGGCTTTCGACACCATCCCACACGCTTAAACTCGCTAAATTAGGTATAAATCCCTATGTCACAAGATAGGTTGCCAACTGGCTCACTGACAGAACCCACACTGTGAAAGTAGCAGACTCCAAATCCGACTTCAGACCAGTGAGAAGTGGAGTACCACAGGGTTCGGTCCTGGATCCTCTCCTGTTTGGTGTCTACTTCCCTGAAGTAACACAGAAGCTCTTTGGCAAATGAAGTTCACAGATGACTGCAAACTAGGAGCCATAATCGAAACTCCTAACAATGTGGACATCCTACAAAAGGTTCTCACTGAGACAGATGCCTGATGTCAAAGCCATGGCCTCAAGCTCAGTGCCAAAAAGTGCATTGTCATCACTTTTGGTAAAAACTCTGTACCCATGAACTATCACATAGGCGGTAGTCTACTTAACAGCAAAAGTGTGATAAGAGACCTTGGAACACAGGTAGACAGTAGTCTCTCCTTTGAAAATCACATCTCCACAGTAGTCAGGAAATCCTTCTACATGGCACACCTCATCACAAAAGGTTTCTCATCCAGGAAAAACGAGGTCATTGTTCCCCTCTACTCATCACTCATTACACCCATTTTAGAGTACAACGCCTCTTTTGGTATGTACCTCACAAGACATCTACAACAACTGGAAAGGCTGCAGAAATACCTCACAAAGAGGATTACTGGCCAAAAAAAAAAGATGCCCTACGCATACCGTCTCAAAACACTCCAGCTTTACTCCGTCTCATATCACCTATTCAGAGGCAATCTCTGCCTAACATACAAAGCTAGGTTAAACACAGAGCTGTTGGACATGCTCCACTTAAAGAAATCCCAATCCCTCCGAGCTACATGCTCTAGGGACCTAAACCTTGTCACCACAATAAACAGAACATGCCGGAGGGATAGATTCTTGTCCTGGAGACTTCCCATTCTCTGGAACAAACTACCTGTCTCTATCAAACAAAACTCCTCATTAGCACTTCTGTGTCTCTGCTTAACAGGGGCACAGGTAAATAATTTTCTTGTGTGGTGAAAGCCAGGGTACTTTTTTGGCTAGGCTTATATAGACCCCAGGACCAATAGCCTAGTACCCTACCTATGAACATTTGGATGTGTTCTATAGACTTCCGGGATACATACTACAGCATACGAATAGACAAGTCATCCAGGAGTCATCTGTGCTTTCAGCTGGGAGCCAGTCATTTTCAATTTTGACCTCTGCTTTTTGGCCTCCCTGCTGTCTCCAGAGTGTTCACCAAATGCATGGCAGTAGTCATGGGTCACCTGAGATGTTCAGGATTCTGAGTGTTTCCGTACCTAGACAACTGGCTGCTAACCACCAAGCAGCTACTAATACAAGCAAATAACACCACCTTACAGCTCTTTGCCCATTTAGGAATTACTATAAATTACGAAAAGTCTGCCTTATTGCCATTTCAACATATTGTTTTTATAGGCGCAGAATTAAACACAACTACAATGACTGTAAAGCTTCCAGTAGAAAGGATACAGGCCCTTCGAACACAAGTGTTGAATCTCTTGTTCAAAACAAAAGTTCAAGCAAGGGAAGTTTTGAACGTACTGGGCACAATGGCTGCAGCGATCAGTGTAATTTCTCTTGCTCGTATACACATGAGAATTCTACAATGGCTTCTTTTTACTCAGTAGTCTGTGCAGAAACTTTCAATGTCTCCGCAAATAATACTGACACAATCTTGCAAAGAAGACCTACATTGGTGGCTTCACAAAGACCAAGTGACAATAGGCCAACCTTTTATTCTTCTAGCCCCACTAGTATGTCACTTCTATAACTTCTTTGAGAATCTCAACAGTCCTTTTAAGAAGGCCATTTCTTTTACATTTCCCTATGGGATATTACCATCATGCACCAAGCTCTGATAGAACCCCACTTTAAACCTGCAGCCATGGTGGACATTAAATACCTAACTTGGATAACAATTTTCCTAGTGGCGATCATGTCAGCCAGATGGATTTCAGAATTACATGCATGTTCATGTGAATCTCCCTATTTGATTTTCCATAAGAACAGGGTTTCTGTCAGTACTAACACATCTTTCCTTCCAAATGTGGCATCTGAGACAAACATGAATCATTCTATACATTTACCAGTATTTTTCCACAGATTCTCAAACAAAGGGGAATACACTTGCACATGCTAAATGTTCATTGTCTTATCAAAGAAACCTCCCATCGATGACATTTTTGCAGCAGCATCTTGATCCACAGTTCATACCTTTGTGTCTCATTATAAACTGAATTTGCAGTCCAGATCTTGCTATTCCTTTGGTTTCACCTTCTTCAGGAATGTTCTTCCTTGATACGACTCGGAGAGACAGCTTGGGACTCTATCCTATATTCGCTGCCAAACTATATAACCCTACAATCCTCCAAAAGTCTCTCAAAAAAAAACCTCTAACAGTATCTCAAAGTGAATTGACTATGCCCATGTACAAACCCTGATTAATTTATAAACTAAAAGCATATTCTGTAATTGTCATAACTTGTAACTACGTCACCAAGCTCTGCTTCCAATCTGATGTCTCTTATTTTTAATTGTGTCACTTCTGTGTAATCTATGTAAGTTTGTCTATGTGGAGCTTTTCTCCCCGGGCCTCCACTGAAAGTGGAGATGTATCCAGTCGGACTATCCCGGTAAACAAATGTAAAGTAAATAAATAAAATAAATATTTTGAATCAGATGAAAATAGGCAACATTGGATACGAAAGTTATGTACTTACCATAATGATAGATCCATGTTGTCTGTTTTTTGTCCAGTTCAACATCCCTCCCTCCTGCCCCCATACCAAAGTATCATATGTGGCTTTGAGATGACCTGGTGGTTACTGTTGTGCACCCTGTTTGTGAACAGTCTTTTCTGACTGTTTCCATGTCCACCCTGTGTGTTCTTGGTTTCTATATTCTAATATATGGTCATAATTAAGTCTCATTTATACTGTAAGGGCCAAACTTGATCTGAGGCACTACTGTGGAGTTCAGGGAATTATGGGTAGGGGAGGTGTCCGAGCCCTGGAACCATGAAAACTTCGAAATTGATGCCGAGGTCTGATCTGTTGGATCCGACAACCAATATATGGAACCGCACAAAAATCGGATAACATGGATCTATTGTTATGCTAAGTACATAACTTTTTTTCTTTTGTCTTAAATGATAATTCAACAAAGATGTCAAAAAATAATCATTGAAAAAATATATGCAGTTTGTATGACACAATGGATAACCATCACCCATCTTTTATTTTATGTCACAAGCTTCTCCTAGTCCAAGAAGAGCATTCAAGAGCCACTCATCCTAACAATTAAAAAATATTAACTCACATTGACCCAAGTCAGTTGTTTACATCATGAAGTATTTCCTTTTTAGAAAATGTACTGTGTTATCTAAACCAGTATGTTGTATTCCCAGGATTCCTTCAGCCATTGTTCAAGTCTTTCCTGTAGAGAAGTGTGAACTCTAATGTATTTTTCTCTTGTATACAGTTTTGCAGCATGTAAAATGTATAACCTGTATAGAGTGGAAGAAAGTATAAATATTGCTGTTGTCTGCTTTTGGTGGTAAAACAGTAGACTTTTTAGAAACTGAAAGTAATTCGGAATTGTCATATATGCACACATTTACAGTGCTTTAAGCAAAACTGTAGAAAAAGGGAAAGTGCTGTCCAAATTTAGAGAAAATTCAGAATGTGAGACCCTAAAAGTAGAGAAAACAAGAGTTAATCAGTTCAGCATTGCTTCTGAAGTGTACACAATGGATTGCATTCCTGAAATAGAGCTGAAGCTGAAAGTTATTTGCCAAGTAACCTGTGCAACTCTTGCTGGGACTTTGTCACAAGATGATAGAAAATGGAAGATATCTTCAACAACTCATAGATGTGGGTCCATATAAGACAGTAGAGTTGTTCTTCTGTCTAAACACGATCTTTTGCAGATCTATAACTGCTTGTGTATTTGATTTTACAAAGGGCATTGCTTAGTTTTATTTTTAAGTGTTTTATTGAAATGTAAATGCTTCTGGCTGGTGACTTATTTATTATTTTGTGTGTGTGTGTGTAGACCCAACATGTCATCTGTTGGAGTGCCTTCTTAAAGCTGTTGCTGCCATACAAATATCTAATCGTTGCCTTTTTTTTTTTTTTTTTTTTTTTTTTTTTTTTTTGTAAACAGCAGGTTTGTTTTGGTGTAATAAAGTAGTCTAACTGGTAGCACCAATATGTAAAGATAGGAGATGGATTATTGTCACTAAGGAAGTGCCATTAACCCATCCTGGAAAATACTGAGATTGTGTAAAATAATCTTCGTCAAGTTTCCCTTGTATTTGTTAAAATTGGACTGAAAGGCATCGGGCTGAATCTGAGGTGAATGACATCCTTGGGAGCCAGTGGTAAGTCTGATCTGCAGTAGTAGAGTGTAAACCTTATTTGGATGTATCAGATGTTGACTCTTAAAAAGTGTTAGCATTTCTGTCACTTATTAGTGGTACCACTAGAGGAAATGTAATCATTAACTTGTTGCTGTGGTGTGGACTGCTGGTGTGGACTGCAAGACTATAGCCTTGACTGCCATTTAGAAATTGACTTCTGATAGAATATATTGTGAGCTGAATTTTTGTAGTCTGCAGAACAGTTTTGTCACGGAAGGTGTATGTAACCATACAACTGCAAGGTAAATATACAGGAGTGTACCTTGTGCTGCATATATTGTGTATTCAGTAGGGTGGTTAGAAAACAGGCAACATTATCACAGCTAACTGAAGAATGTTAACTAAATAAACTAAGTTGCTGATGTTACCAAAAATGAGAAGTACTTTGTGTGCAGCTAGATTCAGTCAACTGAAGCTGGAGACAGGTGGTAAGCACTTTGAATCCAGGGCTTGCAGCAGTGCATCTCATTCTATCCCCACACAACCTCAGAATACAGCTTGAACTGAAACCAAAGCATCTCAAAGCAGCTGAGTGAATGAAACAGCTTAGAGTACAAGAGAAGGAGAAGATGGAAAGGCAGAGCACCATGTATGAGAGAGAATTTCTCACATTCTGCCAAAGGACTTTGAGTGTTGGGAGTGAAAACCCCACACTGAATGCCAAGGTCACTGTTTGACTATGTTCTCAGTATAAATTTAACTGCCTAACTCTTCTACAAGAGGGTTTAAATACTGTCCAAAAATATAGCTATACCTTTGGTAACTGATCGTGAAGCAGAAACAGCAAGTCTAAACTGTGGAAAATAACCAGATTTATGTACTATAGGAATTCCAAGCGTAATGCTTAACCTTGGAGCCTCACCATGCAAAAAATCAAACATGTCAACATTAATAAAACCCTGACTGAGCAAATCATAATGAATCACATTGATTACTTTGTATTGTTTGTAAATTTCAAAAAAAAATTGTACTTCAGTGATCTCACTAGGATTGGATAGTAGCAACTCAGTAGCGTTCACATAATCTTATTGTTACATAATTACAAAGCATACCCCGTATCAGCTATCTTAAATCTCAGATACGTATCTAATAAGTCTTTAACCAAATGACATTCTTCCATTTAACAATTAAAATATTTAACTTTTTTTTTTATAACAAACAGATGTATGTCATTTTGACAGACATCTTGAAATGTTTGAAAAGAAGGGTGGATTATAGTAGGAAAATGTAGATAAACAACATTTGTTCAAATTAAGTTCCTAAAATGAAACTTCAGTTTAAAACGCTAACCTTATTTACTCTAAGACTTGGTAAAAAAGAAAAAAAGTCTAAATAAATGTAAAAGTCCATCAGAAAAAAAGTCTTTAGTATAGAACTATTACAACACACCAGAGTGCCATCAGCATTTTGAAAACTGCTTACAGTTACCATCTGCTGTAACTGTTGGTCTGTCCTATTGTTTTCCCCTTCCCCTTTGACTTGTGTTGAAGTTCTAATAAAATCCTTCTGTTGTAAGAATTTGTGCTCCCTGAGCATCCTGGAATTGCCTTTGTACAATCCTTTCTGATCTGTTTGGGGGTACAGGTTCTAAAAAAAAAAAAATCTTGTATATTCTCTGAAGCACTGTCATCAATGAACCAAATATTGATTACATGCTTTATGCAGAAGTTGGTAGATGTACCATTATTGTAAGCTCTTTGATCATGGTAAATCTTTTTCTTCTTTCTTTCTACTGTGGTCTTAACATAACAGTCTGTGGCTATAAAGACCGCTTCATATTCTGCTTGTACCGAATTGAACTGAGTCCATATTATGAATTTTATTGTCCAAATCTTACAGCATATCATGTAGAGTTTTAATCAGTTGTTCATTACAATTGAAAAGTAGTTTCAATAGTTGTAACCCAGCTGAATTAAAAAAAAAAGAATTCTAAGAATCATGCATTTATTCGGCCTACTTGGAAATTTAGAAATTTTATTACTTCATTTATTAACACATTGTGTTTTATTGGAGCTGTTATTGAAAAACAATTATTTTATTTTTAGTTACAGAAATTATAAACAAGTAAAAGGTGTGGTGATGGAGGCCATGGCTGCCTTTTCTTCCCTTTCTTTTGGTGATTTTTAGGTAATTTGATGTTTTTTGAAAAGGGTCTCTTGTGGCATTTCATACCTTTGTAGACAAGTTAAATAGTACTACTAATTAAAAAAAAATTGTATAGGATCAGTTGGTTCTGCTATTACTTTTCAGATGTTATATTAGAGATTGATGCCAACAGTGGACAGTTTAATAGCAAGATATATATGAAAAGTACCTTTGTTAACGGTGATATGCATTTTAGAAGTCACAATCAAGGTTTAATGAAGAAAAACTTTCCCAGAGGACAATACATTTATGCCTCTTGGTTAATTACCCATGACAGTGATTTTGAGTGAAGTTTCAGTTCTTACTCAAATGTTTATGGACAGAGGCAAGAATGGTAGTATTTGGGTAAAATTAGTTCAGAAGTCATTCAGAAGAGGCGTAGTAAATTTTCACCTATACTTTTGAAGGGGATGATATGTAAAAACAGTATTAAACATGGTACAGCTGGGGTTCACACTAATTCCTTTTAGCTTAGTCAGCACTGTAGAGAGTTTATCCATCATATTTTTATAGAAAGTAGATTATTAGTAAGATAAATTCTAAACTGGTTTCTGTTGGTGATAGACCTAGGTTTAGTTATAAGAAAACTTTAGGTGTAAATCTTGGTACTCTTCTCCAAACAGATACTACTAAGGTGGATCTGCCTTTGACTGTTAAGAGCAGTGGTACTTTTTAAGTGGGGCCCCTGCCACTATTGTCGTTTTATATAAGAATGTACTTGTATATTTTTACAGCATTGTAGTCAGATCATTTATGCATTTACTCAATTTGATTGTAATGTCATAGGAGTTGTTTCTTTATACTGAAATGACAATTAGAAAATTAAGTGCAATTAGAGAACATTTTTATGCTATTAAAACTAATAATTCCAATAATGCTGTTTGTAGGCACACTTGTATGTGCTTAGGCTTAAAAAGGAAGTTTTATGTTTAGTGTTCTGGATCATGAACCATGTGATTATTGGGGGGGGGTGGATGACTATAAGAAAAACAGAAACCAGGGAGACAAAAAATGGCAGATCAGACTGCAGACTGACAGATTTCCATAGATAAATGATTCCATGAATATTAAATGTTTTTTTTTTTAAAGAGCCAGGGGACTGGTAAAGACAAAGGATGTTAGTTTTCTATTTGTGTATCTGAAGTTGTTGTCTTTACTTGGTTTTCAACCTGTGGGTTCCTGGATCCGGCATAGATCTGACTCGGCTGCATATCCAGCATGTGATCCGAACTCCAGGCTCCTCCCCTACTCATAATGCCCCTGTCTCCTTCCTCCCTTCAGATCTTATTTGCCGCTCTTCATGTCTGCATCGTGATGCATTGCTCTGAGCTGTTAAGGTAAGTGTTCTATTTTATCAACATTTTCATCCTTTCTCTTCCTAAAGTTACCTTTTTCTATCTTTCTACCTCCCCACCTTGCATGTTAGTGTCGGTTTAGAAAAAAAAAAGCCACTCTTCCCTTTCTACTGTGTGTGTGTGTGTGTCTGTGGCATGTGTTGTGTGGTCCTCTCAATGCTGCCATGTCTGAGACCCCAAAACCATGGTTCCGCAAATGCACGGAGTGTGGCCATAAGCTCTCCCCAGGTGATGGTCACACTCTGTATGTGGAATGCCTTGGTGCTGCTCACCTAGTGACCTGCTGCTCCATCTGCGCGGGGTTCAGTCCCTGTGCATTGATGGACAGGAGAAACAAATTGACCCTCCGAGGCTGTCTTCCCCCTCCTACCACTGAGGCCCAGGCCTCTTCTACCCCAGCTTCCTCTTAAGTCTCCACACTGGCCTCTGAGACTCAACCTCCCACCAAGAGGTCCGGGGATGGGGACAAGCCAACCAGGTCAAAAGACAAGCCCAGGAAGTTGTCCCCTGACCACTCTTCCTCCAAGGGCCCTCCAGCTAAGGTTCACCCAGCCCTGAGGATGGAGTCTCCTCGGCTCCATTCCCCTTGTTTTTCCCTGGAGCCGAAGGAACTTTGGACCCAGTCGCCGACCCAGGTCTTTCCTCACCGCCCATCTAGGCTGGTATCGGTGGCCTCCTCATGCAGATCCTCCTGCAGTCTTTCTGAAGCGGAGGTGTACAGGATGATGCGGAAGTTTATCAGCACCCAGATACAGATGAGAGTCTTGCCTGCCTCCTCTCCTTCCAGAGCAGGGGGCACACACTCCACTTTCATCCCAATTACTCCTTCTCCAATCCAACTCCCAGTTTCAGATCCCATGGGTCCGAGGACTCTCAGCATCGAGAGATCGATGCCAGTGGTACCTTGTACCTTGATGCCAGTCATGGCCTTGAGTAGGTCAGATCCGATGAGTTTGGATCCGTCCGGCTACTGGAGCCAGATCTGAGAGATGGCCTTAGCCCTGAGTTTGTTTGAGCAGAGCCACCTTCTTGGGATCTTGGTGCCTGGAGGTTCAGCTCTGGCTCCTCCGTTGAGTCAGAGGGTTATGGCTCCTTCGGTAGTCCCTTGTCAGGAGGTCTGTTTCCCTTCAGCTTTCAACGTGGTGGAGAGGGTCCTCTCGATCCCTTCAAGACTCTTGATGACCTTGTCTTCGGAGTCCGCCTTGGCTCCCTCTGTTTCTGGTGCGGATCCATACATCCTGCCACCTCAGGGAACAGCCTGCTGCCTCTTTGCACCAGGGAGCTCCCACTTGGGGACAGCGAGATGTTGACGAGTCCTCCCCAAAACCCCCCACTGAAGAGGTTCCTCGCAGGCATATGTGCCAAAAAGGAGGCAGTTGTACTCCCCTCTTGGGTCCCTCATGGAAGACACGGATTTGGAGGAAGGGGAAAGTTCCCCCCAGTCACCCCCTCTCTCCGAGCATGCCTGCTTTGGAGACATCATGGAAATTCTTTGCCAACATGGGGGGGTGGTCTGCCCAAAAACCTAACTCTGATGAAT
Organism: Protopterus annectens; assembly: GCF_019279795.1. NCBI lineage: Eukaryota > Metazoa > Chordata > Ceratodontiformes > Protopteridae > Protopterus > Protopterus annectens. Next base: position 1,556,469,905 of record NC_056739.1, on the reverse strand, counting down.
CAGTGTTCTTGGAGGTATTTGGTGTAGGACCTTCTACTTCCTGGGTGTCTCATCCCGCAGATCCACTAGTGGATCATATTGCATCTCCAGCGTGGAAGGAACCGGACACGGTGAAGCCAATCTCCAAATGCCCAGACAAGATCTTGAGTGCCCCCTCTGATAGAAACCACTGGACCAAGGGATCCCCTATTGATTTTTTTGCTGGTGGCAGCGGCCACCAAGAGAGAGCTCGCACAGGAGAGCTCCACAGTTCGTCCACCTGACTAAGAATTCAGGACGATGGACTATTTTGGGAAGTGGGTGTATGCTTCAGCAACATTTTCGGTGTGTGCGCTGAATTGCTTGGCGCACATTATTAGGCTTCAGCGTAATCTGGTCAAAGAAGTTGCTGAGTCCTGGGTTCATGTCGGTGGAGGATAAGAAAGTTTTCGCCTCTCAAATGGCCACCCTTAAATCTATTGCGAACACTTCTATGCGTCTCCTCTCCTCTCCCATGCAACCGAGGGCGCTGCTAGAGCTGCCGGTACAGGCATTGCCATCAGGCGCCATGCCTGGCTCCGGCTTTGTGCCTTCTCAGAGCCCTTTAAGGCATTATTTAATAATGCCCTGTGTGACGGTTCCACCCTTTTTGGAAAGTCTGTACGTGACACACTAGTACAGAGTGAGAAAGATTGTGAAGATTCTGTCTGCCTTTGGGTTCCGCTTTTCGGCCTCTCAGTGAACCTTTTCAAGGAATCAGAGTGGGGCCAAGAAGATGTGGTTCCAGAAATCTCAGAGCTATCCCCAGGACTTTTCTTCCCCCAGAGGCAGAGGAGGATTTGATAGATGCCGCCCCAGAGGCAGAGGACAGACCTGTGCAGCAACCCTGAAGGGTTGCCCGGCTGCTCGGCTCTGGAGGCAATCGGGGGATGGTTCTCACTACATCCAGTGGCCTGGGAGGCAATCACGAATGATTGTTTGGTGTTACAAATTATATCTAGAGGCTATTTAATTTCTTTCAACCAGTCACCTCTCTCATTCAGACACCTCCCTGACGTTCCACACATGCAAAGGGAGGAAGCAGCACTGGAAATTGCAAAGCTGCTTACAGAGTCATTCAAACAGAATGGATTAGGCATTTATTCCAGGTTCTTTTTGGTGCCTAAGAAGACGGGGGACTTTAAGACCCATTCTGGATCTTTCCATCTTAAACCTGTTAGTTGCCAAGACCAAATTCTGGATGGTCATTCTTCAGTTTATCCTGTCCTTTCTGCAGGAGAGCGATTGGATGTGCTTGATCGATCTCCAGGATGTGTGCTACAGTATCAAAATGGACAGGCACACTCTGAGGTTTCTCTGCTTCCAGCTGGGAGATGAGCATTACCAGTTCAGAATGCTCCCCTTTGGTCTCACCACAGCCCCCAGGGTGTTTATCAAAGTGATGGTGGTGTTAGCTGCTCACCTGAGACTACAGGGATTCCAGGTTTACCCCTACCTGGATGATTGGCTCCTTGCTGCCCCCTCCAAGCATCAACTCTGCCAAGTGAGAGATTCCCTATTTCACTTAGCCCAACAATTGGGCATAACCATCAATCTCAGCAAATCATCACTGCCTCCAGTTCAGGTGTTAGACTTAATTTGGGGCTCTGTTGGACACGATTCAAACCAAGGTCTTTCTAACCTCAGAGAGGATCCAGTCTCTGAAACTACATGTTATCTGTATTCTTCAAACTCAGTCAGAGATGGTGAAAATAGTATTAAGGATGTTAGGGTCCATGGCAGCCACGATCACTTTTTTACCCTTGGCCTGGTTTCACATGCGGTACTCCAGTGGACCCTTGCAGTTTAATAGTCCATGTTAGATCTTCCTTTGTCTTACCCTATTTGAATCTCTCGGGTGTGCAGGGACTCTCTTCTGTGGTGGTTTCATTCCCCAGATCATCTCCGGGGTCGTCCTTTTCTTCTGCCTACTCCCTTGGCCACAATGACCACGGATGCCTCCTTAATAGGGTGGGGGGGGGGGCACTGTTTGGGGAGGACAGTCCAAAGCATGTGGTCCCTCTGCGAGACTCATTTGCATATAAACATCCTGGAGATGAGGGCGGTGCTTCTAGCGTTGTAGGCTCTCCATGCCCATCTTCCCCTAGGGACTATTGCGATCCAGATGGACAATATGCCTGTGATCTGGTACATCAACAAACAGGGGGGAACCAGGTTGTATCCCCTGTGTCACAAAGCCATGAGAGTGTGGGAGTGGGCAATCTCCACCGGCTGTTTTCTGATGGCAACGCACATTTCGGGGAGGTCCATTCTAGCAAACAGGCTCAGTGGGTCTATTCTGAAGCCTTATGAGTGGTCTCTGAATCCTTCGGTAGCAGAACAGATCTTTCTCAAGTGGGGTCAGCTTTGCTGCAATCTCTTCGCCTCTCCTTCTAATGTAAAGTGTAGCTAGTTCTTCGCTCTGAACCCTCCAGTGGGGGAAGTTCTCAGAGACGCTCTTATTCATGCTTGGCCCCCCAATATTCTGTATGCATATCCTCCTCTACCCCCAATACCGAAATTTCTTCAGAAAGCTTGCAGACTGGGGAGCTTAGTCATCCTCTACCCCATTTTGACCTCTCCAAGTCTGGTTCCCCTCTCTGTGATCTCATTTTGTGAGTCTACCCCCTGGACATTAGATCCAGCTCCGGATCTCATCTCTTATCCTTCAAGGATATCCCATCCAGATCTGGTCAGTCTGAATCTCGCCGCTTGGCTGCTCCAGTCCCCATGATAATCAGGACTCCTGGGTTATCTTCACTGGTCAAAAAGGTTCCAGTTGAGGCTAATACATTTTCTACCAAGAAGGTTTATTCCAGCAAGTGGTAGCGTTTTTCTATCTGGCTTCGCAACATGACCTAGACCCCTTCACTGCCCCGGTTCCAGCGGTCATAGAATTTTTAGCAAGTATTTTTCAGCAAAAAGCTTTTATTGAAAGGCACCTTTCTACTTTGGCCACCAGTTAAGGACACTACGCCTCCTTGGAATCTTACGTTAGTTCTGCAAGCTCTGGTCTCGCCCCCCCCCTCCCTTTGAGCCTGCAGCCTCAGTGGAATTACAATTTCTATCCTGGAGAATGGCCTTTTTGGTCACTATTATATCTGCCAGAAGGGTTTTGGAGCTTCAAGCATTTTCGATCAAGCCTCCTTATTTGATATTTCACAAGGACAGGATCACTTTCGCACTTATCCAGCCTTTCTTCCTAAAGTAGCTTCGGAGTCCAATATTAATCGGGTAATAAATCTCCTGTTTTTCTTCCCAAATTTTCAAAATAAGGGAAGAGTACAGATTGCATTTGCTAGATGTGCCTAGACATTTATGTTTATACCTGCACAGGACTAAATCCTTTCATAAATCTAACCAACTCTTTATTTCCTTTTCTAAGCCTTTCTTAAGGAAACCAGTGTGGAAGGTCACTATTGCCAGTTGGCATATTTGTCTAGTGGGTTATCCCCGCCAGGTCATGTGAAGGCGCATTCCACTAGATCCATGGCGACCTCAGTGGCTTTTTGGTCCAGAGTATCTTTGGATGATATTTGTTCTGTGGCGACTTGGGCTTCTTCACATACTTTAATCTCTCATTATAAGCTGGACATTTTATCCAGGAGCAGGGCATCCTTTGGCTCCGCCGTGCTCCAGAATATCCTTCCGTGAGGGCTACCCAGGTGTCAGTAGCTAGGGACTCTGTCCCACAGGTTGAAGACCAAATGAAAACAACAACTTCAGATAAAGAAGTTATGTACTCACCATAGCATTCCATCTGAGTTGTTGCTCTTCAGCCGTCCCATCTCCTTCCCCCTGCCTTCCATAGACTGTGTGGTGGTCTGACTGGTAGAGGGTAGGGTCACCACAGGAGTGTATCTTGCTCTCCTTCTCTTGCTTATGGGGACTGTTGTCATGGGACAAGATTGTTTTTTTTTTTTGTTGGGTCAGGTTGGAATGCTAAGTTAGGCAGCAAACTCAATCTGAAGGGAGGAAGGAGAGAGAGGGGCATTATGGATAGGGGAAGAGCTTGAATCACATGCTGGATATGCGGCCGAATCGGATCTGTGATGGATTTGGGAACCCACAGGTTGAAGACAAATGAAGAGCAACAACTCAGATGGAACGTTATGGTAAGCACATAACTTCTTTTTATTTTGCTGTTGATGTTAAAAAAAAAAAAAAAAAAAAAAAAAGTGGAACTGCATTTGTATGGGATTATCATTTATGTCACATGATTAGTTGTGGGTGTTTGTTCTGTATTTTTTGTAGTGTTTTATTCTGATGAAGTCCAACTGATTGTTTGGATGAAAGCTGCTTAATAAACACCTATAAACAACTCCACATTTTTCAGTTCCATTTCTTAGTGCTGGCCTTTGGTGCCTTTTTTCACAAGGAAGGGCAACTTTTGTGCTGTATTATTAATCAGGACTGAGATGCAGTGAAATTCTTGAGTCACATTTGGCTTTCTTGAATGCATTGTGTATGCATGTACTATAGTTCCTTAATGCCTTTTTATTAATTATCCTGAGGAGATGATACACTGTTAATCTGCTCTTCAGAGGACTTTGTTGTCACAGTCTGACACTATATCCAGTTTCCACTGAGGGGCTGTTTAACCTCTGCTCAAAAGACATAATGAAACTACTGTCCAGAAATACGTGCATTAAATTCTTAGTGCACCAGAAGTTAAAAAAAAAATAAATGCGTAAATAAAAATAAAAGCAAATCTAAATTTCTTTTAACACATATATGACAAGGCCTGTTGGCATCACATAATGTTATACCCAGTTTTGTTTCCATTAGAGAGCCGTTTCACATTTGCTCAAAAAACAGAATGAAACTAATGTTGATCTTATGGTGCACTAAGCTGTCATTACACTAAAAGTACAATTATAGTTGGATGATGCACAAATTCTCTGTACTTAGAAGTCATATTTTAAGCAAAAGGAAGATGGAAAAGAGGTTTTCTTTAATTTACAGGAGGGGAGTTGGCACACAGTATGGTTTTAGATGTTGAAGTTTTAATGATATGCATAGGACCTTTAATTCCAGAATTAATAGACAGTCCACTTTCGTTAATTATTTACATGGTAATAGCTGCCACCCACCACTATATGAAGGATAATATAAATATATAGGTTGGGTGTAAAAGAGTGTACATTTGAATTTCTAGATTCACTTCTGATGAGAAATATTTTCAATCAGAAATCAGAATTTTGAGTGAAATATTGTAGAAAAACAAAGTGGAATTCATAACTAATGACATTGCTTGTAAAAGGGAGACCTGCTTTCAACCCGTTTTAAAATGTGTGGATTTAATGAAAGATGTTAAAGAATATGAAAGGAATTTTAATTGTGCTTTTAATTTGTTTACCAGCAATTGTATGGTGCATGAAAAAAATGAAACTGTTTACCATGGTTTGTTTCCTTTCACTGTTAATGTATGTTCACTATCTTTGTTAAAATATCAGAATGTTATAAAAATGTTTAAAAATTAGAGGGTGAAGAGATGCTTTACAGTGTTTGTAAAGAACAGTTGGAAGGTTGTACTTGGCAATACAGAGTAGCTCATTATTTGTTAGAAAATGTAACGACTTAAAGCAACTTCTTGAAAGGCCTGGCAGCCATCGTACCAAATGTGATATAGTCCTGCAATGGATGATGATCATCATTTGCACTGCTGTAGTAGCCTATGGGTTGCACCCACCCAACTTCCCAAATCTCTTAAACCCTGCCACACAGTCACTCTGGCTGCCCATAGGTGAATCATTTTGGAGGCAAGTATAAAAGCAGCTAGAATGACTAAAAATCTTCTGTACTATCTTTCTTCCTACTCTAACACAATCGGTCTTGACAGACTGCTCAGATTTTGCTTTGAATGCAGTTTCTATGGGAGTAGAAGTATAGGGTCTGTAGAAAAATTCGGGCAGACAAAAGCACATACATGTCAAAGAAATGGTAGCTGTGGTTCAAGCTGTAAAAGCTTTGCATCATCTAGTCTCATTTCATGTAATTATAGACAACATCACAGTGATGTAGTACTTAAACAAGTAAGGGGTTACCAACTTGTATCAACTGTGGTGATTGGCAGTGATGGCTTGGTAGTTAGCTCTTAAACACTCCCTAACTCTTCAGGCCTCTTACATACCATAAGAGCAAAACATAATGGCAGACAAAACCCATCAGATCCTGGATAGAACCTCACAAGTGGAAGTTCAATTTAGAGGTGTTCCAGGAATTGATCCAAATGTGGGAAACACCTCAAGTAGATCTGTTCACTTCCTTTCAAAACAGACAAATTCTGCTCTAGGATTCCTTGCAAGCAAGCTTGAAGAATAAATGCTGTCTCATTACTCTGGTGTGGGATGTTCCTATATGCTTTTCCACCTTTCCAGTGTTTTCCAAGGTACTTCTGAAGATTCATATTTACCAAAAACATTGTGGTGACTCCCTTTTTGGCCCAGGCAAAACCCTTCTTATGGAATTGGCCAAGTGCAATTACTGCAAGTTTCTTCATAAAATAGATCTATTTACACCAAACTGATTTCAATCTGAGGTGTGTATCTAGGTAGGCAAACTCCCCTTCTGAAGGACTAAGACAACTAAAGTTCATTTTCAAAAATAATGTTATTCCTTGGGTGTATTGGTGTCCTTGTTTCATATACTTGGTGAACGTACAGTGATTTGGACCTTGTTATATAATTTGTAGGAGGGGAGGCACTAAGGCATTCAAGTAAAGTGGAAAATTTGGATTGGTGAAGTTGGAGTCTGTCTGTCTTTGAATATTTTCAGTTACCCTCCAATAAGGTGGTAGAATGTATGCCTGATTTCCCCTGTCCCTCTCCTTTACAATATTCAGTCTTCATGCAGTTTGTGAAACATAAAAATACATAGTACATATTTGTTCTTGTTGCATAGTTGCAAAATAATCTGACCAATGATTTAAAAAAATATATCAGTGTATAGAAATAAAATTTAAAACATTTGTAAACACTTTCTCTTCAGATGCTACCTTGGATCCATCCAGTGATCTCTGAACTATCAAATTAAACCACTTTCTTTTATCTTTTATACATAGGTGGTACAGTACCACGGTAGAATGGTAAAGTCTGCGTTTAAGCAAGTCTCCAAAAAGCAGGCTCTGTTGTGGAAACATGGGCCCATTAAAAGAGGGCAATTTTCCTCCTATATATAAAAGATAAAAGGAATAATTTATAATTATATTATTTATAATCCCCCAGAGAAGCCTGTCCAATTTCTCACCCACTCACAGCACATTTTAAAAGAGGCAACATTTATATTGTAGCCATTTCTCGCTTGTTTTATTCAAGTCCACTGTGTAGCCAAAAACAGTAATCTGGGACAGTCTGGCAGCTGGCACAGAATGGTTGAAGTTGTGGGCTGTAGTTCCTATGGCACATGGTTTGATTCCATCAACCCTCATTTGCCTAATCTGTGACCTTGAACCAGTCATTTAAGCAGACAGTGCTTAGGGGCAACTTGGAATTTGATTTAGGTTTCTTAATGGTTCCCCTGAATTGCAAGTCTAGAAACTGCCTATGAAACTAAGAGCACACTGAATGAGGATTACGCCAAGTCATAGTCATTTATGTAGTTTGTTTACAAAGTTAAAGTGTGTGCCATTTAGTTCAATCTAAATATGTTTTATAAATAAATATGTTAACATTCTCTGAAAAATTCTTGAAAAATTTTTAAACATTTTAGAGATAAGAGGTAATTGTATGCAAATAGCAAGCATAGCGAAAAAAAAAGTCTGGGACAGACCTATGGAAAGCAGTCAAAGTGGTTAAAGTCATAACTGTTTTTCTTCACAGTAATTTAAGTCATACTATATTAAAATTATACTTTTCCCTGCTTCTTTTATGATCATCCAACTATACCCCCTGCCAATTAGATGCCCCCATTTATTTCTTCCCCTGTATTAAGAACTACACAGGCCCATTTTTCTAGATAGTGTTATCTTTAGAGGGACCATTTTTTTTACTGGCTGCTAACATCCCACCTACACTACATGCAAGACTGCACAATACCCTAGGAAGGGGTGTTTTTCCCAACTCCAGGGGTTGTCAGTTTCACTCACCTGTTGACTATTTGTTTTGTCAACAAAGCAGATGTTGACTTTTAAGACTTTTGTTGAAATTCTGTGCCCCCCCCTCTCTCTCTCTCTCTCTCTATATATATATATATATATATATATATGTATATGTATACATACTGTGTGTGTGCAGGGTATATATGTGTGTGTGTATATATATATATATATATATATATATATATATATATATATATATATATATATATCTGTGTGTGTGTTTATATGTGGTCATGCTTGTTTCAGCCTTTGTATTGGTCTCATCAGCACAGCATAAGTGGATATTGTGGCTATACTTAAGAAACATTCGTTCTTTAAACCCAGATGATGCCCATAAAGATTACATTTTCTACAAAATGTCCTAACATCCAAACCAAAGGGTAAAATAATCACACAGACAAAACATTCAGTAAAAACTGCAAGAAAAACCCAGCCAAGCTAGAGTTTTCCTTGTGTGATACCTTAAACCTCCTGTAATGGAGGCCCATGAGATGTGTGCAGATGACCCTTAAGGACATCAACTGTTTCAGTTACATGGCTTCCGAATGTCCATGACTTTTTCACTTTTGTTTGTTAGGATATTTTGCAAAGACCTTAATCTTTATGGACGTCAGCGGTGTTTAAAGTCCCAGTGTTTCTAAAGTATAGCCAAACTATCCACTTATGCTGTGTTTGGGTGTGTCTGTGTGTATGTGTATATATATATATATATATATATATATATATATATATATATACATATGTGTGTGTGTATATGTATATGTATATATATATATATATATATATATATATATATATATATATATAAAACTACCTGAAACCCATATAACTGATACGGAAAGGCTGACAACGCAAGAACACTGACGTCCCGGAACACCGACTTGCCACTCCAGCAAAGTGCGTGTTTGTCTATTAACAAAAATCATGCTTCTTGATGGGACAGTGAACAAATGCAAATTGTACTAAAATGCTTCTTAAAGTAGTTATCCAATCAGTAGGAATCTGCTAACCACACCTCTCAATTGTGCCTCAGATTTTCAGTGTGTTTGTCATAAAATTTGTGGTTCTCTGGTGAATCATAGAGAATTGAACTCACTAAATAATGATAGACATTTGAGTTTCGGACTTCATATCCTTCAGAAAAAAATGTATGCCAATAAAAACATTCTATGAACTTACTAAGTTTGTAAGACCCAGTATTTAAAATCTGTCACTATTTTGGGATCTTTGTTTCTCTATTATTTTTGTCTTCATCCACATTTCTTGTGTTAAGAGGTTGAAAGGTATGCTCTCAACTAGATGAAAAAACACCCAGAAATTGTATCCAACAGGTTGGGGTAAGAATAACTGAAGAACACAGTGTAGTTGAAGTACAACGGAAAATGATCACTAAATAAGCTTCTTCATAGATAAGTGGATAAGGTGACATTCATAAAGTGAGTGCAAGTATGCCCCCAAGTGAAAGATGTACTGATTAAATCCTTTAAATTTCGCAGTCGTTTCTTATGTGGCATCACATATATTTAAGGATGGTTACATTTTCATGTTGTGTGGTCATTCTTAAATAATTCTTTATACAGAATGCTTCATGTTAACTAATGCACTGGAATAAAGTTTCTTCTCTTTCTACAAAATTTTACATAATGTTCTGTTTCTCTCATGCCTGCTTGTTTTCTTTTTTAACCAGATGCCAGTTTATGTGATGGGTATGGCAAGCAATCAGACTCCCTTCTCATTTGGGAATGCAGTTCCAGGATTTGTGTTCTACTGGTCTGTTACTAAGAGGGACATCCTTGATATCCGGACAAGACACAGCGAAGTGAGTGGTCATGCTGATATTCATACATATCTAATGTAAATCTAGACAATTATGTAAAGAGCAGTGTTTATTAAACTGTTTGCCCTGTTTTCTGATAATTTGAGTTTATGACCTAAGAAAATTAATTTATATACTACCGATGGGGAAACTGATTTTAAAAGCCTATTTCCTTTAGCTAGCTGTTACAATTTCCTCTTTTGATATCAGCATCTCATTAGTAGTTCAACACACAGTTGTATTGATGAACTTTCTTTGATTTTGAAACTTGATCACATATGGAGGTTCATTTGAGTTTGGAGTGGATGGATGTGAGCAAGTAAAATCAGATGCTTTTAAGAGATGGTCCTGATGGCTTCATAGTCAAGAGGCTTTGTGGAAATGGAGTGTATTTGAGTCTTGTGTATTTGGTGTTGGTGGCAGAGGAAGTCAAGGGAGCAGTTCAGACAAAAATGTATATAGGTTGATTTTGTGTGAAAGGCACTGAGCTTTAAGCATTTTGAAAGTTTACTAATTACCCAGAGATACATTTAAATTGAGACAAATGCAGGCAGAGGGATCTGTAATTAAGCTGAAAAGAGTCTGATGGATGATTGACCTTGATGATCTGTAAACAGATGTTTCTCTAGGTGTTATGCTTTATTTTCTACTGTTAAGGCTGCCTGTAATAAAGGACAAAGAGTGGAACAGTTTTTGAATGGACTTGGTACATCTGAGCAGGATAGTATCTTGTTCAACATGATCTTATTAGAGGAGCTTTGAAGTATGCTCCATAAGTAGGCCTAAGGAAAGAAAGACTGCATTCCCTTATAGACTTCTGTGTCTTTGAGTTTTGTGGGATTTAACACCTTGCTGAATTTTTTTAAGGTCATGAATATGGTCCTGATTTGTGGTAATTTCATTGATTCCAAAGGTATGTAAGGACGCTGAGCTTGTATCTTTATGTTGGCCAGTTTGTGTCCCAAACCTCAGTTATAAAATATTTATGCTTTATGGACTACAAGGGTTGTTGTGCTCTTGATTGCAGATCGGTTGGGCAAAATCTTAATGGATTTGTAAAAGACAGACATACCTTTAAGACTTTAGCCAAAGCTTTGTTATTGATACAGGAAGCTAAATATAAGGAGGTCCTTTTTCTGATGATTAAAAGACCAGTGATTAAAAGTATTCCTTACATGGGGATTTAGCTGCTTTTGTCCTTGTGCTAAAGTTTGTAAAACTGCTGGCTGAAGTCTGCGAGGAAGCAGTAGTAAAGGATTAAAGTGGTCTTCATGCTCAACCCTTAGTTTGTGGGTAGAAAAACTGTCCAGGGATGTTTTTTTGTGCTGGTAATTTAGATTCTCTGGGTAGGACTCTTGCGGCCTGCATTCTGAGAGGCTACCAGCCAACAGCAAAGTTAAACTTGCATTTTGCTGCTGTATTTGTCATGCCTTGAATAGTGATTTAGTATTACTGTTTAACATATTCCAAGTCTGGAGGCTTTTTAGGACACTCATTACAGATCAAGAAAAGCAAGTTTTCATCCCAGCATCTGCTGGAGGCTATTCCTTATCTGTGGACATGAGTTTATGGCTACCTTGGTGTTTAAATGGCATCCACCTTATAGCATACTATTAAATATACATCAGTGGAGAAGTTGTGCAGAGACTGTTTGGTGCATTGAAGAGGTCCTTTATTTGGACCTATCATAACTGGTTTGGACAACAGAAATATTTATTTTACCTCAGATTTTTGACATTTGGTCCAGACTTTTTTGTTTTTTAAAGATGAACAGTTGGGTATTGGTCTTCCTTTGGGGGAATGGATATAGCCAGGGTTTCATAGCATGAATGACTCTCCATTGTCCACTGGGGCTAGGGGTTCCCAACCTTGAGTTGTCCTTCAGTGCTATGCTTCTGATTGTTTTTTTACCTTGTGCTTTATGGACTTCTGAAGAGTACTTTGTAGAAGGTTCTGAGTCAGTATTGGGGGGGGGGGGGTTCCTGAGCAATGGTGTCAAAGTCAGCTTCTTTAGTTAGCAGGATCAGGAACTACTACTGTCGGTGGCAGCTATCTTCATTGATGCCTTTTGTGTATTCGGTGGCTTAGGGTAGAAGTTTAGTAGGCTTGGTTAAGGGAAGTAAGGAACAATGTGTTTGGAACTCAAGAGCATGGAAGATCTAGAAATACTCCTGGATGACCACAAGAACCAAAAAAAACAAACTGGAAGATGCAGAAGAACAGAGTGAAATCCACACAATGTTAGCATAATAAAATCTTTTAATCTACGCTTTTGTAACCAAACTTCTTCAGAATAAAATGTACATTCTTAACATCACATTTGAAAACAGTTTTGAAATGCACCAATAAACATATCTTTCCACTTAATTATACAATTAATAAAATTTCAAGGCTCAGGAAGTTATTTCCTTATATAGACTCTATGGTCTTTCAAAAAAACATTTAATGTGTTAGCATTATTTATACCAGTTCTTATATCTGAATTTAATCTGATTTTACCATAAAGCCTCCTTTTGTTCAAAATTTGTTTTGAAATTGCCCCCCCCCCCTAAAACCATGACTTCCTTGCTCCAGCACAGAAAACAAAATTTTTTTATATATAGGTCAGACGATAGTATACTTATAAAAAGCATTTGTCTTGTCTTGTTTTCCGATGTAATAATGTTCTTTTATTCTGGTGCACAGGGCTCTTGCAGTCATACCAATGAAGAATGCACTACAATATGCACACATACCAATGTGTACATCTCCTTTGCTCTTACAGTTAAAATGCCCTGGAACTTTCGAAGTATAAGGCAAATGTTCTAAATTAACTAAGGGACCTTCAGAAATTTATCTACGTATGTTACAGTTTCCACACTTATACATGCCCCATCTTTTCTGTGTGATGTTAGAACAATATGCAAATTTGTTTCTCTCTCTTTCTAAAATATTTTTTAAGTTGTTTTGATTTTTGTGTACAAACCTTGGTTGGGTCCCCACTATAGATTGTAAGTCTTTGTTTCCCTCTAGAATTTTCCAATTGTCAGAAATACTATTTCTGATAATACCAATGCCATGTCCAAACAAAAGAAATTACCAACATCAAATGTGTTCATGTTATGGTTCTGTTTTGTATTGATGTTAGAAAACCCATGCTCAAGGATGGCTGGAAAGAGACTGTCCCTATTCTGTGTAACATATTCAGCCTGCTCTTTCAACAGGGTCTTACTATACCCTCTTTCAACTAACAAGATAGTAATAAATTCTATTTCCTTCAAAAAGTCACCCATTTCACTTGTCATTCAACTAGCTCTTATGAGCTGTCCTTTGGGAATGTTATTCTTCATATAACGAGGGTGCATGCTGATATAATGCAAGTAACTATTAGTGAAAGTTTCTTTCCTAAAAATCCTACTAACTAATTTATGAAGCTTAACATCCCATACCAGAATCACATCCAGAAAATGGACTTTTAGTCCCACATCTCCCAGAACAAATTTTAAGTATCCTGATCTGGAATTAAGGGTGTCTACAAAAAACAAGTCATCAATAAATCTCTTCAAAAATATAATCTGGTATTCCATGACTAGTGGTTCCAACACAGTATATTCCCAATGACCCATCACAATGTTCGCAAAAGATGGTGCTGCAGGGGGACCCCATAGCTACCCCCCAAATTTGCTTGTATATTTTTTTGTTAAATACAAAAAAATTATTTAATAAAACATCTATTAATTCACAATAAAAATTGCTTTCAGAATTACTAAATGTGGAATATTTATTTAAATATTCTCTGACTTCTTCCACTCCCTCTAGGTGGGGAATACAGGTGAAGAGAGAGACAACATAAAGACTAAACATCACTTGTGTGGTGGGATCGAAAGCTGTAACTAAAGTGTATTCCCTGATACTATTTAAAAAGTCCCATGAGACTTTCAAGTATGAATTCATTTGTTGAACAATGGGATTTAACTTAGGATCCACCACTAAAGAAATACCCTCTGTAATATAATTTTGGGGCAGATACAATGGGTCTGAATGGAGGACAAGATTTACTTTTATGTGTTTTAGGAATTCCAAAGATGGAACCTAGTTTTGGATTGTCTGTGTGACAAAAATCATAAAGGTCCTTCTCTAAATTACTGTTCATTAAACTCTCAAACAAAAAAGAGTAAATACTCCTGTAGCTCTTAGCTACCTCCACCATGTCTGTTAATCTGTATTCTAAACTGTTACCTAGCATTTTCTCTATACAGGTAACATATTCCTCTAGGTTCATTAAAACTAAGGTACTCCCTTGTCACTCTTCATTACTCTTATGTTACCATTCTCCTGTATTTCTTTCAGGGCTTTCTTTTCTTCCTTAGATAAGCTGTGATGCATTTTTTCTTTTCTTTACCCCCTCCCCCATAGCATTCCTTACTTCAGTTTCACAAGCTGATTCAAAACTTTAATAGTGTGTAGCAGATTTAGGGTTCTAGCATGAAGGCTTTACATATTTAATGCTGTTACTAACAATGTCTTTAAATACATATTTCAAGTTTAAAGACCGCGTGTACTTTTTAAGGCTTAACACAGTGTTTGCTATGTTTGCCCTCCTTGAGGGTACAAAGTTTAAGCCCAAATTCAAAACTTTTAAATGATTTTCATTTAAAACAAAAGTAGACAAACTTATAACATTGTTTACAGGTACAGGATACCTATTTAATTGTCCATTGAAGAATTTGACACTGTTCATTTTCTTCTCCTTAAAGTGCTCATTCTCTGGCTTCTGCCCTTCTTCTCCTCGGCTAAAAAAGTCTTAGTTCTAGCCCCAGCATCATTTTCATCGTTGGTTGGTGCAGGGTGTTAACAAACAGTCCCTTCCCAACACTAGAAGTTCCTGCTCCCACAATATCTGTTACAGAGCCACTAGTTCCTTCCCTATTTAAAGATCTGACTTCAGACGTTGCTTGAAAGTTCTTAGTTCTGGGGGCGTGGACTTCATTGGTGTGTTTCTTAAAGGGGAAATGTTTGGTCTGATTATTTTGTACTTTGAATTTGTCTTGGTTTGTGCGTTTGTTAAACACACAAAAATCAACATATGCTGTGTCATTTTCATACACAGCAGCATCTCGCTTGAACTTGTGGTTTTTACGACCGATTATAACCTCTTCATGTTTCTGTAATTCAGAAAAGAGTGTATGATACTCGACCCATCCCCCATTCTTGCTGTGATAGTCCTTAAGCAAGATTTCATCTATTTTACAGATCTCTTCCCTTAGCCCAGTCATGATTTTACAGTTCTTGTCTATAAGCAACTTCAGGAACTTAAGACCAGCATTGTTAAAGAAGTATTTTAGTGTAACAAAAAATTCATCAGAGTTGTCAACTCCGTTTGGACATTTAAAGAATCTCAGCCCCTTACTGACCATACCCAGCTCTATGCAGTGTAAAAAATATTTATTTTCCAAGTCTAGACTTTTATATTTCTTTAATAATCTGCCCAAATTGTTGCACATGTCTCTGTAAGTAGTCAGCTCTATGCTGTTAATAGTTTTTTCAGAAATGAAAAAGGATCCAATTTAGTATTTAATACCGAAGCTATGTCAGCATAAGTCTTAATTTTAGAAATAGCTTCAAAGCTTTTTACCTTGTTCAGCAGAATGTGTATTAAAATTTACCACCTTCTCAACCTCATCATCTGAGCTGGACTAGACCGGAATGGTATTCACCTTCTCCGGAATTAACAGTTGCAAATTCTGCTGAATATCTTTCATGGTATTCAATAGTTTAGCCAGAACATTCTGTCCACCTTCACCTGGTGTAAGATGAATGCCGACATCCATCAACGAATCTCCTCTGCTTTCAAAACAAATTATGAACAAATGGAAGCTTTACCGCAAATCAGATTAAACTCAGATAAAAAACCTGGTATAAATGATGCTGTTAACATTAAATGTTTTTTGAAAGACCGTAGAGTCTGTATAAGGAAATAACTTCCTGAGCCTTGAAATTTTATTAATTGTAAAATTGTTTAAGTGGAAAGATGATGCAGAGGTATTTCAAAACTTTTTTTAAATGTGATGTTGAGAATGTACATTTTATTCTGAAGAAGTTTGGTTACGAAAGCGTGGATTAAAAGTTATTACGCTAACATCGTGTGGATTTCACTTTGTTCTTTTGCATCTCCCAGTTTTTTTTTGGTTCAGCATGGAAGATATGGCACAATAGATTAGAAATGTCCCTCAGCATAGATATTGAAAACATCTGGTAAACAAAAATAAATCCTTGTATTGTAGCCTTTTAGAGCTAGTAATCCGGGATGCTTTGGCAAACTGGAAGCCCCCCTGACTCTTCTTTATTTGTGCAGTTGGAAAGTCTCCAGCAGAGTTAGTTAGTCCTTTGCCACACCTTCTAGGCCTTCCATTTCATTACTAGAAACCACAAACTTGTGCTATCCTGGCACTAGGTGTGGTAAGAGTGTGTGCTTCTGCCACAGTGGGGTTTAGAGCCCTCAACTGATTATCACACTTGTTCATATTATTAATGTTCTTGCATGGGTAACTTGTAATAGAATTCCTGACGTATGGGAATTGGGAATAAGTGTCCAGCCATCTGACCAGCCCAACTCCCTGGGATTTACGGAAGTATGAGCTTGACAGTTTCTGCCTCTCCAAGGATACATACTTGCGTCCAAGGTAAAAGAGACCTTCAGAGCCACACAATCTTCATTTCTTTATTGCCACAGTAATATGCATCCCAGAGCGTGAACGTCTGTAGTGGTTCAATCTGCTTATAGATCCAGAGCTCCTTTCCTGAGAATTATTTGAAAAATGACTGTCTGTTGGGAAACTTTATTCATTTCTTTTGCTTTCATTACTATTATATTTGTTGCATTTGGTGTCACAATATCCATGAAAGCAGAGTCTTTCCTGGAGTATTTTATTTTTTATTTTATTTATTTTACATTTGTTAACCGGGAAATTCCGACTGGACCAGGTCCATTTTCAGCAGAGGCCCGGGGAGAAAAGCTCCAACATCAAGTTATACAAATACAGTACATCCAGCATAATACACAAAACAGGTTACATCATGTATGCTGAGCATAGTAATATAACAAGAAATTAATAAAAACACTCCAGGTAAAAGAAGATATAGAACATGTGTAAAAAGACAATGTCAGTCATACATTGGTAAGAAAAGAAAATATATCAAGTAAGATTCTACAGTTATAAGTATACATCATATAGGCATGAAAAGCCTTTATGACTGCTGGTATTAGTTCCCTTAATCACTCAAATTGTATGTATCTTGTAAGCAAAAAAAAAAATCAGTCATGTTTTGATTAACTATAAAAGTTGTGCTGGTTTTACTATGAAAATGCTAAAGAGCAGGAAGACCAGGCTGCATGCATGGTTGACACAGAAAATATTGGAAAGCATTAGGCAAGCATCTGGTCAGTCGTCACTGTCTTCAGAAAAGCCTTTTCCCCTTGAGTATGTGTATAAAAAAGAACATAACTGCACTGAGTTCAAGGAGATAGGGTCCTCAAATAGATTACTTAAAAGGAATGTTAAGGAGTGGAAAGTTGCTTTTCCATCCCATAGGTCTGAAAAAGCCTCATCAAGTGAGACGGTTATCTAGTATGTATTGGTGTGGTTATATATAATTCTCCTGTCAGTCCCTATCCATATCTTCCAGAGGAGAAAGTACATGTAGCAGCTAGATTATCCTCCCATTCTAAGTGCATTGTGGTTGATGCTTCTGAAGCTATGTTTATATGCGTGTCTGACCTCTGTCCAAATTTTGACTTCTGTCCGAATTTGGCATTGCTGGAGAACTGTTCATTGCAGCTCACATTCTCCAGATCCACAGACATAGGAATGCCATATGCTACCGACATGTGTCCTCCTAAGGTATAACATCTCAGTCAAACTTGACAGAATTTTCAGAGATTAAAGGGAGAGATTTTTTGTTTAGTGTGAGAAAGCTGATAGAACCCATTGTCAATATACCACTGCCATACACACCAGATGGGATTTTGCTTACTGCAGACAATGCAACAGTGCTGTGGTAAATAAACAGATAAGCACTCATTCATATCCCCATTGCAGACTAGTGATGCAAGTCTTAGATTGTCACCAAAGTGGATATGGAATTCAGAACTGTATAAATCCCTTTGACATTCAGCAGAATCACAAACATCCTGAGTAGATCCCTGTCAGGAAACCACAAGTGGAAGTTGAATAAAGAAGTTTCAGTTCCTTACCAATAGTTGGAGTTCTGGCCATAGACTTATTCACCTTCTCAGCAAACCACTAGCTTCTTGGCTACTGTAAAAGACTTCCATGCAGTAAGACCTAGATGATAGGACACATTCTCTTTCCACTGGCAAAAGTTATTTCTGTGTATAAATTCCCAGTCTTCTAATTTCAAGGGTGCTGCAAAAGATTTGCAGGAGGAAAACCATGATGATCCTAATAATGCCGTACTGGCTGAAGGATGACTTCATTCTTCATGGGGATACACCAGATGAGGGAATCACTGTGTTTTTTACATCAAAGTTTAAACCTACTCACCAAGTGGTTTTGTACTCTGATCCACTCAAACATATGGGAATTTGTTCTTCAGACTCTTTTGAGGATATGCTCTGTTTTATGAAGGATGTTTTTCTGAAAAAAAAAAATCAGTTTTGTGCTGAAAGGGAAACAAGAACCCATCTCCAGCATGTGTGCCTGTCAGTGTTCATAATATCACTGTTCTGCAGTTTAAGCTATATGGGGCACATCCTGCCAAGGATCAGAACTTTGGCCAGCTTCCAAAGGTTTAGGGCACCTTCCATGTAACAGTACAACCATTAGAGCTTGAGGGCAAGCTGGTCTAAAATCAGATGAACAGGTGTCAAAAATTAGAACTTTCTTGCTACCAGCAAGTCTTGCTCTCTGCCACGACTTTTCATGTTCAGCGGTTGTCTACTTTTCTTCTAGTGGGCAGATAAGTAGCCCATGAGAAAATTGTCTGTGTTCTTTACATAATTTATGTCTAAGAGGAAGGAGAAATGTTGTGGTCGCCAGACTCCTTATAAGAGTCACCCTGTGTCCTGTCTGTTTTGCTTAGGGGAGGAACATATTCTGTCCTGTTCAAGTCTGTATGTCCTTGACCCCGGACTCTATTAGGAGTAGGTTACTTTTAGAAAAAATAGTCAGACTTTGACTTGTAAAGTCATTGAGCGAGTGTCCCAGTTCCTTGGACATTACCCCTCTGATCCACAAGAAAAGATGAGTATCCAGAGAGGCTTTAGCTTCCATTCTGGTTTCATCTTTGCTGTAGCCTTTGGTAGGCAATTCCACTGTGGTCATATACTAACCCTTGGATTGTCTTTTGGCTTTACTTGACTCCTCTGGCATTGCTTCTTGCGAAGCTGCTAAGAGCCAATAGACAAGCACATCCTTCAAAACTGCTTGTGTGTCTGCTTCAGGCAGGGGAGAACCACTCTTGCCAGGACCAGAGGAGGCGGAGAATGTCATTCCATTACATAAATTAACTAGGGAAGTGGATTCTCAGGAAGATGATTATACATCAAACACTACTTTGCTATAGACACTCCCATGAAGAGGAAGCACAGACTTAAACATACATGTATTCTTTCTACCCCTTCAGCTAAGTGAGTGAAGGAAGAATAGTTTTCCTTGGACAAAGGTGCATTTAAAATCTTTCAGTCATTACAGTGTGAATCTCCTTGTCCATAAAAAAGGAAAAGGTACCCTTTCACTTCAGACTCGGATTCAGAGTCTGATGTTCAGGAAGTAGGCTTGGATTATCCCTCCTAGGTTTCTCCGCCTGATAATTGTGAATCTGAGTCTGAGAAAAATCTTCAAAATTTTCTCCTAAAGAGTAATCCTTTTCTGACACCACTGGCAGAATGAAGGAATTATTTAAGTGGGAGCAAAAAGAATTGTCTAAGGCCCAGCAAAGATCAGGGTTATTGTTAAGTAGATTCTCCTTAACCAAAGGCTCTTTCTCCAGTTTTAGCAGCCTTAGAGGATGTTTTCAATGCAGCTAGCAGTTCGTCTGACAGCCACCAGTTCCGAGTAAATCTGATAAATTCTACAAAATTCCAAAATCCCATAAATTTCTCTTTAGGAATTGTAGGACAGCTTCTGCAGTTGTTCCCCTTTCAAAATCAGCTTATTCCAAGCAGTTTATTGCTTCTAAACATATTCTTGTCATTTGAAGGTTGGAGAACTTTTGATAGGTTTGGAAAGAAGGTATATACTTCTTCCATCTTACACTTTCAAACAGTAAATTGTCAAGTATATATACAAAACTACCTTCTGGCTTCATTTGGTAATACAAAAATATGCTGATATTCCACCTATTGACACTAAGGCATTTTTAAAATATTTCCTTCCTCAGTTTCTGAGGTTACCAGACATTCTATTTAAATGTTTATAAGACACTGCTGATGCTTCTAGAACAGCTGCCACTGAGTCAGTTATGAGGACATTTGTTTGGCTGTATACACAGAATTTACTAGAAGATGTTTCATTGGTTTGAAATAGTTCATTAGGGTTGGGAGGGTGGCCTAATGGTTAAGGTGTTTGCCTTGCAAACATAAGATGCAGGGTTTGAGTCTCACAAGGGATAATTGGCTAGGCTTAAAATGGCTCACAAGGGCAGTTAACTTAGTACTAAACTATAAACTATGAACTATGAACCTATGTTAAAGCTGAACTTTTGAATGCACCTATGGATAAAAGAAATATTGTTTTGTTCTTCCTGTGCTGATGTTTTCAAGAAGTTTGGTGAAAAAAGAAAGCTAATCCAATGGGTTTCTCAGATTTTTTAGTTTTCATCCCCATATTTTATAGAAACTTCTTGTCCAGGTCCCTTCTATAGGAAACTTTTTAAACAATCCCAGCAAACGACAGATAAACTTTCAAGAAGGATTGGCAGGCTCCTAAATGAAAGGAAGGCTTTCTTAAACCCATGGGCAATCCAAAAATGACGACTGACTGACAGCCTTCACTTTCTTTCCCTTCCCCAACCTAGCAAAAATTTAAAACTTTCTGAAAACCTATATCTTCACTTCCCTCTTTAGAACCAGGTTACAACAGCCACTTGAGTTCTAAGAATTGTTAAGAAAGGCTACAACTGTCATTGGGAGTCTGCTGTCATTTCAAGGGATTCCTTCCCATCCTGTCAATCAAAACTTCCCTTTTCCTTATGTTCTGCATCAAATGCTGTCTCGGTGAATAATAGAGCCTGTCACATCAGTCCAAACTGAAAGAAGATTTTACTCAAGAATTTTGTGTGGTGCAGTGAAAGAAGGATCCTGGACACCTGTGCTGGAGCTCTCATTTCCAAACATTCATGTCAAAATTCCTAAATTCAAAATGTTCTCTCTCTGGTCTTCAAATATGATTCCTCCTTTCATTTTCTTAGTAACTCTAGAATTAAAAGATGCCTATCATCACAATCCAGCTCACAGAGATTTCAGACACTTTTTATAGTTTTCTGCATCTCATTCTCATTTTCAGTTTTCTGCTTTACCCTTTGAGTTGTCAGCATCTCCAAGAGTTTACAAACTGCCTGACTCCAGTAATAATTTATTGCATGTTACAGGGCATGCACATGTTCTTATTTAGACAACAGTCTTATTTTTGCAGACTTTTTTCTATGCTGTCAAGAATCCTTTCTTTTTGTCAAGAACTTTCTTTTTAAACTGGCTTTTCAAGTTAACCTAGAAAAGTTATCCTTCATTCTATCTCACAGGATAGTGTTCCTAAGTTGTTTTTTCAGCCTTTCTTTTCCAGGACACAGTGGATTTTTACAAGGGGCAATTTTTGATATCTTCCAGATGATCTCACATGACATCCAAGGACTGTCTCAGAATATTAGGATTAATGGTCTCTACAGTTCTCATGATTTCTCTAGTCAGACATGTGATAAAATTCTGTAGTTCTTCAAATCAGCTTGGACCCAACACCAGCACCTTGCTCTCCTTTCAGATCTTGGTGCTGAATTTTGTCAGGAGGGAAATTTACTGGTGGATGAATCGGTTATCTCTCGGTTCATAGGTAGGTACTAAGCTATTGGCCCTAGGGCCTATATAAGCCTAGCCAAACGGTACCCTGGCTTTTGCCACCCAAGAAAATTATTTTCCTGTGCCCCTCTCAAGCAGAGCCACAGAAGTGATCCCCGGGGTGAATTTCCTATCTCCCATCCAATCATCAAGATTTTTCTTGAAGACTGCTAATAAGGAGATTTGTTTGATATAGATAGGCAGTTTGTTCCAGAGTATGGGAAGTCTCTGAGACAGGAATCTATCCCTCCAGCATGTTCTGTTTATTGTGGTGACAAGGTTTAGGTCCCTAGAGCGTGTAGCTCAGAGGGATTGGGATTTCTTTATGTGGAGCATGTCCAACAGCTCTGGGTTTGACATAGCTTTGTATGTTAGGCAGGGATCGCCTCTGAGTAGGCGATATGCGACAGAGTAAAGCTGGAGTTTTTTGAGACGGTCTGCGTAGGGCATCTGTTTGAGGCCGATAATCCTCTTTGTGAGGTATTTCTGTGGCCTTTCCAGTTGTTGTAGATGTCTTGTGAGGTACATACCAAAAGGGGCGTTGTACTCTGTAATGGGTCTAATGAGTGATGAGTAGAGGGGAACAATGACCTCTTTTTTTCCTGGATGAGAAAACTTTTGTGATGAGGTGTGCCACATAGAAGGATTTCCTGACTACTGTGGCGATGTGATTATCAAAGGAGAGACTACTGTCCACCTGTGTCCCAAGGTCTCTTATCACACTTTTGGTGTTAAGTAGACTACCGCCTATGTGGTAGTTCATGGGTACAGAGTTTTTACCAAAAGGGATGACAATGCACTTTTTGGCATTGAGCTTGAGGCCATGGCTTTGACACCAGGCATCTGTCTCAGTGAGGCCCTTTTGTAGGATGTCCACATCGTTAGGAGATTTGATTATGGCTTCTAGTTTGCAGTCATCTGCAAACTTTGTTAGCCAAAGACCTTCTGTGTTAGCTTGTACTTCAGAGAAGTAGATACCAAACAGGAGAGGACCTAGGACTGAACCCTGTGGTACTCCACTTTCACTGGTCTGAAGTTGGATTTAGAGTCTGCTACTTTCACAGTGTGGGTTCGGTCAGTGAACCAGTTGGCAACCCATCTTGTGACATAGGGATTTATACCTAGTTTAGTGAGTTTGTCTATAATTCCAGAGTGGGGGATGGTGTTGAAAGCTTTGGCGAGATCTAGATAGGCTGTGTGTACCACCTTACCCTCATCTACAGCTTTGGTGACCGCTTCAAAGAAGTCTATCAGATTTAGGAGACATTGTCTGCCTTTTACAAACCCGAACTGGGTAGGGTCCAGAGTTTGGAGATTACCAATGTCATTGTTTATAAGTTCCATGATGATGCCCTTCATAACCTTGCAGACCAGGCTCATCAGGCTAATGGGGCGGTAGTTCCTGGGGTCCGTGGTGGCTCCCCCTTTGTGGAGTGGGATAACCGTTGCTGTGTGCCAAGCCTGAGGTAAGGCTATGATTGAACATGGTACTTAGGTGGGGTGCCAGTTAGTTCTGTAGTTCATGTAGAACGCAGCCTAGGATGTTGTCAGGTCCCATGGATGGCTGTGTTCTTGGCTTTGGAGAGTGTGTTTTTTACCTGTGCAGCTGTGATTACAGGTACTTTGCATTCTTCAGGTATAGAGATGGGCACTTTAGGGGATGAGAGAGGGGTAAAGTTAGCACTGAACCTATTTGCCAGGATGTTGGCAATATCAGTTGGTTCTGTATATTTAGTGCCATTGTGCTGTAGCTCAGAGCAGATCTGAGTGTTGCCATTGAGATTCTTAACATAGCTATAGAATGCTTTGTGGTTGTCTTTAGAATCAGTGGCGATTTTGTTTTCGTAACTAGCTTTGGAGGATTTTATGAGGGATCTCAGCTTCTTACTGAGGCTGACCACGGAGTTCCTCCAATCATGGGATTTTACTCTTTTTTGCAACAGTTTCTTTCTTCTGTTGTAGAGTTTGTTTATAGCAGGGGACCACCAGATTGTCTTCCTTTTTTTGGAGGATAGCATCTTGGTTCTGTTAGGGATTGCACGATCCATTCACTCGTGTAAGTGCTTATAAAGTGCAATTGTATAGGATTCAACAGTCGTATCTCTACTGTCCGTCAGCATGGGTGTCGTGAAGTTTGCCACTTCTGTCTTAAGAAGCGGGAAGTTGGCTTTGGAGAAATTTTTTACGGTGGTTTCCCTAATGGGGGGGGGGGGGGGCTGGGATGTGGATGTCTAGGGTGATTTGCTTGTGGTCGGATCTGACCAACGAGGAATTGACCTCTGGTGTGGAACACCGGTTGCCCATGTTGGTAATGACCAGGTCTAGGATATTGCTGCCCGTGGTGGGGGTGTGGATAAGTTGATCCCAAGGCATTAGAATTTATGAATTCCAGAAAACGTTGAGCACAAGAGTTGGTACATGAGTAGTTTTCCCAGTTAATGGTGGGGTATTTGAAATCGCCCATTATTAAGGTGTTAGGTTGTACCCTAATATTTTCCAGTGTATCAAGAAATGAGGAGTGGGAATCCTGGGGCATGGTGGGGGATCTGTAGCAAGCTACAATTTGCATTGCGGTCTTGCCCATAGTTAGTTGCATTTGGATAATCTCAGATGCATTATGCTGAGCAACTAGCCTGGAGGTGTGGATATCCTTAATGAATATTGACACGCCTCCGCCTTTAGTGCTTCAGTCCAAGTTAGGTGGTCGAAAGGTGTGGTATGAATTATAGCCTGGTAATACAGGGGTGCTCTCTGGAGCCTTGAACCATGTCTCTGTCACTGCACAGATGTCGATGTTCTCCATTTTAAGGAGTGCCTCGAGTGAGTGCATTTTGAGATTTAGACTTCTAGCATTGAGTAGCATTACCCTCAGATTTTGCTTGCTTGTACCTGTTACGGTGGTGAATTTGTCATTTGAATCTTGCCTAAAAAAAGGCACTATAGGGTTGGCAAGAGCCCTAGCCAGTATCCGGAATCCCAAGGGCGGCAAGTGCAGGCCATCTCTGGCAAAGCGTTGTGGTTTGTCGATCATGTCATCCCAGGCAGACAGATACTGGAATCCCGTAGAATGACACCAGAAGCTTAGCCAATTGTTGAAATCAATCATTTTGTCCTTGTACTGTGGTATCATTCTGGGTGATGGCAGGATGCAACTCAGGGCTAGCTTCATACCTGCCTGGGCTACAAGATCAGAAAGCTCCTCCATGTCTCTTTTCATGTAGTCCAGGGAAGTATGTTTCCGGTCATTCACACCAACATGGACAATGAGTCATATTTGTACTTGCTGTGGAGTGACCTGAGTGCATTCGTTATGTGGCGGATCCTGGCACCTGACAGGCAGCTGACAGTGACTTTCTCCTTGTTTAGCCTGGTGAGTGGAACATCAGTGTGCCTGATTATAGAGTCACCTATGACTATAGTGTTAGGTACATTGTTATGCCTTATGGGCTGTGGTTGAGTGGCACACTGAGTTTGTGGGCTGTGTGTCATTTGGGTTGTGTTGGGGGGTGGAGGTTGCTTACGTTTCTGCTTTGGTGGTCCCTGTTGCTTGGGTAGATTTTTTTTGAGAGCCTCCACGAATGTAGTTGTGTGTTTTGTGTTTCTATGTGTGTGTTTTGGTGGTGTAGGTTTTGAGGGACTATATGATGAGTGTGGTGTGGTGCAAGTGTTTACCTTCTCCTCTTGACTGTCTAATCCAGTCTTGGGTGAAGAGAGCTTTGCTTCCAGTTTGGTTATATAAGTGCATCTCTCACAGGTGTAGTGTTGGGTGGTAGGTGGAGAGGGTTGTCTGTGTACATGAGGCAATTGCTGCATTGCCCCAAGATACCCAGATTCATCAGGTAGACAGGAGAAAACATCTGGAGCTGACCCTTAGAAATGCCTGGATAGGTGCTTATTTATTAAGTACTAAAAATTGTTTTCCTCTAGACAAGTGAGGAAAGTTGAGTGCTGTAGTAATTTGTAGCTTATTTAGTGCCTACAATGAGTTCTGAACAAGTGCTGAGCTCAAAGAAACAGATCTGAGTGCTGAAACTAGAAAACTGGCTAGTTCTAAGAAACAAAATTAAGCTAGAAGGCTTCCCTCCAACACAGAAAGGCTTGGGGGCTCAGAAACTTACAAACAGTCCTGGATACAGCAAATCTGTATCTGGACTAGACAACTTATAGGAAAGGCAGGAAACAAGCTTAGAAAAAATTAATGCTTTTTTTTTTTTGTAAAGTGGAAAGGATAAAGTTGGAGCAGAAGCTAACTGGGTTGGCCTTCTCAAATGTTCTCCCTGGAATAGGTAGAATGAGGTAATGACACTAGACTGGGAGGAGTGTCCCAGATCAAATTTACAGTAGAGGTGGGAAACTGCAAAGCCACCAAGTATAAAAACAGGATGCCAAGAGGGAGGGAGGGTAGGAAACAAAAATCAGAACAAACAAACCCAACCAGATGCTTAACAATTGTAGAAAATTCTACTTAATACCTCACACACAGTGAGTAAAATAAAAGTGCTATAAATAACTCAGAAATTAGCAAAAAACAGGATACTTAATGTTATATATCTCAGATTCGTTAGCTCAGAGCCCATCTTCTGACTTCCTCGAATTAGCTGCAACCACTGAGGTATCACATTTTGCATAGAGGCTAATTTCATATAAGGGTGAAAGTGCAAGGTCTTTGGAACCACCAGGGCAAAAAGAAACACACAAACATCAAATAAACAGTGTCATTATAATGGGTCTATATTAGTACATCAGAATGCCATTTCAGTAAACACCTAATCATTGACACCAATTCAGCAAAAATCATTTCAGTGATTCGCTGAATTTACCAAAGGCAAGAAAATACTTGCCCTACAGCACAATGAACCGACGGGTAAGTCAATCATCCCCACCCAAGTGGGGGGCTTCTCCCCCCCCCAACTATATATACCAGCTCTGAGATTGCACTACAATGGAGAAAAGAGAAAAGTTGTGTAGCTGGCCAACTACTTCTTTGCCCTTGGGGTGTTCTTCGGATCAGGGACAGACTCCCTTCAAGGTTATGAGGAGGATAATGACTGCACCCCAGTCTCAGACACAGTCTGCCCAGGATCTTCCTTCCAGTTCTGGGCCAGTGACTTTACCTTCTCAAGTATTCCATCCACAGGACTGTAGAGACCCTAGACCTCAGGACATCCAGCAAGGGACTCCCCCCTCCCCCTTCTGAAACTTCCCCAGGTTGCCCCACTGAGAAAGTCCCTTGAAAGAAGATTTGCAAGAGGAAGCATCTTGACTCCTCAGAGGAGTCAGTCACATCGGATACTGACCTTGATGATGCAGAAGGGTCCCCATGGTCACCTCCTGATGATGTCTCCTTCGGAGACATTCTGGAAATGTTAAAACAGAGGTGACTGGCAGTCTGCAACCCCTTTAGCTAAGGAGTCAGTATATCTGAAGGCTTTTGGGTCTTGCCCTTCCAGCTCGTGAGTGACCCCCCGTTTTCTGATGAGCTTTATCAATTTAATCTCTCAGAAGGCTTGGGAAACCCCAGATTCCATAAAGCCGACTTCCAGGAGGCCATATAAGTATATCACTGCCCCTAAGGACAAGCTTTTCTTACCAAAGGTGTAGCAGTTGATGGCATGGTCATGGCAGCGGCCACTAAAAGGGAATTATTTGAGACCAGTTCCTCTGTCCATCCCACAAATAAGGATTCTAGGACCATGGATAGGTATGAGAAGTGCATCTTTTGTTACCAACCTTTGCCTTACGATCGCTGAACTACTTGACTCATTTTACTAGATTACAGAGGGACCTGCTAAAAGAACTTACAGACTCCCTCCAAGGAGCTGTAGCTGATGCGGTTGCAGATAAGGTGACTGCTCACCTCACCACCCTAAACTCAGTTATAAACTCTTACACGAGCCTCATCTCATATGTAGCAGATGGAATGAGTAGGGCAGTGGGTTCAGGCATCTCTCTTAGGAGGCAGGCCTGGATGCATCTTTGCGATTTTGCGGAGCCCTTCAAGTCTTCTTTCATTAACGCCCGCTTTGATGCCTCCTCTCTTTTTGGGCCCAAGGTAAAAGAGACGCTCACCAGGTGTGAACAGGAAGGCAAGACCTTATCTGCCATTGGAGTATGTTTTTCCACACCCGCCAGACTCTTTCCCAAAGGTCAGAGAGGTAGTGGAAAGATGTGGTTCAAAAATATCATAAAGGTCTTTCCTAGACACCCAGGATGAAAGTTCCCCTAGAGGCGGGGGGTGGGGGACAATAATGGAAGACGCTGCCTTCATAGCAGGGAAGGCCTGCAGAATCAGGACTCCAGAGAGTCTTTCTTTGGTAATCCCTTTCAGCATTCCTGAGGGGTTGCCCGATTGTCCACCTCTGGAGGCAGTCAGGGGACGATTGTCTCTGCACCTTCATACCTGGCTAAAAATAAACGACATATGGATGCAGAACATAATATCCAGGGATTATGTCATTCCCATTTCCCTCCCCACTCCCATAAACAAAACAGTTCCAGACATTCCACCCAGTCAAAAGGAATAAGCAACCTTAGAAATTCAAAAGTTGCCAAGAGAAAGAGTCACCCAAGAAGTCCCCGCAGATCAGAGATGATTCAGAACTTACTCAAGGTTCTTTTTAGTACCAAAGAAAACTGGACTGGAGACTCATCTTGCATCTCAGCATTCTAAACAAATCTGTCTAAAATCAACAGAACCACAACTTGCTGGGTAAAGTGCTCCTCAGAAAAAACTATATACTCAGCAACAAAACACAAAAGGAGCTCACCAACGCTGATGTTAACAAAAACTCCAGTTTTCACTTCAAGAGTTTAATATTCAAAACAAATGCTGGATCCAAAAGTAAGCGCTTTCATGTTCAAAAACGTTTCATCAGACTTCAATAGCAGCACATCATACTACACACCTTATATAGCAATGAACCAACTCATATCTTGTTAGTTAATCATCATAATTATGCAATTAAAATTTAAAGTTGCATATACACTGCTTTCAACAGATAAAACAAATATGCCAGCTAATTAAATAAAAATGAAAGCAAATACAATTCATTCATCACATCACACTATTAATGAAAAATTCATGCGTAAAAATGCATGTATGAAATATATATACATATATAAATATAACTATAAATATAAAAATATATAAATATATATGTAAATAAATATATATGCATGTTGTATATCTACATATTCCTCATGAAAAATGCATATACACATAAAAATATATACATACTTATAAAAATACATATAAACGCTAACATCTTTAAATATTATTAATTACTATTAAAAACGAGTTCTATCCAATATCAAGCTTTAATGTTTATAAGGTCTTGCTGCTAAGAAAGGTTTGAGTGAGACCTTATCATTTAAACCATACGCTTTATGTGCTTGTAGCCTCATTATCCATCTACATTCTATCTCTTCAGTATGGTTCTTAATATCACCTAGTCTACTACTCTTCTTGGTTAATTCCAAGACCATAAATTTAAAACTGTGTCTCATGCCATTATCCAGGACATGTTGTGCCAGGGCATTATTTGTATTTTCTTTATTAATGGCATATATATGTTCCCTAATGCGTTCTCGTAATGTCCTGTTTGTTTTTCCCACATAGAAAAACTTGCAAATTTGGCATTGGGCTAAATAAACTAAATCTCTGGATCTACAATCTGCGTAAAACTTAAAAGTATACTGTTGTCCAGTTACTGGATGAATGAACCTATCTTCGTTATTAATATATGTACACTGATTACAAGATCTACACGCATGAGTCCCTATCCTTTTAGAAAACTTACTATTCACGCTGTTTCTTTCATAACATAATAACCTTTTTAATGACTTCATATTCCTTTAAGTTATGTTGGGTCTAACATCTACCAAATCCCTTATTTTCTCATCTATTGTTAAAATTCTCCAATTATTATTAATGACTTCTTTAATTAGTGTATTTCTATTAGTAAAGGGAATTATCAATCTATTTTTATTGTGTGTCTCAGAATTCTTTCTATCTGAAATGTTTTCTGTCTGTCTGTGAAAGAAAGGTTTACCCTTTCCCATTCTATGTTTACTACATAATGCAAGTGTCACTAATCTCTCTTTGCTTGTATCCTCTGTCTAGAAAATTCTTCGCTAGTGTCTTCTGTTGTTCCTGATACGTGTCCTCCTGTGTTGTTAGCCTGGACGCTCTATAGACCTGGCCCTTCAATATATTTGAGTACACATGTTGGGGATACATGCTATCACGATGTAATAAACTGTTTTTCCAACACGGTTTTCTATGCATCACTGTCTCTATGCCATTAAATTCCTTATTTAGTCTAACATCTAAGAATTCTATGGTGTCAAACGAGTATGTGCATTCAAACCTCAAAAAATCCGTAGTGCCATTTATATAAGTGACAAAATCATTTAATTCATCCTTAGTACCACTCCAAGCTATAAACACATCGTCCACAAAGCGTCCATAATACTTAATACTATCATGGAATAGAGTATTACCTAACACATAAGTGCTCTCCCAATATGCCAAAACCAAGTTAGCATAGGAGTTAGCACAGGGGGTCCCCATCGCTACCCCTTTCTGCTGTAAAAAGTAAGTGTCTTCATACATCAAAACATTGTTACTCAATACTATGTCCAAAATCAACATCCATTTCATGACTAGATTACTCGGGATGTCTTTCTCTATGAGCATTAACCTTACATAATTCATCCCTATGTGATTGGGTATTGAAGTGAATAAAGGGACTCATGCGTGTAGATCTTGTAATCAGTGTACATATATTAATAATGAAGATAGGTTCATTCATCCAGTAACTGGACGAGAGTATACTTTTAAGTTTTACGCAGATTGTAGATCCAGAGATTTAGTTTATTTAGCCCAATGCCAGGACATTACGAGAATGCATTAGGGAACATATATATGCCATTAATAAAGAAAATACAAATAATGCCCTGGCACAACATGTCCTGGATAATGGCATGACACACAGTTTTAAATTTATGGTCTTGGAATTAACCAAGAAGAGTAGCAGACTAGGTGATATTAAGAACCATACTGAAGAGATAGAATGTAGATGGATAATGAGGCTACAAGCACATAAAGCGTATGGTTTAAATAAGGTCTCACTCAAGCCTTTCTTAGCAGCAAGACCTTATAAACATTAAAGCTTGATATTGGATAGAACTCGTTTTTAATAGTAATTAATAATATTTAAAGATGTTAGCGTTTATATGTATTTTTATAAGTGTGTATATATTTTTATGTGTATATGCATTTTTCATGAGGAATATGTAGATATACAACATACATACATATATATTTATATATTTTTATATTTATAGTTATATTTATATATGTATATATATTTCATACATGCATTTTTACGCATGAATTTTTCATTAATAGTGTGATGTGATGAATGAATTGTATTTGCTTTCATTTTTATTTAATTAGCTGGCATATTTGTTTTATCTGTTGAAAGCAGTGTATATGCAACTTTAAATTTTAATTGCATAATTATGATGATTAACTAACAAGATATGAGTTGGTTCATTGCTATATAAGGTGTGTAGTATGATGTGCTGCTATTGAAGTCTGATGAAACGTTTTTGAACGTGAAAGCGCTTCCTTGTGGATCCAGCATTTGTTTTGAATATTAAACTCTTGAAGTGAAAACTAGAGTTTTTGTTAACATCAGCGTTGGTGAGCTCCTTTTGTGTTTTGTTGCTGAAATCTGTCTAAAAGACCAAGTTCTGGATGGTAATACTGCAGTCGATACTTCTATTTTTGAAAAAGACAATTGGATGTGCTCTATAGTGGATGTGCTCTATAGACCTTCAGGACATGTACTACCATATATGGATGGAAAGGCAATCCAGAAGGGCACTTGTGCTTCCAGCTAGGAGTCAGTTACTTCCAATTTCAAACTCTGCCCTTTGCTGTCACTTCAGCCCCCAGACTGTTCAAATGCATGGCAATAGTTGAGGCTCATCTGAGACACCAAGAATTCCGGGTGTTTCCCAACTGGGCATCTTCTGCTACAGGCCAAGGACTACATTCTAAAATGTTGCTCCTCACTAGGAATTACCATAAATTGTGAGAAATTTTGCTGTAGAGCCATGTCAGACCTTTGTCTTCATAGGAGCAGAAATAGACATAACAGAAATATAGCAAATAATCCCAAGAAACAGACTCAGCAAGAGCAATAAATGATTCACCAAGCAGTGCTGCAAAACACAGCACTAATACACAGATAATCCAATAAACAGTAAAACATTGCTGAACCAACCCAAGGCAAAACAAATACATCCAAAAATCAGTCCAAAAGCATTTAAATGTTTATTGTGCGAGTGCTTTCACATTTCCGTAAAGCTGCTTCATCAGACAACATTCTACTAATACACTTACACAATTAATCAATCTACAAATGACATCACTATTTCTCAATCTAAAAATAAACTTGCATCTAAAAAATGTTATTTTTAGATTGAGAACCAGTGATGTCATTTGTAGATTGATTAATTGTGTAAATGTTTTCATTGGTTGATTTTTCTTTTATATAGGCTATTTGCGTCATGGGCTAGCTTTGATCAGATTGACCCCTTTACTCCTCCAGTTTATGCTGTATTATAATTTTTGGCTAAACTCTTCAGTGAAGGTGCTGCCACGGCTACTATTAGAGTTCAATTGGCAGTGATTTCAGACTTTCATATAGGAGAAAATTTATATGGGATCATGTCAAACTGACTTTCTAAAGCATTCTTGAAGGGAACTACAATTCAAAGACCCATCCCCACCTTGGGATCTGAATTTTGTTTTGTCCAGTATTATCTATTTTTCATTTGAACCTTCTGCTACATGCGATTTGAAGTTTCTTTCTTGGAAGACGCTCTTCCTAGTAGCTATTACTTCAGCAAGGAGTTTTTCAGAATTGCAACCTTTATCCGCCAAGCTACCATATCTGACTTTTCATAAAGTCAGCGTTTCTTTACGCACCAACCCCTCCTTTCTGCCCAAAGTTGTATCTGAAAGTAACCTCAATCAGTCTATTGAGTTACTGGTATTCCTCCCAAATTTTCAAAACAAAGGAGGATACGCATAACATCTACTGGATATTCATAGACAGTTATGTTTTTATATACAAAGAACTGCAGAGCTCATACAATCAGACCAACTGTTTATTTTTTACTCTAACAACAGGAAAGGCCTGCCAGTATCTTAGGTTACCTTATCCAAATGGCTTTCTGAATGCTTTTCCTTTATTTACAATTCTGAAAACAAAATTCTCTCTGCAGCTGTCAAAGCTCATTCTACCAGAGCAATAGCTACTTCTGCCGCTTTTCAAGCTAGGCTGTCTGTGGACAATATCTTTGCTGCATCCACATGGGCAAAACCTCATACCTTTATCACTCATCACAAAGTAAATTTGGCCTCCAGGAGTAGAGCATCCTTTGGTTCTACGGTTCTGAGAAATATTCTAAAACCAAAAAATGTCCAGCACCAAGGGTGAAATTATTGAGAGTTTAATGTGGCAGCTCCGAAATAAAAATAAAGATAAACAGCAGACCAGTTTTGGGTAAAAATTAGCTTTCCTCAGTGCTATATGTACTAGATATAGCACTGAGGAAGGTTAATTTTTGGCCGAAACTGGTCTGCTGTTCATCTTTATTTTTATTTTGGAGCTGCCACATTAAACTCTCAATAATTTCACCCTTGGTGCTGGACATTTTTTGTTTTTTTTTTGACTACAGTGGTTTAGTCTGTGCACCTGCTGTACTTGCGGATTTCCTTGTTCTATTCTGAGAAATATTCTCCCATGAGCCACCCAGGAATCAGGTAGCTTGGGACGCAGTCCCACAAGTGAGAATAAAGGTGAGATTGACAACGTCACATAAAGAAGTTATGTACTTACCATAACGTTCCATGTGTGTTGCCCATCTTCGCCTTTATTCTCTCAACCCACCCACCATACCCCCTGCCTATGCTCCTGGGAGACTGGGTAGTACTAATTAGGTATAATTGGACTCTGTAGCCTCAGAAACCTATGAATAGCTTTTCTTATAATATTATTTACCATGGGCAAACAAGATCTGAGGGAGTTAAACTGCATTATAGGTTCATAGATTAAT
This sequence comes from Protopterus annectens, assembly GCF_019279795.1. NCBI lineage: Eukaryota > Metazoa > Chordata > Ceratodontiformes > Protopteridae > Protopterus > Protopterus annectens. The sequence continues at coordinate 1,556,435,789 of NC_056739.1, read as the reverse complement.
ACTAAGCTAACTGCCCTTGCAAGCCATTTTAAGCCTAGCCAATTATTCCTTGTGAGACTCAAACCCCACACCTTGTGTTTGTAAGGCAAACACCTTAACCTTTAGGTCACCCTCCCAACCTGGGGTAAGGTAGAATGCCCATGAGCTTTGCTGAAGGCCTCAAGCTTTTGTAAACGGCCAAGACAGATCTGATGATCGGATCTGATCCACAAGTGAGAATAAAGATGGAGATGGACAACACACATGGAACGTTATGGTAAGTACATAACTTTTTTTTTTCTTGGTGCTGCAGCTTTCCTGCTTTAAAGGTTGCTTTTGCACATTTATCAAGACCAAATGACATTCTTCTGTCATCTGAAAATGTTTTGACCAGTTGCACTTTCATTTCCTCATCGGATGAACTGTACAATTTTAAATCATCTACAAAAAGAAGGCAAGTCTTTACACGTTGTGTTTTGGGAGCCAAATTGTAGCCATGACTTAATCTGTTAAGTAGACAGCCTAATGGATTAAGGGCAAGATAAACGAGCAGCGGTGACAGAGCCACCCTGGAATATACCCCTTTGAATGTTTATTCCTGGAATAATAATTTGTCCTTTATCATGGCTTAACTGTAAAGTGGCTACTGTAACAGTGATCTAATAATGGAAATAGTACAGTTGCGTAAGTAAACTTACCAAAATAGTAGATGAATAATCACGGCTGCAGTACAAACACCCTTCCTCCCTTATTCCCCCTTTGTTTTATGCCAGGGTCGGGGTCTCTTATCTTCTTCTCTTCCCCTAGTACATTTGTTTTTAGCAGGGCTCTGATGTCCCTTGTTTATGAGGCAAGAAAGGTTTGCTGTTTGGTATGTCTGCTTTTATTCAGGCCCACCCTCAAGCTCTAACAGTTGTATGGAGACTTGGAAGGTGCTCTAAAGATTTGAAAACTGGCAGATGTCCAGTCCCTTGGCTTGATGCATCTCATGTAGTTTAGGCTACTGCAACAGTGATCTGTACAAACATAATGGTAAGTTTACTTACACAACTGTACTTTCTGTCTCATGTTTTCAACAGAGCTATCCTACTAACTCATTACATCCAAGTGACGCCTCCAGGTGCTTCTGCAGTTAACTCCTACTAATGCCTCTAAGTGTCAAATATCACTTGTTCATATTTGCATCAATAATTCCAAAATCTTGCTATGTACAAGGTTTTAAAAGATTTCATCATAAAGCTTACACAACAGCAAACTCAACTGCATTAATATTTGACCTCTATCTAGTGCAGGTAAATAGATATTAACTCTTGTTTTATGATATTACTTTATATAGATATAATTTTCACATTTTTGTAAATATCTCAATAACCACATAATACAGACAGAACTTCTTAGCCTCATATGAAAGCTCTCACCTAGATGAATAAAATGCTGCTGACATTGTGTGTGTAACTTGAGTGGTTGCAGAGATATTGTAAATCGTTAAATATAACAAATGTAATAGTTCTCTATTTACTGTGACTTTTAAAATTCAGTTTAAGACCTAGAACCTAAAGGATACTACCACTGTAACAAATAGTTTGTGCTGAAGAGTTTGCCATTTATATTTCTTTCATAATCCCTGTGATTTCAGAGATATGAACATTTGTTTGAATTGTGAAGACATAATTTGATTTTGTCAAAAGGCTGTAGCTCCGCCCATCGGAAATTATAATGCAAACTTCCTGAGCTCCATTAAAGTGAATGAGTTAAAGGTCATATAGCTGCCATCTTCACATGCATTCTGTTGTAGCGACTAGTAAAGCAGTACACAAGTGGCCTTGTTAACCTTGCGTCACAATGAAGGACTGGGTCTGGCATTGCATGATCTCTGTTTTCTTTTGGTAAAGCTTGACCTTTGATCCCTTTAAGCCAGAAGCATTGGTGCTACTGAAATATCTGTCATGGAAGACAAATTGCTTGACAGCCATAATGTCAACTAGTAGGCCATCACAACTTCAAGCCGTGATGTGTTAAGAATAATAGGACAGCTCTGCTGAAAACATGAGACAGAAAGTACAGTTGTGTAAGTAAACCTACCATTGTTTGTACAGATCACTGTTGCAGTAGCCTATTTTTTCCATAGGGACAGGGTCAGACACTGGGTGAAACCCTCATGTTTGCTTAAAGTGTCATCTGAAGTCTCTCTTAATCAGACTGCTCAATTATCTGTTTTTTTTTCACAACTGCAGAACAAAGGGGAGAACATTTTCCAGCTGCTGGATGTCCACAGGCATTTCAGGTATTACTTTGACATGACTAAGTCCTTTCAACTGAAGAATCAGTTATTTGTGGCCTTTGGTTAAGGAAAAGATGGCAGGAAGTTGACTAAATAAATAATCTTCAAATGGCTAACTAATGGCATTGTTTTGTGGAAGTGCTGACGAGCACATCAAGGTCAGATTACGTGTGAGGATATTTATTTACAAGGCAGCCACTTGATTTTCTATCCATACCTTTTTGAAACACTAACTACAAAATGAATTGTCATTCCAGGAATAAAGCAGGATATGAGACTGCAGGCTTGTAAAGGCTCATATAATGGGACTTGACAGGGCAACCACTGCTCCCCTCAACTCGTGATGTAGCTTTGACGGTTTTATCTTATGTTAGTTGTACTGCAACAGTGATCCGTATGCAGATCATAGTGCAGTTTTATGTGAGAAATTTACATAATACTAGATGTACAGGTATCATACTTGTAGTACCAGATGTTTCCCTTCCTTACGACGTTTTGTGAAGGTAGTCCTTTGGAGCTCTAGAGGTATGGAAGGGGCAGAAGGCAGGTGCAGAAAGTACCCCTCCCTTTATCTGTACCTGCATTTATCCTTGGCAGCTAAGGGGAGAGTATTGCAAATGGAACTCTAATTTCTGTGACATAAAAGGATAGACGATAGAGAAAGGCTGGCTGCCTCTTATCTGGGATGCTAGAGTGTATGTATACTTTAGAGAGGAGTCTGCCTATGCCTGTATGTCCATGGAGATCTGCGAGTCAGACCAGTTGGGCAGACATCTGCCTGCAGCTATTTCCAGTGTGTCAGCAAGTTAGTGATTGTACATGAACAGCTACTGTTATGGTGAGTTTCTCACACAACTGTTATATCCCTGAGTAAATCAAGTGATAAAAAAAGCTAGCAGACCCTCATTAAAGATGGCCTGATGGAAATCTTGTCTGTAGCTTGCAGTGTGTAGTTTTATCTTTGCCATCTGTAATTATGATTGTGCTGATTCTGTTGCCAGGCTGCAGGCTTAGGAATATGCAATCTAGTCTGGTAGGGCTGAGATTGCCATTCCTAGTGGAGGAGTTGTGGAGCAAACTCCGAGAAGCCCAGATTGAAGTGAAGTCTTGTGACCAGATTTTACAAGATCTAGTTGACCTAAAGATCAAATAGGCCCTCAGTTCAGTGGTATACCTTTAACAACCCCCTGCACTTCAATTTCTTCCTGTTCTGGACCAAGCCTACTTCCAAAGAGGAAGAAGTCTTTCATCACTTGAAGAAGGCCTTAAAGTGCCACATTGTCATGCCCCCTCTTGCATCACCGTAGTTTCTGAAGCGGATGATTCCATCAGCTGTGCTGCAGCAGTTCTGACTTGTGGTAAGGAGAGGTTGTTTTCTTTCTTTTCCCCAATTGAAGAGCCAGCGATATGGCACTAGTGTGGCTCTGGTGCAGTAACCTCAGTAAGGTTTTTGAGCTCATAGGCCATAGTCAATAAAAGGGCTTTGCTTTGCTGAAAGAGTAAATGGTTGTAGTGGAATGTGGTGCAGAGCCAAACTCGTATGTGTAAAGGGAGAGTAGCAGCCTAATTCATTCACTCTTCCTGTACACGTGACATGAAGTGAAGAGTTTGTGTGGCAAAATCATGTATGTGTAGTCAGAATTAGAAGGCAAGATGTTCTTCGTTCCACATTGCTGCAGTCCTTACTATTGGGTAGTCCGCTGTCCAGTCGGCCCGAATACCAGAGTATATGGCTGACGTCGGTCAGGGCGCATTAGACTGACGTCAGTACGTCAGGGTACTAATGCGCATGACCGACGTCATATCCTCAGTCTTTTTTGCCGCATGGTCCGATGCAGAAGCAGTTTTGCGAGTGCAGGTTGGCGTTCTGAAATATTTCCGAAGCCGGAGTTTCAGACCGAATCAGAGTTGGCTAAGTACCCCGTTGGGGAACATTTTGGTTTTTTCTTGCCTCAGTATTTAACCGGATGTCAGAAAAAGTGAATAACTGTATTTCTTGTGGGAAACAGATACCTCATAGGGATTACCATACCTTGTGTATACCTTGTTTAGGGCCTGAGCACGGCGTTGTTGGATGCCGCTCTTGTGCTAGGTTTAACAAACGCACTATTAAGAGACGGTTAGACTGTGCCAGGTTAGTGTTTGGGAAGCGTTGCAATTATAAAATGCCGACGGATGCTCCGACGCCCGCTTCGTCCAAGAAGCGCAAGGACAAAACAGCGAAGCCTAGGGTTGATGAACCGGCAGTCCCGGACGTCGGTTCTTTAGAAGGCTCAGTGGAGCCAGAGGTTTTGCCAGGAGTTTCTTTGGAGTCTCAGGCAGAGACTTTACTGTTACAGGATGTGCCTTCTCAGGAGGTAGGCCAGGCTGAGGGGGCCTCTCAGGTAACTGTTCTTCCCTCTCTTCCCAAGGTAGTTAGGGCCTCTCCTTCTGTTGCCAAGACTTCTTTGAGAGGTAGGCCAAGTTCAGCTTCAGTGGGGGCTTCTCCTAGCATTTCAGGATCTGTGCCTAAGAAACATATGCTTAAAATGGCAGAAGATTTGATTACTATGATTAGAGGTTCTATGCCCCCTCCTGATAAGAGGCCTAGGGTGGAACCGGAGTTTGATAGTTTTGAACAGTGTTCAGAGGCTTCTGAGTCTTCTGCGGAAGATTTGCAGGAGTATCCTCCTTATTCTGATTCTGATGTGGATGATTCCACTCCTACAGCTTCTCCTCCTGAGGATTTCTCATTTTCAGAGACTCTGCATTCCATGAGGGAGCACTTTAAATGGGAAGGCCAGGATTACTCTGATTCCAGGAAAAGGCTTAGGGAATTCTTGTTTTGCCCCAGCATAGGCCCTTAGCTATACCTCCTGTGTTGAATGTGGTGGAAGATGTTTTGCAGAGGCTTCCCTGAACCCTGATTCTTTGCCTCCTGCTCCTGTTAAACCTGATAGGTACTATAGGGTGCCTGAAGCTCATAAGTATCTTTTAAGAGTCCTAGGGCAGACCCGAAACTGTTTCTCAGGGACCTAAAGGTGTTAAGGCCTCTGTGGTTAAAACCCTGTTCCCACTGATAAAGAGGCAAGGGCTTTGGATAGATGGGGAAAGAAAGTGTATACTTCTTCCACTTTAGCCATGAGGCGTTGAATTGTCAGTTTCACATGCTTAAATATCAAAATTATCTCCTTTCACAACTGAAATCTAAGGTGGATGCTTTGGCGGAAGGTATTGAGTGTAAAGAGTTGCTGGATTTAGTTCATGTGTCTGAACAAGTGGGTAAGCATTCTTTGCAATGTGGTTTTGATGCTGTACAGGCCTCCTCGAGGGTGGCTGCCACTAGTTCTGTTCTTCGCAGGCATGCCTGGTTGAGGGATCAGAATTTAGCTGAGCATGTTAAGTCAAGGATTTTGGATGCTCCTTTACAGTCTGATGTGTTGTTTGGTTCGCCTGTGGAAGCAGTTTTAAAGAAAATGGAGGACAAAGCTAAGTCTATGCAAACTGTTAAAGATTTTTGCAGGTACAGCCACGAAGTTTAGTAGAAATTGGCCTACTAAGGGATGGACATATCCTGCTTATGATTCCCAGTCTAGGGGTAGGTCTAGACGTGGTAGGGGCAGAGCTCAAGGTTCTTTTAGGCCTAGAACAGGGAGTTCTCCTGCTCAGACTTCTGGTGAGGGCAGGGGTCAGTCCTTTCAAACAGACCCAATGACCTGCCTTTTCAGCTGCCAGTAGATTCTCGTCTGGCAGCTCCTTTGGGAGGAAGACTGTCTCTTTTCAAGGAAAATTGGGATTTAATTACTCAAGACAGATGGGTGTTGGATATCATTCACCACGGTTACAGGTTTTATTTCCATACATTGCCCCCTTTCAAAGGCATGCCAGACGTTCCTCCGCCACAAAGGAAAGAGGCTCACAAGCAAATTTCTCAGTTACTCCAAATAGGGGCCATTCAGCCAGTCCCTGTATCAGAAAGGGGCCTAGGATTTTATTCTCGCCTGTTCCTAGTACCAAAAAGGGGAACACGTGGAGACCAATTTTGGATTTATCTATCCTCAACACTTATCTGGACATTCCCAAGTTCAAGATGTTGACGTTACAACAGCTTTTACCTCTGCTGGGCAAAGATCACTGGATGGTAACTTTAGATCTCAAGGAAGCTTACCTTCATGTGCCTATAAGACTGAGTTGCAGGAAGTATCTGCGTTTTGAGCTGGAAATTCTCATTATCAGTTCTCTGCATTGCCCTTTGGCTTATCTACTGCCCAGAGTATTCACAAAGGTTCTGGCTCCAGTGATAGCTTACTTCAGGCTAAAAGGAATTCAAATCTATCCTTACTTGGACGACTGCCTGATTCTGGCTCAAGAAAAGGAAGACCTTCTACAGCATCTGGAATATGTTATAGCAGTGCTAAGATGCCTAGGGTATTCTGTGAACGAAATAAAGTCCAGTCTAGTACCCTCTCAAGACATGTGCTTTCTGGGTGTGAGACTGAATACAGCAGCCCAGATGGCCTTTTAACCCCGGACAAACAAAAGAGTCTATCACTTTACTTCCATCAACTATCTCATCAGTCCGTGCTGACTGCAAGGACAGTCCTTCAAGCATTAGGGTTCATGGCATCTTGTATTCTGGTGCTTCCCAATGCCAAACTGCATATGAGGAAGCTACAATGGTATCTCAAAATGTATGGACACAGCACTGCCAGGATTTGGACACTGTCATTCAAATAATACCTTGCCTTCAAAAAGAATTTTTGTGGTGGGCTCAGGAATGTCACCTAAACAAGGGACTCTCTGTGACCCGGCCAGAGGCGAGTCAGATTTTAACGACAGATGCCTCGGACATTGCTTGGGGAGCTCATCTGAATGGAAAGTGGATACAAGACAAGTGGCCTGCCAGACTACAGCATCTACATATCAACATGAAGGAGATGTTAGCAGTCCAGTTTGCATTAATGGCTTTCAAGGAGTTACTTCTTCCAGGGCAGGTGTTGATTCTAACAGACAACACAACTGTCATGTGGTACATCAACAAGCAAGGGGAACACATTCTTATCCTCTATGCAGGCAAGCAATGATTTTATGGGAGACTGCTAAGCTTGCAACTAACTCTTCAGGCAAGGTTTCTGCCGGAGCACAGAACTCCTTAGCAGATGTGTTAAGCAGACAAATCATGGATCCCCACGAGTGGAAACTGGATCTTCATGTATTTCAGAAATTGACAGTGTCATGGGGAACTCCAGACATAGATCTGTTCGCTTCTCCACTAAACCACCAGCTGCCAAAGTTTTGCACAAAGGGGTTTCATCACACAGCTTGGAAAGTGGATGCTCTGTCTTTCAGTTGGAAAAACCTTCATGTGTATGCCTTTCCACCTCTGCCGCTTCTTCCAAAGGTGCTATTAAAAGTCAGACAAGACAAGCCAAGGATGATTTTGATAGCTCCAGATTGGCCTCGGCAACACTGGTACCCACTTCTAAGGAGTCTGGTAAGGAAACCTCCATGGCCTTTACCTCTGATTCCTCATCTGTTATCTCAGAAGGACGGTCATCTGCTCAATGTCAAGCTTCACTCTCTTCATCTAACAGCTTGGCATATTCTGTGTTGAAACACAGCAGGTCTCAACTTCCTCAACAAGTTTTAAATGTGATTATGGAAGCTAGAAGACCTAGTACAAGGAAAGTGTACGCAGAAAAATGGAAGAGATTTTTATTTTGGAGTACAGCAAAGAATTTGGAGATTTCTGAGCCTAATTTGAGTGTGGCTCTTCAATATCTTACTGAGTTATTGGACAAAGGTTTGTCCTTCTCTTCCATTAAGATTCATGCTGCAGCAATTTCAGCCCACTATGATTGTGACCCACCATTGTTTTCGCATCCTTTGTTCAAGCAGTTTCTTAGAGGGGCAAAGAATATAAGACCCCCACGTAGAGCTCCTACTCCTGCTTGGGATCTCAATTTTGTGTTGGAAAAACTTACTCTACAACCTTTTGAGCCTGCGGCTACTGCTGAATTGAAATACTTGTCATGGAAGACTGCTTTTCTGTTGGCTATTACTTCTGCAAGAAGGGTGTCTGAGTTGCAGGCCCTTATGGCAGTAGAGCCCTTTTGATTTTCCATAAGGATAGGGTATCATTACGTACTAATCCTTCCTTTATGCCTAAGGTGGTTTCTAGTGTGGCTTTAAACCAAACTATTCATTTGCCTACTTTTATGCAGACCCCCAAAATAAAGGGGAAAAGATTTTGCACACTTTAGATGTACACAGGCAATTGCGTTATTATTTAAGCAGGACTAAGGATTTTAGGCAGTCTCAGCAGTTGTTTGTTTCTTTTGCTTTGAGTTCGCAGGGCAAGCCTGTGTCAAAACAAACTATTTCTAGGTGGATTGGGTTTTGCATTGCATTTTGTTATTCCCATCATGGCAAGGAGATTCCAGCTGGGATTAGGCCTCATTCCACTAGGGCTACTGCCACTTCAACAGCATTTCTAAGGGGGGTGGCAACTAAGGATATTTTGGAGGCAGCTACTTGGAGTTCAGTGCATACTTTCTCCAAGCATTATCACCTTCCTATCTACTCTAAGTCTAGGGCTGGTTTTGCCACAGCTGTTTTGCAAGGCATGTTGTCAGCTCCTACTTCTTTATGATTTGCCAGCCTCCCTTACCTCTGCTTTGGGATTCTACCCAATAGTAAGGACTGCAGCAATGTGGAACGAAGAACATAGTACAGTTTTGTACCTACCATAAATGTAGATGTTCGAGGATCCACATTGCTGCAGTCCAATTTACCCTCCCTCCTTCCCCTCTCTGTTTAGGGGTGGTTGTGTAGGTGAGGTTATATGCTGCTATTCTTGTATATATTTTTGTATATATTGTACATAGTTTTGGTGCAGGTATTTTGGGCCTTGTCTTTTTAGGGTCTTCTGACATCTGGGGCAAGAAAAGACTGAGGATATGACGTCGGTCATGCGCATTAGTACCCTGACGTACTGACGTCAGTCTAATGCGCCCTGACCGACGTCAGCCATATACTCTGGTATTCGGGCCGACTGGACAGCGGACTACCCAATAGTAAGGACTGCAGCAATGTGGATCCTCGAACATCTACATTTATGGTAGGTACAAAACTGTACTTTGTGCAAACACTGGATAGAGGGAAATAATTCCTATAAAGCAAACATTGGATTCTCAAATTGATTAATTGGTTGTGGGATACCACAAAACTGGCTTGATCAGTATGCAGCAGAAATCACAGGCTATTAAGCTAAATATAAATATAACATTCAGATGTGGTCCACAAATTACTTCTTTTTTTGGAAAGGTAGCTTCTCTAAGTGCCTTACAGCTCCAGGAAACTCAAGGTTGCATCAGGGTGAATCATGCTATTCTTAGACATGTACAAAAAAGTAGATTATTTGGAGAATTGTCAATGCAGAAACAAATTGAAGATTGTGAGTTTAAAAATGTAGAGAAGACAATCATCATGTACATTTTTTTCAAAAGATCCTACCAAAAGTGGTGACATTTCCCCATCTAGAAATAATTGAAATAACAGATGAATCCCTCAACTCTCAGCAGATATTCTTACTCTGTCCATATAGTTCATTAGCCAATAGATTATTAGAAGCTGATGAAGAGAAAAATTTCTCCTGTGTCAAAAGTTGACTATTTCAGGGTATCTGTAAATGAGGTAGTTAACAAGAACAATGCTTTAGCAGACTTCAAGATGGCTGTACACTGATCAACAGCATGACTTCAGCTCTCACAGAGTGAAAACAAAAACTGAGGAAAAAAGGAATGCCATTGAATTTTTTGGGGGTAAAATTCAGTTACTGACTACCATATTTCCCTGAAAATAAGACCGGGTCTTGTACTCTTTCCCCCGCCAAAATGCGCATTAGGGCTTATTATCCGGGGATGCCTTATTTACCCACACCGTCCAGCAATCTACCTTTATTCATGTACAAAAATCAACATTTATTAATGACCACAAATCGACGTTTATTCATGTACACAAATTGACATTTATTTCCCACTTTTCTGTTATTGGACCACAGTTCTAACACGTTAAAACAGTTGCGTGAGAATTGTACATAAACAGTGCACCAAACATTTCAACTTCAGAATATCTGCACCTTGGATTTCACAATTATTCAAATATAGTCATGTCATCAACTTCTGGAACATTGTCGTAAGTGTCCAACCCCCGAATTTCGACCTGAATTTCTTGTGACTCCATTTCCTGTAGACCCATTGGCCCCAATCTGTCATGCCTAGCAATAGAGCTCTCCTTAAATGAGCACTGCTTGTCCAAGTAGCCTACTCATAGTGCATTGGCAACACATCTGTCGGTGATTTTATCCCATGACTTTTTCACCCAAGTCACGACTTCTTGCAGGCTAGGCTTCACAAAGTTTCCATGCTGATTGCTCTCCATTCTGTTTTCAATGTAGTCATTGAGTTCCATGAGCAAATGGTCCTTGAATGGCTTGCTTATTGCAATATCAGAGTCTGGAAATAGGCAGTCATTCCTGCGGGAATCATTATTTGATCTATTCTTCTCTGTGCAAGGAATTTCTTCATTTCTTTAGCGCGGTGAGTGCTGGCTGAATCCCAGACTAGCAGACCTCTTTTGCCACCTCGCAAAACACGTGGCAGCATTACATCAACCCACTTCCTTATTGCTGCTTGTGTGCACCAGGCTTTTTCGGTTTCAAGAATGTAAATGCCTGAAACACGTTCAGTCTTATTTTTCTTGCCCTTACTAATGATTAGAAGTGGGATTTTCTTTCCATCTAGACGAAACTGCCAAAATACAGATAACACGTGCACTCTTGTAACCAGTGGAGGGAATGTAGATTGACAAGGCACCCCTCTGATCAATTGTTGTTTGAGATCCTTGGCCCATAAGCACTGCAGTTTCATCCATAGCAATCATGTTGGAGAGTTGGTATTTAGAAAAGTCAATGCCATCAACAAAGGACTTGAACAAAAGTGCACGTTTAATAACTTCAGTATCTTCCAGCTTGAACAGTGTTGTTGATCTTCTTAGAGACAGTTCATATCGGTGAAGGAAGCCATCCAGCCAATGTGATGCTTTGAATTCTTCTGGGGATATTTGTAACTGTGGTGCCATTGCAAGGGCAAAAGCTTGGATATCAGCCCTGCGCACAACCAAAGCCTTTGCTCTCCTGTTAGCAATCCACTCACAGATGATGTCTTCCAGCTCAGGAAATAATGATTGCCGACCTGATCCACACTTGCATTTCTTAGCCTTGCCCTCATTGGCCTGTTGACTGAGGTTACCATATGCTGCATGCCATTTTCGGACGTCTAACTTCTTCCCTTTGCAGAAAGCTGTCAGATTCTTTCCCCGGGAGTTCACCACAATTCCTTTCTTGTACACGATGGAATAGGTCTTTCTTTTTGCACTTATCTTGTCTGGGGGGGGGGGGTGTTAATTTGAAGACTTATGAGATCGGAGTCGCAACACAAAATGACGCTGTTTACAAAGAGAAGACACACCCACAACCATGCACTATCATGTGCGCGTGCTTTACACACGTCTGTACATTGATCGATCAAAATACACTTGCCAGTGTTTATGGGCCAAGGATCTCAACCGTCATGTGTGAATGATGGTTAGGGTTACAGTAAAAATTGTGGAGGACTCCCAAGCAAAGAATCTTATGACTTTCTGCAAAGAGAAGAAGTTGGGTGTCCGAATGGTCCGAAAATGGTGAGCAGAGTACGATAACCACAGTCAACGGGCGTCAATAATATTTTATAATTCAACACATCTGTCGTGTGTTGTTGACAAGCTTAACTGGGGCTTATTTTTGGCATAGGGTTTATATCATTGGTTCATAGGTTCATACTAGGCTATCTGCCCTAGGGCATTTACAAGCCTAGCCAGAGTGTGTTTGGCTTTCGCCACCCTTTGATTTGAGTTTACTGTGCCTTTTCTAAGGTTAGTTTACTGTGCCTCTGTCTAGTAGTGACACAGAAGTAATCCCCGGGGTAAATCTACGATCTACCATCCACTCGTCAAGATTCCTCTTGAAGAGAGTCAGTGAGGGGCTCTGCCTAACATTGATTGGGATTTTATTCAAGAGCGAAGGGAGCCTCTGGGTTATGAATCTGGCCCTCCAGCTTGTCCTATTTATTTCTGTTCTGAGGTTCAAGTCTCTCGAGCGCGTAGCTCTAAGGGATTTGGATTTTCTGAGGTGGAGCATGTCCATTAATTCCGGGTTGGACATAGCGTTATACGTCAGGCATAGATCGCCTCTAAGTAGGCGGTATGCAACTGAGTAGAGCTGGAGTTTCTTTAACCGAGCAGCATATGGCATCTGTTTGAGTCCCTTGATCCTCTTTGTGAGGTACTTTTGGGCTCTTTCTAGTTGCTGCAGGTGTCTGGTAAGGTACATCCCAAATGGGGCATTGTATTCTATTATGGGCCTGATGAGGGATGAATAAAGGGGCACGATGACCTCTCTTGATCTAGATGTGAATCCTTTCATGATAAGGTGGGCTATATAGAAGGTCTTTCTAACCACTTTGGCAATGTGGTTGTCGAAGGGAGAGATTACTATCGACTTGGGTCCCCAGGTCCCTAATTACTTCCTCCGTACTTAATGGGTTACCACCTATGTGCTAATTTGTGGGCACTTTGTTTTTGCCAAAGGGTATGACTATACATTTTTTGGCGTTTAGCTTTAGGCCATGGCTCTGGCACCAGTTATCCGTCTCTGTGAGACCCTTTTGAAGGATGCTCTTGTCAGCTGGAGAGTCGAATATGGCGCCCAGTTTCCAGTCATCTGAAAACTTGGTCAGCCACAGTTCTCCCATGTTAGCCTGTACCTCAGAAAAATATATACCGAACAAGAGAGGTCCCAGGACTCAGCCTTGTGGGATGCCACTTGTAACTGGTTTCGAGTCTGACATGGCTCCAGCAATTCTGACTCTGTGGATTCTGTCTTTGAGGCAGTTTACAACCCATCTAGTGACATAGGGGTTTATATTTAAGCTGGATAGCTTATCTATGATGCCCGAGTGGGGTATTGTGTTGAATGCTTTTGCGAGATCCAGGTAGGCTGTGTGTGGACTACCTTCCCTTCATCTATGGCCTTGGTGACTGTTTCAAAGAAGTCGACCAGGTTCAAGAGGCAGGATCTGCCCTTAACAAAGCCGAATTGGGTAGGATCTAGTGTCTGTAGGTCCCCAATGTCTTTGTTTATGAGTTCCATGATGATCCTCTCCATAGCTTTGCAGACTAGGCTAGTCAGGCTTATGGGGCGATAGTTTCCGGGGTCCGTAGAAGCACCACCTTTGTGGAGTGGGACCACTGTTGCTGTACGCCATTCTTTGGGCACATATCCTGTAGTAAGGCTGAGATTGTACAGCAGCTTTACGTGAGGGTTTAGTTCTTCTTGGAGTTCTTGTAGGACGCAACCCGGGACACCGTCTGGTCCCATTGATGCTGTGTTTTTTGCTTTGGAGAGGGCGGCTTTCACCTGAGCATCTGAGATGTTAGGGAGGCAGCACTCTGTTGGGATAGATATTTGCTCTTTTGGGGGAGGGGGGGAGAAGTTTGCACTGAACCTGTCTGCCAGGATGTTGGCAATGTCCGTAGGTTCCGTGTATTTTTTTCATTTTGGATCAACTCTGAGCATATCTGGGAGTTGCATCCCAGGTTCCTGACGTAACTGAAGAAGGCCTTGTGATTATCTTTAGTTTCCTGTGCAATTTTTCTCTCGAAGCTGGCCTTGGAGGGGTTTATGAGGGATCGTAGTTTTTTTGCTAGTACTGATCAGAGATGCCTTCCCTTTTAGGGATTTTGCTCTATCATGTAGTAGTTTCCTCCTTCTGTTGTACAGCTTATTTATGGTTGGGGTCCACCAGCCTGGACGCCTGCCTTTGGAAGATTGGGTCTTGGTTTTGTTTGGGATAGCATGATCCATGCATTCCTGGAGGTGTCCATAGAATGCGTTTATATAGGATTCTGCAGTTTGGGCCGTAGTTTCCACTTGCCCAGGGGCCTTGAAGGATTCCACCTCAGTTTTGAGAAGTGTGAAGTTCGATTTTGAGAAGTTTTTCACTGTGGTTTTCTGGGCTGGGGTGGGGTCGGGATGTGGATATCCAGTGAGATTAATTTATGGTCCGATCTTACCAATGAGGGGTATACCTCTGGTATGGAGCATAGAGTCCCCATGTTGGTGATGATTAGGTCAAGTATGTTTTCTCCTCTTGTGGGAGTGGTGACTAGTTGTTCCATAGCATTTGAGTTTATAAATTCTAGGAACCTTTGGGCTAGGGTGTTGGGGCTTGAGTAATGCTCCCAGTCTATGTTTGGGTAGTTGAAGTCACCCAATATTACCACCCTGGAAAACCATGCTAGGCCTTATTCTCTGGTTAGGTCTTATTTACAAAGAAATACTGTATGTAACCCGGGAAAACAGCTCTCTCACCTGGGTAGAAGTGGAAGCCATGAGGGGGTCCCTCCCGATGGAAGTCCTTAAGGGAGAGAGAGGCGGAAAACGGATGTGCTAGGAGAGCTGCCATCTGGGTGAGGGGGTCCAGACAGCAGCTGCCTCCAGGATGGAAGTCTGGAAGGAGGGTACAGGTGGAAAGTGGCCAGACAGGGAGTGCTCCCTCCTGTATGGGAGGGTCCGGATCATACCCCCCCCAGTGGAACGGAAGTCCCCAAGGGAGCATCTGGTGGAAGGCTGCGGGGGCCAGGAGTGCTCCTGCCAGGCAGGGGGAAGGCGTCCGATGTCGCCTGGTACCCGACGGCATTCTCAAAATGTCGCAAAGTCCCCAGAATAGCTCTGGACTGGAAAGGATGGGGACGTGGAAGTCCCGATGAGGGTGTGCCTGCCCCTCCGCGGCCGAGTGGAGTTCCAAGAGGGCGGCCGGGATTGGAGGGAGGTCCCCTGTGAGGCTCAAAGGGCACGAGGACATAGCATGGTTTGGCAGCCTGCAGGGGATCTGGGGAAGACTGGGACAGTGGTGCTCTGGACTCTAAATGAGCGTGGGCTCGGAAGTCCCGATGAGGGCGTGCCTGCCCCTCGGCAGCCGAGAGGAGTTCCGCGTGGTCGGCCAGGACCAGAGGGAGGTCCCCTGAGAGGCTCCGAGAGCACAGGGACACGGCAAGGCCAGGCAGGGGAAGACTGGGATGGTGGTGCTCTTGGCCGGAAAGGAGTGTGGGCTCGGAAGTCCTGATGAGGGTGTGCTTGCCCCTCGGCGGCCGAGGGGAGTTTTGCGGGGCCGGCCGGGACCGGAGGGAGGTCCCCTTGAGAGGCTTAGAAGGCACGGGGACATGGCACAATTTGGCAGCCTCCAGGAGATCTGGGGAAGAAGGGGGACCATGGTGCTCTGGACCGGAAAGGAAGGGGACGTGGAAGTCCTGATGGAGAGTTGGTATTTAGAAAAGTCAGTGCCATCAACAAAGGACTTCAACGCAAGTGCACGTTTTAATATCTTCAGTATCTTCCAGCTTGAACAGTGTCGTTGATCTTCTTATGGACCATTCATATCGGTGAAGGAAGCCATCCAGTCAATGTTGTGATGCTTTGAATTCTTCTGGGGATATTTCTAACTGTGGTGCCACTGCAAGGGCAAAAGCTTGGATACCAGCCCTGCACACAACCAAAACGTTTGCTCTCCTGTTAGCAATCCACTCACAGATGATGTCTTCCAGCTCAGGAAATAATGGTTGCCGACCTGATCCACACTTGCACTTCTTAGCATTTCCCTCGTCGGCCTGTTGATTGAGGTTATCGTGCGCTGCACACCATTTTTGGACCATTCGGAGATGTAACTTCTTCCCTTTGCAGAAAGCCGACAGATTCTTTCCCCTGGAGTCCTCCACGATTCCTTTCTTGTATGCGACGGAATAGCTCTTTCTGTTTGCACTCATCTTGTCTGGGAGGGGGGGTTAATTTGAAGACTTACAAGACCGGACTTGCAACACAAAATGATGCTGTTTACAAAGAAAAGGCGCACCCACAACCATGCACTATCATGTGCGCGTGCTTTACGCACGTTGTCTGTACGTTGATCGATCAAAATACGCCTGCCAGTGTTTATGGGCCAAGGATCTCCACCGGCAAGTGTGAGTGATGGTTAGGGTTACAGTAAGAATAGTGGAGGACTCCCAGACAAAGAATCTTATGACTTTCTTCAGAATGAAGTTGGGTGTCCGAATGGTCCGAAAATGGTGAGCAGAGTACGATAACCACAGTCAACGGGTGTCAATAATAATATTTTATAATTCAACACGTCTGTCATGTGTTGTTGACAAGCTTAACTGGGGCTTATTTTTGTGGTAGGGTTTATATCATGACCACCCTGGAAAACCATGCTAGGTCTTATTCTTTGGTTAGGTCTTATTTACAAAGAAATACGGTAGTAAAAACTGAAAGAAAATCAACCAGAAAACATTTTCTGGGAAGGATTCTGCAGCTGTTCAGCAAAAGCAGTTCAAGCTTCAACTTTGGTTCAAGAGATGGCTTCCAGTAATTTAGAGGAAAAATAAATGCAATCGGATGTGATTAAAATAAATTAAACATTGAAAGAATCTATCAATTCAAACAACAAAAGGCTAGAAAAAATAGAAGAAGCTTTAACTATCCATTCAGATGAACTGATAAAGCTGCAAAAATCAGAGGCTGACATGAAGAAAAAGCTGGCTGAGTATGAAGTTCCTCAAGAAGAATAAAATAGTAGACTTAAAAGACAGAGCATGCATAGAAAACATGTAGAAAACATGATTTTCTGCTGTACCAGAGAAACTGGAAGGAACAGACTGTATTAATTTTATGGAAGCACAAATAAGCAGCTGGACAGGTGTTCCACAGCAGAATTTGTTAATTGAAAGGGCACATTGAGTGTATGCTCCAAACCTGGCCAAGAGAAACAGTCAAGATCTATATCTATTAAAGCTGCAATCATACCAGTAGAAAGACTTGATCCTGACAAACTTGTGTTGGGGGCAAAGTATTAAAAATTGGAGACTGCAGAGTTTTTGTAGAAAATGATTATTCACTGAACACCAGGCAGTAGATAAACTTATCCCAGCAATCAGGGAATTTAGAGAAGCAGGTGTAAGATTCAAGCTCCTGTATCCAGCTGTCTTCAAAGTGTTTTTCCCTGGAGGATCAAAGTCATTTTTTGAGACAGGGCAGGGTGAGGAGAAGATAAAAAAAGTTTATGCAAAAAAGGGGGACTCTACTTCTCATTCTTCTGATGGTAAGGTTCATAGAGAGACTTTGCCAGTGAAACCTTTTCCAATATTCCAAAGGAAGGTGCTTGAGACTCAGGAGAAAGCACAGGAGTTGACTTGAAAAATAAAGAGTACCTTGGACTTGAACCATGGTCTGGTATTGAGAGATTGAGATGAACAGGAAGAAAAGCAACACTGAAATTAGTGAACAAAGGGAAGACTATAAAACATCGTATCACATTTGTGAAATATGCTTTTGAAGTTAAAAAGCGACTGAAAAACACTGGAATTTTGTTGGCTTTATTAAACTTGTGGGTAGACTGTAAAGCTTATATCATTAATGTTTAAAAGGACATTAAAGGGGGTAAACTAAGTAAATCAATTTTTGTTCTTATTACTAGTTGTATAAAACATTTCATGTTATAAATTGCATGTTATATACAGTAAAACAGTTTTGTGTAGTGTGCAGCCAGGGGTATTTTAATTGTGGGGGAGTCTTTTCAGTGACTGTTGTATGTGTTAAAGATATTAAAGTAAACAAGTACTTTTTTTAGTTATGAGAAGTGTAGGTTTTACAGTACTTCTAGAGATAAAAGGCTGAACATACGCAAGTTTAATGTTAATGTGCTGTGATCTTGGTCTGCTGGGGTAGGGTGTAAAAGTGCAATGATTATATTACGAATAGAATTAGGATATTTTCTCTTCATATTTTACAAGAGTGAATGTCTAGATTACTACCTTTGGGTTAAGCTTTAAGCTGGTGTTTTTGTAAGCATGTAGGCTTTAAAAATAAGACAAAGTGATAAAAGCCATAAAAATGCTAAGCTTCTTATAACTGTTAAGATATTAGCGTGTATGTTTTCCTCTGGCAAGTGATGAGTGGAGTTGAGATGTCATCAGCTGAGGGCAGCTGTGCATTTTTCTGAGTGCAGTTTACAAAGACCCATTGCTGAGTACATTTCCATGGAGACAAGCTGTCTCCAGGTATAAACAGTTACTTTTGAGAATTCTGAGTATTCTTTGCTGAGGGAAATGCAAAATGTAAAGGTACAATAGCAAGCAGTTCAGTAAAAAATTAAGTTTGAACTCATGGGAAGTGAATAAGAGGTAACAACCTCCCTAGCAGCCTTAATACTTTAATGCAGTTAATAGAATACTGTACAGTTCGATTTTATTTAAAAACAGCCATTGCACTTTGTTAGGACTAAAAGTTCATGTTTTTTTTAAAGCATGCAAATTGTTTTTTGTATCTGGGAGAGGAAGAGAGAGAAGAAAAGAATGGACAGCAATAAGTGTAAGTGGGAGCACAGGCTGTAACATGCACTTTAGCACCAATAACTTTAATTTTAGGTCAGATAATGCCTGTAGGTGCAGCCGTCAATTTGAGGCAGTTTTTCCCTTCTGTAGGGCTAAACGTCATATTTTGAAAGTATACATATGTTTGTGTTTGTTCCAAGTTAATGTAAGATGGGGTATTTTGTATTTATTTTTTTTCTGTTTGGGGTTTTCATTAAAACAAAAAGTCTTGATAAATGTGACATGGGTTCGAAATGAAGATGAGAAGAAATAACAGTAAATAAAAAAAGATCGGTCTGCCGGATATTAGTATATGCATGTAACACAAAAGCTGGAAATACACATTTAAAAAACTGTCATGTATAATAGGTCGGAACAATAGCTTTTTAATATGATGGCTTTGCTGTCCATATTATTCAGGAACATGAATGGTCTCAAAAGTATTGATTAAAAGGAAAGAGTACTGAATTATATAAAGAAATGCGGAGTGCAAATAGCAATGTTGCAGGAAACACATTTGGAAAGAAATGAGCATATGAATTTGACAGAGAGGATTTCAGACTGTATCAGGGATAGATGAAATGGGGAGTAATTATGCTAACTGCTAGAGGGGATCCAATAGTGATAAATGAGAAAAAAATACATAAATGGTAGATTTGTGGTAGTAAGGGGCTACTGGCAAGGGAGGAGGATTACAATGGCATGTATTTTTATTCCACTGAGAACTGTTTTGGAGCTTAAGAAAATTTTGGGAGAAATAATCAGCTTTCAGTAGGAAATATTATTTATAAATGGGGACTGAAATTTGGTTTGCAGTAGTGAGCATGTATCAGAGGTCCTAGAAGGGTCACTAGAAGGAAGAGGGTAGATTTGTTAAAAAAAATTATGAAAATGTTTGTTATGGAAGATGTAAATTAAGTAGTAGGAACTTGGTCAGAATTTACATATTATTCCCCAAGGTACAGTAACTGGGCTAGACTAGATAGAAATTATATTTTAATGGAACGTGTATATTTAATTGAAAGATTTCACACACATTCAGTAACTTATTTATTTATTTATAAATAAACTTCTGAATAGAAATAGGCTTCCTTTGGAAATTTGAAATACTAAACCTAAACACCAGTTCAGAAATGCTGTAAAAAAACACTTGAGCAATATATGGCTATGTCAGTGCCATCATCCCCCTGATTAACCTTATTCTTCTCTGCCTTCTTGCCTCCCACTCTTTTTCCATACACATACCTCCTCACTCCCCTTCTTTCCCACTAGTGTTTCACTACATTACCCTTATTAGTTCTACCCTCTGCAGTTTTTTTAGCTTAACTGATGATGAATGTAAATTCTGCTAATGTATGTACATTTTTTACTATGTATTCCATCATGCTGTACTTATTATTCATTTTGATTCTCTTTGTCTATTATTGTAAACTCAGCTTAATTTTACCCGTAGTAAATATTGTTTATGTAGATATGTATTATGTGTATGTACTTCATAAGTCATGTAGCTATGTATGTGGAACTTTTCTCCCAAGGTCTCCACTGAAAAAGGGCTCCGGCCCAGCTGGACTAACCTGGTCAACAAATGTCAAATAAATAAATAAATAAATCTGGATAATATGCATGAGTTTAAGACTGCAGTCAAACAACTATTTTTTGATAACTCCAGAGCACAAAAGCTTTTAGCATAACAACGTAGGCAACAGAATGTTGAAAGGGTTGTTACCAAACTTAAGGAAGTTATTAAAAAAAAAAATACCCAGAGATCCTGTAGAGATTTTAGAGATATTCCGGAAATTTTATAAAAAAATTGTATAAAGCAGAGAATTGTGGATATCAAGAAAGCGTACAAATGAAAATATTTATGGATGACATCATTATGCAATCATTATGCAAATGTTAGAGGTAGACAAGGCTCAACAACTAACAGTTAAGAAAGAAGGTGATGAGATAAAAACAGTGATCAATAATAAATCTTCAGGAAAGTCTCCAGGAACAGATGGTATTCCTGTGGAAGTTTGGTAATTAGTAGGGAAGAAAGTGATAAAGATCTGGAAGATTTTGTTTAACAGTATTTTAAAAGGAGGGGAAGCACCAACATCTTGCAAGAAAACTGTGGTGGGTGTGTTCCGTAAAGATGATCAAGACCATTCAGACATAGCTTCATAGGTAGGTACTAGGCTATCGGCCCTGGGGCCTATATAAGCCTAGCCAAGACGTTCGCCACCGAAGAAAATTATTCTCTTGTGCCCCTGTCAAGCAGTTTAGCAGAAGTGATCCCCGGGGTGAATTTTCTGTTTCCCATCCAGTCAAGATTTTTCTTAGAGGGGCAATGAGGAGCTTTGCATGACATAAATGGGTAGTTTGTTCCAGAGTATGGGACGTCTCTGGGACAAGAATCTATCCATCCAGCATGTTCTGTTTATTATGGTGACAAGGTTTAGGTCCCTGGACCATGTGGTTCGGAGAAATTGGGATTTCCTTAAGTGTAGCATGTTCAACAGCTCTGGGTTTGACTTAGCTTTGTATGTTAGGCAGAGATTGCCTCTGAGTAGGCGATATGCGACGGAGTAGAGCTGGAGTCTTTTGAGACGGTCTCCATATGGCATCTGTTTGAGGCCGGTAATCCTCTTATTGGGGTATTTCTGTGGCCTTTCTAATTGTAGGTGTCTTGTGAGATGCATGCCAAATGGGGCATTGTACTCTATAATGGGTCGGATGAGTAGAGAGGAACAATGACCTCCTTTTTTCTAGTGGAGAACCCTTTTGTGATGAGATGTGCCACGTAGAAGGATTTCTTGAGTATTGTGACGATGTGGTTATCAAAGGAGAGACTACTGTCCACCTGTGTCCCAAGGTCTCTTCTCACACTTTCAATGTTTAGTGAGCTACTGCCTATGTGGTAGTTCATGGGTACTGAGTTTTTCCCAAAGGGGATGACGGTGCACTTCTTGGCATTGAGCTTGAGGCCATGACTTTGACACCAAGCATCTGTCTCTGTGAGGCCCTTTTGTAGAACCGTCTACATCATTAGGTGATTCTATTATTGCTCCCAGTTTGCAGTCATCTGCGAACTTTGTTAGCCAAAGACCTTCTGTGTTAGAGAAGTAGATGCTGAACAGGAGAGGACCCAGGACCGAACCTTGTGGTACTCCACTCATCACTGGTCTGAAGTCGGACTTGGAGTTGGCTACTGTTAATGTGTGGGTTCTGCCAGTGAGCCAGTTGGCCACCAAGCTTGTGACATACAGATTTATGCCCAGTTTAGTGAGTTTATCTATAATTCCAGAGTAGGGGATGGTATCAAAAGCCTTGGCGAGGTCAAGATCGGCTGTGTGCACTACCTTGCCCTTGTCTACGGCTCTAGTGACTGCTTCAAAGAAGTCAATCAGGTTTAGTAGACATGAACTACCTTTTACAAACCCAAACTGAGTGGAGTCCAGGGTTTGGAGGTTACCTATGTCTTTGTTTATAAGCTCCAAGATGAATACGTTCCATGGCCTTGCAGACCAGGCTCTTTAGGCTAATGGGGCGATAGTTTCCGGGGTTTGTGGTGGCACCCCCTTTGTGGAGTGGGATAACATTCACTGTGTGCGATTCAGTAGGCACATAGTCTGAGGTGAGGCTATGATTGAACATGGTACTTAGGTAGGGTGCCAGTTCATTCTGTAGTTCGTGCAGTACACAGCCTAAGAGGTTGTCTGGTCCCATGGATGCTGTGTTCTTGGCTTTGGAGAGTGCGGTCTTTACTTCATCTGTGATTACAGGGGTTTTGCATTCTTCTGGTATTAAGATGGGCCCTTTGGAGAGTGAGAGGGGGGTAAGATTAGCAGTGAACCTGTCTGCGAGGATGTTGGCAATAACGGTTGGTTCTATATATTTAGTGCCATTGTGCTGTAGCTCAGAGCAGATCTGAGTGTTGCCATTGAGATTCTTGACATAGCTGTAGAATGCTTTGTTTTTGTCTGTAGAATCAATGGCAATTTTATTTTCATAAGTGGCTTTAGAGGATTTTATGAGGGATCTCAGCTTCTTGCTCAGGCTAACCAGGGAGTTCCTCCAATCTTGGGATTTTACTCTTTTTTGCAACAGCTTCTTCCTTCTGTTGTAGAGTTTGTTTATGGCAGGGGACCACCAGATTGGCTTCCTTTTTTTGGAGGATAGTCTCTTGGTTCTGTTGGGGATGGCACGATCCATGCATTCACGTACAGTGCATTTGTGTAAGATTCAGCAGTTGTTCCTCTATTTTCCATCTGCATGGGTGTCATGAAGTTTGTCACTTCTGTCTTAAGAAGCATGAAGTTGGCTTTGGAGTAGTTTTTGACTGTGGTTTCCATAATGGAGGGGTGGGGTGGGATATGGATATCTAGGGTGATTAGCTTGTGGTTGGATCTGACCAGCGAGGAGTTGACCTATGGTGTGGAACACCAGTTACCCATATTGGTAATGACCAGGTCCAGGATATTGTTGCCCCTGGTGGGGGTGTGGGCAAGCTGATCCAAGGCATTGGAATTTATGAATTCCAGAAAACATTGAGCGAATGAGTTGGTACATGAGTAGTTTTCTCAGTTGATGGTGGGGTAGTTGAAATCACCCATAATTAAGGTATTGGGTTGTAGCTTAATAGTTTCCAGTATCTTAAGAAATGAAGAGTGGGAATCCTGGGGCATGGTGGGGGAGCTGTAAGAAGCTACAACCTGGATTACAGTCTTGCCCAGTGTTAAGTTGCACTTGGATAATTTCGGATGCATTATGTTGAGCAACTAGCCTGGAAGTGTGGATATCCTTAATGAATATGGACATGCCTCCGCCTTTAGTGTTTTGGTCCAGGTTAGGTGGCTGAAAAGTGTGGTATGAATTATAGCCTGGTAATGCAGGGGTGCTCTCTGGAGCCTTGAACCAGGTCTCTGTCACTGCATAGATGTCGATGTTCTCCATTTTAAGTAGTGCCTCCAGTGAGTGCATTTTGAGGTTTAGACTTCTAGCATTGAGTAGCATTACCCTCAGAATTTGCTTGCTTTTACCTGCTACAGTGGTGAATTTAGCATTTGAACCTTGTCTAAAAAAGGCACTATAGGGGTAGCAAGAGCCTTAGCCAGTATCCAGAACCCCAGGAGCAACAGGTGCAGGCCATCTCTGGCAAAGCATCATGGTCTGTCGACCATGTCGTCCCAGGCAGACAGATACTGGATCCCCTTTGAATGACACCAGAAGCTTAGCCAATTGTTGAAGTCATTCATTTTGTCCTTGTACTGTGGTATAATTCTGGGCGATGGCAGGATGCTACTCAGGGCTAGGGTCATACCCTCCTGGGCTGCAAGATCTGAGAGCTCAGGGAGGTACTTCTCAGGTCATTCACACCAACATGGACAATGACGGAGTCATATTTATACTTGTGGAGTGACCTTAGTGCGTGCGTTATCCTGGCATCCAACAGGCAGCTGACAGTAACTTTCTCCTTGTTTAGCCTGGTGAGTGGGACATCAGTGTGCCTGACTATAGTCACCTATGACTAGTGTGTTGGGTACGTTGTTTTGCCTTATGGACTGAGGATGAGTGGCACACTGATTTTGTGGGCTATATGTCATTTGGGTAGTTTTGGGGGGTGGTGGTTGTCTGCATTTCAGCTTGGGAGGTCTTTTGATTTTTATTGAGAGTCTACTTACTAGTCATGTAGACCCACTTCAGTTTTAAACCATGATTATAAAGTATTTGTGTCTATACTAGCTAAACAATGGCAGAGGTGTTGACAAAATCGATATATGGATCAGTGTGGTTTTGTGGAGGGGTGGCAACCATTTGAAAACATTAATAGAACAATGATGATCCAGAGGGATGCAAAATGTAAGAAAATACCTTTGTTGTTGATGGGTCTTGATGACGAAAAAGCATTTGACAACATAAGCTGGGATTTTATGAGTTAGGGCATTAGAAGCATTTGCTTTCCCTGATACCATATAATGGTTAATTAGTAGGATATTTGAAGAATCAGAGGCAAGAATTAAAGTGGTAAGATTCCTCTCAGATAAGCTCTGTTTCATCAGAGGAATAAGGCAGGGGTGTCCTCTTTCCCTCTATTATTTGCTTTATTTAGAGCCATTGGCAAATAAAATAAGGGACTGAGGAATACAGGGATATAATTGGTATGGTAATCAAGAAAAGTTGGCTTTACTTGCAGATGATGATATTTTTTACCTAATAAATCCAGAAAAGGACATAGTGCTATGGAACATCTTAAGACGGTTTCAGATCTTTTCAGAATATAAAATTAATGAAGAGAAAACAAAGGCTATAGTTGTAAATTATGTACCCATACACAAATTGGTTCAGCAATACCCATATTTATGGGGAAATAATAAGATGAAGTATTTAGGAGTATGTGTTAAAAAAACATTCTGTTATGGCAGAAAAGGATATGTGAGAAGAGACTAAGCAGAAGATGATTCAAAATTTGAGAAACTGAAAACACTTATTTATGGATTTAGTTAGTAAAATACAAGCAGTGAAAATGTTTTAGTCATTTAGTCTTGTATACTGGTCAGGCATACTTTTATCAACCCATGGAAATATTATGGTCAGTGATTAATAAAAAAAATTAAAGAATTTATCTGGGAGGGAAAGTGGGCAAGAGTTAAGTGGGATAAGTTGATCCTTCCAATAGAACAAGGTGGTTTATGTTTACCTGATTTGAATGAATATTTTAGAGCTACACAGTTAAGGTTCATGTACATAACACAAGCAGAAGGTTATAATTCTAAGTAGAAAGGGATGATGTTGAAGCAAAGGAAAAGTTTAAGAAATAGAGAGAAAGTAGGATTTTGAATGCAGATCATTTAAGGAGAATAATAACCATACAGAATGTTATATTCATTAAGTCACAGAATGTACTCTAAAAACTAAGCCAGTACATAATGGAGAAAAGAGACTTTGCCATTAGGGATGACTGCAAGTAGGGGTACAGAAAATGGGCATGAGGGGGTTGGAGTTTACTGGAGAAACCTGGATATTGGGAACAAATAACTCAAGTTACAAAGGTAATATAGAGTGGGACGAGGCCAAGGAGATATTTGGATTGGTGGCTTAGAGACTGCATTTCCTACCAGGGCTCGATCTCAGAGTATACGCAAAGAGAAAGGGATAGGCGAAGTTTAAGAGAAATACTGGCTCTAGTAGAGTTTTCGGTTGAATCAAGAACAGAAGCAGCTATTAAAAAAGGGATACTTGGTAGGGAACGTAAAATGTTGCATGATAACTTTAAGAATCAATCAGACGAGATTAGAAAAGAAAGGGAAGAGAGACTGGAAAAACAATGTACAAGGAAACTATGGGAAGACATATGTATTGCTCCCAAGCATGCAACCATATCCAGAAAGTTTAAGATTGTTGCTTGGAAGTGTGTGCATAAGTATTTTATACCCCAAAGCAGACTTCAAAGAAATTTTCCTTGGGTAGATAGCAAATGTTGGAGTTGTGATGGAGAAGAGGTAACTTTGAACATATGTTTTTGATGTGTTATGAGTTGGCAAATTTTAAAATTCCCCTACAGTGTACTTTGTCAGAAATATTGATGTGGGATACAGAATCTGTACTGCCTAGGTATGGCAAGGCCTTATTAAGTTTAATTCTATTGGTTGCCAAAAAAGCAATTGCTATAAAATGGAAGTTAAAATCTACACCAGCTTTATCTGAAGTATTGAAAATCTGCACCAACTGTATCTGAGGTATTGGATGTTATAAAAAAATAAAGGAACTGGAAGAGAGATCTTTAGAAAACGTAAGGAGCAAATTACATAGAAATTAATGGAGATTGTGGGAACAATACATCCATAATAATGTTCATGAGGAGGAATGAAGTTTAAGGGAAAGCAGGGATTCAGCAATTTTTTTTGTAATGTTGGACTGTTGATAGTAGCAAATAAAATATATGTGATGTATATTGTATTTAAATTGAAAAATGTTAAAATGGTTTATTTTCCTTTTTGTTAATGTATGTTTATCTATGTCTTAAGTAATAATTTAATAAAGGTGTTTGAAAAAACAATGTTTTAGCAAGTATCCCAAGCCTTTGTTTGAGAGAATACCATCACTCTGTCTTTCAAGTACCTGACATACTGCATATAACATATGCATATAAAACAGAATTCAATGTGAAAGCAATTTGAATGAAGTGACATTTTAATTAGAAAGTCTGAATTGTGAAGAAGAACCACATCTGTCAGTGAAAGGAACTATCGATGATGTTCCCCAGCAAGTCCCTTCCACAGATTAAGGCCACTCAAAAGTACAAGTTAGACTGTGGAAATTCACTACAATCCCCAAAGTTAGTCAGGCGTACCCCAAAGAGAGTGAGGACATCCTGCATGCCTGCACCTGAAGCTCTGCCAAAAAAAAGTACATCAACAGTTAATTGCCATAACTGCAAATTAAGTATGAAGTACTAGAAATGGAGTATCTTTCAGACATGAATACTGTTGAGAATGACCATGCTGATGAAAAAACCTCCCTTAACTCTACTTCATCATTTTCTCGCTGGTATTGCTTTCAAGAAAGAGGGGGGCCTAAGTAGGATTGGGAAACCTGAAGAACATCAACATAAAACTTGATCATCATTTAATTTTGTTACGTTTGAAGATTTCTGAGGTAATTAATGTTCTCCATACCTAAATTATTTTCTATGCCTGATGTGTGCTAGTGTTGGTTGGATGTGCAAAATTTCACTACGTTTGAGCAATCTACTTGATTCTTACAGTGTAAAGTTTCTAACTTGTTTTAGGTATTCTTGTAGTCATTACTACATTGAATTGTTACAAGTTTTTAACCCCCTTTCTTTAGATGAAATGTTATGTGCTGTCAACATATTCCCAGAAGATAAAACAAGGACCTTATGGCATCACAATCAGTCTATGAAAGGTACTAAAAGATGTATTACAAACCTGTTTGCAGTCCTTATTTTGGGGAAATAATTGCAACAGGCACAATCCCGCAATCCTGAAAAGAATCCAGAATCATAGTGTCACTAAAGTCGGGGAAAGACTACGTAAAGGTAGAAGATTATAGGCCAGTTTCCCTTATAAATTCTGAAACTAAACTTTGAGCCAAAATTTCAGCCACTGACTCTGTTCCAGTGGCATATGAAATAAAGCCCTAACTATGGCCCAGGCAAGTGGAGTTTTTTTAGTGGCTTGGACATCTGACAAAGATGGCAGGGGAGGACAGGACTGAACAGTCACAGCAAGTTCACCCATCTTTGAGGAAGGCAGTTTTGGCTCATCAGTTGGGTGACATTTAAGGGAGCATAAGGTGTTAACACCCGTAGAGTAACAACCTGTGTACACTCACTGCCATGGTATGCATGTATGAACAAGGGGCTTCAGCATGGAGAGGCATACTCTTTGTGGCTGTAGCATGTCGTTACTAAGAAGTGAGTGGGTCTCCACCGGGAGAGTGGTAGACAATGCCACAGGACCAGCAAGGTGGCTCACTGCCTTCCACCTGATGCTTGCTTTTGAGGAACAGATGGTCTTATAGGTATTCCTGGGCATAAAAGATGAGGCTTGTAGGGCTGTTACATGGGTTGGCAATGCCCAGCTTCCCTCCTAAAGAATGAATGGGCTGATTGGGTGCAGTTAGAGGAGCCATCAGGCAAGATCCTGTGGAGATCGAAAAAAAAAGAGATTATAGCCAGTATATTGCAGCAATTTCTTGTCAGTTTTGAAGAATCCCTCCCAAGGGAGTTTTTTAAAAGGACAGTCAAAGACAGGCAATTTGAAAGCATTCATAGCTTTATGGGAAAATTTGTTTATAAGAGAGCACTTCTGAAAAAGAGCCCACTTGTCCCTGTTGGGGTATGTATGCACTGTGAAGAGAACCCAAAAGTGCTTTACACTATACACCACATACCTACCCCAAGCAGTTATAAGTGTCTGAAGAAAATTAGATCCAGCATGCAGTTCATATCGGATAGTAAAAAGAAGGTCCTAGATAAATTGATAGCTGCACCAAACAGTACTAGTGGTGCAGACTTACTTGATTTAATGTTAATTACTCCTCTTCTTTCACACTGCATAAAATGTTAGCAACTCCTGACATAGTTCCCGTATTATAGGCCACATTAGAAGCAAAGTGGTTTGGTTGCACATCCTACCAAGCAGTATATCAGTTCAGGTCATCATTGCTGGCTTTATAGAGTGTGTGGCATTGTTTGCCCCCTGTAGCAGCTTGATAGTTTAAGAAAGCTACAGACATGACGCATGTATATAGTTTAAACGACACACTTTGGAGTTTAAAGTTGATGAGTTTAAGTTGCGGTAACCTTCTTGGGTGAGAAAAAGTATATTGTACTTTTTTCATGTTCTTCAGCAAATAGCTTCTGTAACCACTGTAACATCCTTGAGTATTTGGAGGCTAGTTAGCACTTTCAGTCACAGGAGCACCGGTACTACTTTAGATTAGACATGCCATCAGGTCATTACTGAGGTATTTACTAAATGAATCCACCTTTATCTTTGACATTATTAGGTAGGAACATTATCTTCCACCTGACTTATAATACCCTAAGGCATTATGCTGATAAAGTTACATGAGATTAATGCTCAGTCTTCTTGCAAGTCACATTGCTCTGTGTTCCAACAGGAGCAGAGCTCAGACTTGTTATTAGAGCATCTGAGGTACTTAAGTCATTCACCCAGACTATGGAAGCATTGCCAATGCTTTGCTTCCAAAGGATATTGGACTTCAGCAAAAAATCAAAGTCTATAGGTGTACATCTTGAAGTTAATGTACAGGTCATGAGGCTCCTGGTGCATATAGCTTCCATTAGTTTAGGGAGTGTAATCCCATGCAGCTAATTTGGAGGGCAGCATCTAGGCTAGTACAATATTTCATGGGAATAACCTATCCCACTGCAAGTTAAAGGGTTGAACACTCCTAGATTTGCCAATTGTCAGGTGTCTACTTATATAAAAAAGACACTGGCTTATGCAATTCACAGCAATGTCAATGTTGTTCATAGCTTCTCAGTGGAAGTTGCCACATAATATCACAGCTCCACAGCTTGTGGTATTACTGTCAATGTAAACTTGCATACGTAGTTAAGTGAATGGGAGCAGGGCATGCAAGAGCTAGGTCCTTATCCACACTGGGATCAGCCCCATGGCACAGAAAGAATAAAACCCCTACTGAGCTTTAGACAGCTTGTGTTCAGTTAGAGGCAGAGATGCTTGAGGTGCTATAGGAGGAGGACAGATGCAAAGGGCAGATGTCAGATCACCCATTCTAGAGGGGAGGGAGATGGCCTAGGAAGCTCCATGCTGCATATGCCGTGAGACACTTAGTCAAATGACTGTCTGTGCACCTCCCTAAGGAAGTGATTGTGAAGTTGGCAAGGTTGTTACAAGGGGGCTGGATCTAGGGCTCATTATCTGGCATCGGTAGGATGCTGCTTTGAGCATCCTTAGTCTCCTCACCATCTACAGGTGTGGGTCAGGTTGAGCAGCTAAGACAGGTCTGATAGACCCATTGAACAAGGAGAGAAGCCGATGGTCAGCTGCATGGAGAAAAAAAAAATCAGCATTGAAATGCTCTTCAGTAAACGCACATTAGAATAGTTTAACTATCTCTTTGCACCTTCTTTAAGTATATCTAAGGCTAATAAGTTGCCACAAGTGTTTCTATGCCTTCTTTTGTGAATGCTTTAAATACACTAGTTACTGAAGATATCAGTGTCCCACACTGTTTGAACTATGCATTTTGCAAATGCATTTTAGATAATGTATTATCATTTTGTAACTCATTTTTATCACATCTTGTTTGATATATTTGCACTCATTGCGCTGGATGTTATAATTATTCAGTCATGTTTGCAAAAAAAAAAAAAGTTAAAATAGACAACAGGGGGTCTTCCTTCCCTGTAGGAGCAGGAGGAAGTGGTGTGCTTCCACCTTCTTCAGGTTCCAGAGAAGGGAAACACTTTCCCTCTCATTTAGGATACCAGAGAAGTCATGCAGCACATCCTCTACATTCTTTTCCAAGTGGTGAGGCTTTAAGGTCTTCTCCTGACTGTTTGGATTATGTTACTGGATATTATGGATGCCTTTTGACACATCAGCTTCTAGAGTCCATATAGGAGGTTTACTGTGGGTGGGTGTCACTTTCATTATAAAGTGTTGGCATTTGGGTTTTGCAGCCCCAGAGTGTTTACCAAGTTGTTGTCCATTTTAGTCAGTCTTGCAGGAAAATGACTTCCATGTATTCCGTTACTTGTATGACTGGCTTTTTGTAACACCATTCAGGTCTCAATGAATTTGTCACTGCAGTGGATAGTCCTATGTGTGCAAATCCTGAGAAAGGAGAACCATAAACTGAGAGAAATCCTTTCCTAACTAGGTAGCAGAGGATGGATTTAATTCATAGGTACAGGGTTGGAAAGTCACCAGTGTCGGTCTTTCACATTCTTGGTCAGAGCCTAAGAATTTGCGCTCCTTGCCTACTGGTTGAGATTGGATTACATTGTCTAGACTTTGACCCTTCTGCATCTTTTGGGCCTGGTGACTTAGTGTCCAGGCTCAGTCTGCCTGCATTTATTTATTTATTTTACATTTGCTTACCACGAAAGGTCCAACTGGGCTAAATGGCCTATTTTCAGTGGAGGCCAGGAGAGAAAAGCTCCATTACAAAGGCATTTTAACAAGGGTAATCCATTATATACACTTACAAGCATAGGTGAGGTGAATTATGCTATACGTGTTACAGACATGAATAGTTTGATATAAAGTGAATAGCATGAAATAGCATATATTAATAAATTAATGCATAACTGGGGAGGAAACAAGCAGAGTGTCTATCAATGGAAACACAAGCATGCTTCTGAGTACCACTACTGCTGCATCTTTTGGGACTACAGCCACAGTCTTTATGGTTTGATTTGCAATACTGAGGATGAGATGGAAATGCACTTTTTGGATTAGTGTGTCAGCTCATGGAATGAACAGCACTGAGTAACCTTGCTTTAGGTGTGGCGTCTTCTGTGAAACTTTACCAGCACAAATCTGTCAAGGTCAGATCACTGTGAATGAAAAGATTTTTTGGGTAAATACCTACATGGAACAAATGTCCTGTTTTAAAAATTGAAAATGTGTAGAGCATCCAAGCCTAGTTTGGGGTACACGTGTTCAGACAGGATGGCTTGCATTCGTCAAGATCAGGGAAGAGAATTTTTGCAGCAAATATGTTTGACAAACACTAGGCAGGATTTTTGCCAGGTCGAAAATTTAACAGTTCACAGATAGCTAGCAACATTTGATGCATGTCTGATGGTTGTTATAGTTTTTTTTTATTGGAAAATTTACTACGTTCCCACAAGATTGATGTTATTGTTTGTGAAACATAGTTAAAGAACAATGACTGGAAAGCAGTTCTGTCAGGGTGTAAATATTTTTACTGTAACACACATTCTAACAAAAAAAATCAGGTGGAGGTGTTATGATAGGGATTAAAGATAATTATGGACCTGTGATTATTACATGTTCAGTAATAACACCAGTATTATAGACTGTGTAACTGTGACAATAGACACAACCCTGGAACATATAACAATTGTTGGTGTATAGATCACCAAAGTCAAGTGCAGATGACCTAGAATTCATAAATTTCTTGCGTGAAACACAGGAGGAAAGAATAATATTAGCTGGGGACTTAAATTTACCAGAAACAGACTGGAATAATATTGATTCAACAACATTAGTAAGGAAATTATTCACAACGTATATTCAGGAACAATTGCTTCAGATTGTAAAATAAACTACCAGGGAAAGGAACGTACTAGATATTGTTTGTGTTCCTAAAGAAATTACTGTTGCTTCAAGTCAAGTTTTGCCACCATTGATGTGCAGTGATCATGGGGGTTATAAAGGTTAATTTCTTGCTAGATAATTCTGTCAAACTGAAATCTAAAACAATGCACACTATATGGAAGCAAAACGCTCACTGTGTAAAACTAACAAGAGTGAGGTGTTTGGTGGAAAAACTGCAGATGGAATGTGGAAAGTTTTGAAAGAGAAATTTTTTGAGTGCAAAAAATCAAAAAAAAGTTTAACATCAGGATCTAGGCATTCAACATCAGGGGGATATATTTCCATAACAACAAGATATCTGATTAAGATGAGAGAGAAAACAAATATTAGAAATGGAAGAAAGGTTGAACTACAACTTTGAAAACTGAAATCAACAAGCTGGGCAAACTGATTAAGCATAGTGTGAGACAACATCAAGTAAAATTTGAAGAAAATTTATATAAAGATATTGAGCATAATAGGAAATCTTTTTATAGATACATAAGCTGTGGAAGGAGTAAAGACGCACAAATGATAAATTGAGTGAAGATTCTAAAATTTATTCTCAGACACAGCATATTATAGATATATTTGCAAACTCTTATGCAAAACAGTTTGGCTCCACAAAAGGGGTAATATATTGTCCTAGTGACATCCAGGTAACCCCAGATACTGGAATCAAATTAGATTATATTGAAAACGAACTGTGTAAACTGGATCCAAACAAAGCACAGGGAGGAGATGGACTTTGTAACAATGACCTGAAAATACTTCAGCAAGAACTTACAGTACCATTATATCTATTATTCACTAAGCCATATAAATATGGGGAGATTCCTCAAGATTGGAGACATGCGCTTATTAAACCTGTCTTCGAGGGAAAGGGGAGTAGGACAAACTCCAAGTCACATAAACCCTTAAGTCTACTTTTATGTTGTGTAAAAATAATAGAGAAGGTGATATTGGATACGTTACTGTCAGAGCTGGATAGTTTGGGACTTGAAACCATAAATCAGCATGCATATGTTGAAAACAGATCTATTACTACCTGTAACATGATGTTCTGTAACTATAATAACAGCTATGAATGAAAAATTGTGCTGTGATGTAATTTATCTAGATTTAACTTCAGCATTTGACAGGGTCATACTCAAAACGCTGATCAATAAATTAGTATAACTAAGTATTGATGTACTCTTGATAAGATGGGTCGCTGCATGGCTTAAAATAGGACATGGCAAGTATCATACAGCAACTGGACAGAAGAAATCCTTGGTTACAGTCAGGATGTCTCACAGGTCTCTGTCCTAGGCCCTTACTTGTTTAAATTGTATCTTTCAGACTTAACTTTTTCATCTGAGGTTTTCTACTGTCTATGTGCAGATGACCTGAAATTGGATAAACTGATTACATGTGTTACAGATAAGGCATGTCTGCAAAATAACTTGACTAAATCGACCATTTAAGCACAGGAGAATAATATGCTGATAAATGCATCAAAAACTAAGCATACGAGATTTGGTAGGCATAAATTGAAAGGTGAATATTTAATACAGCACACAGCGATTGAAACTGTAGACTCATTTAAGGACCTTGGTATATGGGTAGATTCAGCTATGAGTTTTTCTAATCATATCAACCAATTGGTTAATGATAGTTATAGAACTATAGGTTGTATAAAAAGATTTATAAAGTCTAGAAAATCAAAAATGATGAAGTCATTGTTAGTTACATTAGACCCAAACTTGAGGATGGAATAACAATATGGAAACCCTATAAGAAAACAAGCATGAGTAAACTGGAAAGAGTACAGCGGAAATACACCAAGGGCATCCATGGATGTGAAAATTTAAGTTATTATGAAAGACTAAAATATCTGCTTGTACAGTGTTTCTTATAGATATCTAAGAGGAGCTCTTATTCAAGTATATAGGACATGTAGAGACAGCTACCTCTGGGAATGTTTGGGGTTATCAAAAAGTACTAGAGAATCATCATACAACTTAGGTAGAATAATCTGTAGGAATGAGAAGTGTACTAATTAGTTCTTTGACAGAGTAGCTGATGCATGGAACAGACTACCAAATTACATTAAAGCAAGTACTAGTTTAGATATTTTTAAGAACAGCCTGGACACTTATTATGGGAACAAGTGTTATGGTATATAAGCAAACTAGATGGGCTTTTAATGCCCTTGCTTGAAATATTTGTATGTATGTATGTATAAGCAAGGCCCCTTCTTATAGCAGCCAGTATAGTTAGAATATG
The DNA here is from genome assembly GCF_019279795.1 of Protopterus annectens. Classification (NCBI taxonomy): domain Eukaryota; kingdom Metazoa; phylum Chordata; order Ceratodontiformes; family Protopteridae; genus Protopterus; species Protopterus annectens. Next base: position 1,556,400,929 of record NC_056739.1, on the reverse strand, counting down.
TCCATTACTTCAACATGCTTCTGACTGAGGGACATGTCAGTGTGATGACTAGACTGAATGGAGTGTACACCCAAGATGATGATGATTTTCAACACCAGTTTTTATTTGGAGGGGGGCTCTGAGATGAGCAAGAGTTGGAGTGGGCTGTGTGTATCTTTTAGTATGAAATAACGGTTTCCAGAAGTGTTAGCTGTTTTCATCTGTTTTGCATTATGAATTGTTGCATCTGCTTCTTAATGAATGTTGCTGTGTCTGTTTCATCCTAGGCTTCTGTTAAGCTGTCCGCTGAAAATAACTTTGCTATGAATGTGAATGCAAAAACAAAGGGTCGAACAGGGTTGAAAGTTGTTATGAAAGCCACTAGTCCTGCTACCAAACCATTTGAAGATGGTGCCTCTGAACTTTCAGATGAAGTACAGATTCAGGTATAGTGGACTAATGCATCACTGGTTAAAATGTGTTCTTTTATACCTGGGTAATGAAGCATGTACTTGTCTGTCTAATGGGCAACACACAAAATTAAAGCATTTGCAATCTTCCGGTATTCCAGTAAGACAGAGTAACGTACAGTCATCGGAACTAGTTTGTTTGAATGTGGGTGGCATATAGCTACTTTTACTTTTGTTTACACTATTCTCTAGATTTTGACAAATGTGTGTTCATTTTCTTTATTTCAGAAAATAAACTGCATAGTTATACAATTCCAGATTTTTTTTCCTACTCTTATTAGTCATCAGAAGAGTGTGTGACATTTCACACATTTGTTTTTGTTGCATTTTACCTTCGCTACTGTAAGCACTTGAACTGCAAGACCTTTTGGAGATGTAGTTGCCAAAGCTGGTCTGTACAGTCCTTTCTCATCTAGATAGCCCTGACACTTTTTATATTTTTCAAAGGTAGTTTGCATCCTTCATTTTATATTTTATAAGTAAATACTAGGTTATTGGTCTGCAGGCTATCACAAGCCTAGCCAATAACCAGATGTCAGAACCAAACCATGTACCTTGTATATGTTCATAGGTTCATAGGTTCATACTAGGCTATCTGCCCTAGGGCATTTATAAGCCTAGCCAGAGTGTGTGTGGCTTTCACCACCCCTTAGGATGAGAATACTATACCTATTAGTTTGCTGTGCCTCTGTCCAGCAGTGATACAGAGATGATTCCCGGGGTAAACCTACGATCTCCCATCCACTCGTCAAGATTTCTCTTGAACAGAGTCAGTGAGGTGCTCTGCCTCACATGGACTGGGATTCTGTTCCATAGTGTAGGGAGTCTCTGGGTGATGAATCTGTCCCTCCAGCACGTCCTATTTATATCCGTGTTGAGGTTTAAGTCTCTTGCTCTCGTGGCTCTGGTGGATTTGGATTTTTGAGGTGGAGCATGTCCATTAATTCGGGTTGGACATGGCCTTGTATGTCAGGCACAGATCACCTCTGAGCAGACGGTATGCGACTGAATAGAGCTGGAGTTTCTTCAGTCGGGCATCGTATGACATATGTTTGAGCCCCTTTATCCTTTTGGTGAGGAACTTTTGGGGTCTTTCCAACTGCTGCAGGTGTCGGGTAAGGTACATTCAATGGGCGTTGTACTCAATCATTGGTCTTATAAGTGAAGAGTACAGGAGTACAATGACCTCTCCTGATCTGGATGTGAATCCCTTCATGATCAGGTGGGCAATGTAGAAGGTCTTCCTAACCACTTTGGCAATGTGAGTGTCAAAAGAAGAGAGGTTACTGTCAACTTGGGTCCCCAGGTCCCTGATAACTTCTTCCGTGTTTAATGGATTACCACCTATGTGATAATTAGGGGTTACCTTGTTTTTCCCAAAGGGTATGACTATACATTTTTTGGCATTTAGCTTAAGGCCATGGCTCTGGCACCAGTTATCCATTTCTATGAGACCTTTCTGGAGGATGTCTGTGTCTGATGGAGTGTCAATTATGGTGCCCAGTTTGCAGTCATCTGCAAATTTTGTCAGCCACAATCCCCCTATGTTTGCCTGCACTTCAGAAAAATAAATGCCAAACAAGAGGGGGCCCAGGACTGAGCCCTGTGGGACACCGCTCGTGACCGGCTTAGAGTCTGACATGGCACCAGCAACTCTAACCCTGTGTGTTCTGTCCTTGAGCCAGTTTGCAACCCATCTTGTGACATATGGGTTTACATCTAAGCTGGTGAGCTTTTCTATGATGCCCGAGTGGGGTATTGTGTCGAATGCTTTTGCTAGGTCAAGGTAGGCTGTGTGAACTGCCTTACCCTCATCTGAGGTAAAGACCTTACCCATTATGCCACTCCTGCCTGATTTTTATGTCTGGGGCTGGAAATGCCTTTCAGGAACAAAATATTGGTCCCCACAGGCAGATGCAGTTAACACTGCTTGTTCATTATACAGTGAAATGTCCTTCTATTCATCTTTTGTAGTATTCTTTACATGAGGGAGTTGCTTGTGCAGTCGACCCAGCATCTGCCAGTATACCAAAGTCTTACTACTGTAGGGTAAGTGGTACATCTGTCTAGGCAGCTATCGGATGTAGGCCATAAAAGTGACGCACGTACCATCCTCTGAACTTCTTTGCCACCAGTCGGATCGCCAGTCCCGGGCGTCCCTATTTTTCCAGAATTACACATTTCTACTAAAGATAAATGCCCCATTGGGGAACCTTTTGTGTCATTTGCTGCTGTATTTTCCTTGCTTAGAGTTAATGTCATCCAAGAAAGGGAAGTGTGATTGTGGAAGACAGATTCTACACCAAGGATAAGTCACTCGGTGCCATTTTTATCTTAGGCAGCACCATGACCATAAAAACTGTTCTATTTGCCAGTCTTTCATTCCTAAGACCTTTTGTAGCCAACTTTCATCCCTTGCAATCTACTAAAAGCATGATGGAGGGTTCCTCTGGCCAGATAACCGAGCCTACCAAATGGAAGGCAAAAAGGCCTAGCCCCAAAGCTGAAGCTGTGTCCGTCCCCATGGAAGTCTCTCCTGAGGTGCATCATAGCCTGGAGACACACACTGCTTCAGATCCAGATCCTCAGGCCAAGCCAGTTTTACAGGTCACTTTAGAACCAGATGCCAGCACATCCAGAGAGGCTTCACAGACACCAGATATCAGTGTTCTTGGGGAACCAAGGCTCATTCTTTCGGAAGGCCCTAGGGAAATCACGCAGATCATAGTGAAGGAAGAAGTTGACTCAGATGTGCTTGAGTGCAGGCCTATGTCTGACCCCCTACTTTGCATCGGATGGATGCTCCTGCTAAGAAAAAGCAAAAAGCCAAGCATTCCTCCCCTCCTCAAGACCCTCAAAAAGAGTGGCAAAATTTTGCCCAGGGATTATTCAAGGCCTTCATGGCCTTAAGGCCTACCTCTGGGTCGCCTTCCCCTCCTTTCCCCTAGCCTACCTCCCCTGAAAAAGGGTCAAACAGCAGCCTACTTCAGAGGAAGATTCTTACTCTGATGAAGACAGTGATTACTTAGCCTACTTCTCACAAATACCTTCCCCTTTAGACTACACTTCTCTAGAGGAAGATTCTAATGGGATGGACTCTCCTTTGGAGGAGATCTCATTCAGGGAAACCCTTTTAAAAATGAGAGACCACTTAAAATGGGACAGCTCTCAAATGCCTGAGCTACAAAAGAGATATTACGACCCCCTCCAGGTTGAGGCCCATAGCCCTTCGGCCAGCTGTCTGGTTATCCCTGCTTTCCTAGATTCCTTTGCTTCCCCCTTCTGTACACCCTGACTCACAGCCTCCGGCCCCTAAGAATCTGGACAGATATTGTAAAGTCCCAGTAACTGCAACTTCCTATTTAAGGCTCCTGTGGTGGACCCCTTCGTCATCTCTGTAGAATCTAACAAGGCTTCAAGGTCTCTTTCTTCCACTTCTCTCTTCCTCTCTGACAAAGACAGTGGACAACTAGAGAAACTGGGGAAGAAAATTTACACTTCAGGGCTTTGAATTACTAAACCCATATGACCAAGTGTTCCCTGGAATTTATGTCACAATTATATGAAATAGTATCTGACATGCCTGATTCAGAAAATAAAGGCTTGGCCTCTTCCTTAATTGCTGCATCCTCGCACATGGCCTGACACTCCATAACATGTTGCTATGATGCTGTTGAGGCTTCCTCCAGGGCTGTAGCTTCTGCTTTAGTACTAAGAAAGTTTGCTTGGTTGAGACTTCAGCTGCTCCCCGAGGGCATCAAAGTGAAGCTCTTGGATGCTCCCCTTGACAACTCTGCCCTATATGGCAAGTCTTCAGCTGATCTCAAGTCACTGCAGGAAAAGAGCAAGGTGTTAAAAGGCCTCAAACATATTCTGATCTCTCCAGTTCCAAAATTTCACAGGAACTGCCCTTCAAAACAGGTCTTCTTCCACAGGCAATCCCAGCCCTCCCAATCCACACCCTCTAAGGGGAGCAAGAAACCTCATCACTACTCAGCTCCCTCCTCTGCCCATGCTACCAAGCAGCCCCTTTCTGACAGAGCAGGTGGCTCATGGCTCCTCCGGACTCCCTTGCACTACCCCCCACGCCTATCTCTGTCCCTCCCAGCCTGGGAATCCATAACACAAGACGCCCGGGTCCTGTACATCATAAAACATGGATATTTGTAGCTTGGCACATAGTGCCTCCATTCAGGGGTATCCCACAACCACCTTCAGATCAGATACCCCATTTTCCCCAAGTATTAGCAGACCTGCTACAACAGAAAACCATACAGTCAGTGCCCACACCCAAAAAAGGAGCAGGCTTCTACTCTCGTGTGGTCCTAGTTCCCAGAAAGGAAGGCCCCTGGAGACCTATCCTAGACCTTTTCTTCAACACTTTCCTAAAAGTTCCTTCCTTCCTTCAAAATGCTCACCCTTCAAATCCTGTTTCCCTTTATCCTCCCACAAGCCTTTCTGGCATCCATAGACATCAAAGACGTTTATCTACATATTCCCAATCATCCCAAGTTCAGGAAATTTCTATATTTCTCTATGGGATCTTGGCACTTTCAGTTCTCAGCGTTGCCATTTGGGGTTTCTGCAGCCCCAAGAGTCTTCACAAAATGTTTAGTTCCAGTAGTCACTTTCTGCAGACTCCAGGACATTCAAATCTTCCCTTACCTGGACGACCTCCTATTCCAGACAAACTCCCCAGAGGAACTGTTGAGGAACCTCCACTCAGCCATTGTCATCATACAACATCTAGGATTCAGTATCAACTTAAAAAAATCTTCCCTCATCTCTTCTCAAGATCATTTCTTTCTGGGCTGTAGATTCCAAACAGACAAACTGTTAGTGTCTGTTCCACTCCAAAAAGCTCAGGAGCTCTGTCAGACCTTTTCAGAGATCCTTCCACTACACCACTTAGGCAATTGCTCAGAATCCTAGGACTGATGGCTTCCACCATCCCTATGCTGCCCCTGCCATATGACTCCACATGAGGAAGTTTCAGTGGTTCTTGAAGTTTGTGTGGAGACATGATTATCCTCCGGAATTTCTAATCTCACTCCTACCTTGCTTAAAGAAAGAGTGCCTATGGTGGATACAGCAAATGTCCATCAACCCAGGACTCCCCATTCACCTATTGCTCCCAACTCAAGACCTGTACATAAATGCTTTGGGCACAGGTTGAGGGGGTTGTGCTGGGCCCACATACTGTTCAAGGCCAATGGTTTCCATCTCAGGAAAAGGACCACATGAATGTAAAAGAGATGAGTGCACTGATGCTAGCAATTCATTCCTTTCAATCCCTCCTCAACCCATGATGGCTGCGGATCTACACCGACAACATGACTGTTCTGTAGTGTGTAAACAAGTCGGGGGGGGGGTGAGAAAATCCTACCTCGTGTGCAGATTAGCCTTACAGGTTTGGGAGCTAGCCCACCAACTTCAGATTTCCCTTCAGGCAGTCTACATCCCTTCCAATCAGAACTCTGTGGCAGACACACTGAGCAGACCCCACAACACAGGCCCACAAATGGATGCTTCACAGGGATGTGTTCTTGGACATAGTCCACCAGTGGGGTATTCCTCAAATAGACTTGTTTGCCTCCCCTCTGAACAGGCAACTTCCAAAATATTGTGTCAGAGAACCTCACTTTCTGTCATGCAAAGTGGACGCCCTATCAATATCCTGGAAGGGGAAGTTTCTATATAAATTCCCTCCCTTCCCACTCATTCCGAAAATCCTGCTGATGATCCAACTGTGCTAGAGAAACTGACCCTTGCTTCCTTCAAGCCAGCTTCCTCTAGCTCCTTAAAAAATAGCACCTGGAAAACTAGACCTACAGCTAGCTTTAACTTCCGCCAGAAGGTCTCCGAGCTCCAGACCCTGATGGCTTCAACCCCCTTCTTGGTCTTCCACAAAGATAGGGTTTCCCTCTGCACCAACCCCTCCTTTATGCCCAAAGTAGTTAATGAGTTGTCTTTAAACCAACCTATTCATTTACCAACCTTTTTCACCTCTCCCCAAAACAATAGTGAGAGGATTTTACACACACTTGATGTGCATAAACAACTCAGATTTTACCTTCACAAAACTAAACCTATCGGGAAAATCTGACCAGCTATTTGTTTCTTTTCACCCCAGGGCTCTGGGGATTGCCTGTGTCCAAACAGACCATTTGTAACTGGATTTCCAAATCCATTATTTTTTGCTTTGCCTACCATGGAAAAAACCCTCCCTGCTTTATCAAAGTTCACTCTACCAAAGCAGTGTCCTCCTCTGATGCTTTTCTCAAGGGACTAGACACCAATTCTATCCTCGAAGCAGCTATCTGGACCTCTGTCCACACCTTCACCAAACATTATAAACTGGATTCCATTTACAGATCTAGGGCTGGGTTTGTCAGGGCCATCCTTCATGGCTTCCTGCAAAATTCTTCAGCTAACTCCACCTCCCTCTCTGCATGAATTTTGGTATTATCCCTCATGCAAAGAATACTGCAAAAGATGAATAGAAGGACGTAGAATAGTTGTGTAAGAACTTGCCATATCTATAGATGTTCTTCTCTTCTCTGTTGCAGTATTCTCTCCTACCCCACTTCCTGTTGTTCTTGAATGTACTGACACTATTCCTTGGACTGTCTCTCCATCTGGGGCTTCACTTCTGAGGATGGCGCACGTGTACGTCACTTTTATGGTCTACATCCGATAGCTGCCTATGTGAGAGGTACTGCGCACCCTGCAGTAGTAAAAGACTTCGGTATACTGGCTGGTGTCGGGTCACCAGGGAAGACAACTCTGTCATGTAAAGAATACTGCAACAGAGAAGAGAAGTACATCTATCATTATGAAGCAACCATATTGCAGTTCATCTTTTCTGCTATGTTTATTTTGCTTGCAGTATGATAATATTTTGGCCTTGTTTAGTTTTGAGACTCTATTTCCCAAGGAACTAATAGATAAATCATGATGCAGAAGAAAGCACTCTGTTTAGAATTAAATTTTCAAATGTGCAAAATGTTTGCCTTTTTTAATTTCTCCACGTCTTTTGGGTTTCTAATACCATGATGGGAATGGACCCCATTCGTAAGTCAAAGTACGATTAAAGTTCATGAAATTAGTATTGTTTCACTCTTTGATGTTCGCCAAAGGTGCTCTTCGGCTCCCGCAATGTGCCCAGTAATGATTCCTTCTGCAATTTGTATGGTGTTACATGAATTGGTAACATATCTAAATATGATTGTAAATTCTTTTTTATAAGACCAGTTTTTCCTACTACTACTGGAACTGTCTGGGTATCTTTCTTCCACATGGCTCTCGTTTCTGCCTGCAGATCCAGGTATTTTATGACTTTGTGTCTCTCTGTACGCAAGACACTGTTGTCACTGGGTGTGGCGATTTCACTGATCAATGCTACTTTTGTCTTCTTTTCTTGGACCACTGTATCCAGTTTTTTTAGCATCTGTCTTTTGAACCGTTGTCATTGAGTGATCCCATGTGATGTAAACTTCATCATTTTCTATGATTCTTTCTGGCTCATGTTTCCAGTGTTTTTCAGCCACTTCGATACCATATTTGCACAATCTCCAGTGTAACAGTCTCGCCACATTATTATGCCTTTCAGTATACAGTCCCTCTGTCATTAGTGCATCGCAACCAGCAACAAGGTGTGTGACTGTTTCCAATTCACTTTCTAGTTGTCTACTGATGTACTATGTTCTTCCTCTGTAAATATGTTTGTAATTAATTGCTATGTTAATCAAATTGTTAATTGTTATGTAACCCAATGTAACCACTGTCTGTTTATTTTAACTGTGGAGCTTTTCTCCCCGGGCGTCTGCTGAAAATGGACCTATGTTCAGTCGGACACTCCCGTTGTTCTGAAATATTTTGTTTGGCCAGCACTGAAGTATGTGACGTAATATATCATGTAAGCTAGTGCTAACGGCGCTATGTGGTCTCATAGTTGGTATATTTAAGTGGAGGGGGGGGGGCGCAGTAACGTTAAAGTATGTTTTCCTCTTTTTTTTTTCTTTTTTTTTTTGTGTGTACTGTAGCAGTTGGGAGGGGTAGGTGGCCAAACAAAACTTTTCGGGGTTGTGTAATTCGATATTCTGAGCGGTCTGTTAAATAAATGTTCGCTTAAAAGTGTTCGAGTATGTTGTACTCGCCATTTTAAGCGTTCGTTTATTTAACATAGACCCTTGAAAATACTGCAGCTTTGGGTGTCAGTAATGCAATTCATTATAAAGCAACATAGAGGCTGTGGATTGAATATTACTCATCACAGTAAGTGTTTATCTAAGCTTACTTAAAGTAATAAAAAGGACTAAAACCACCCCAGAACCAAAAATGACTGCTACTGGAATCCTCAAGGATCTGTACTTGGATCAGTTTTCTTCACTGTGCTTTCACTTTTTGTCAACAAAGATGATACTGTATTTGTCTGACAGCTAGTGCAGAAGGTTAAGGCTGTGAGCTGCTAACCTGTTTCCTGCAGTCCATGGCTTGATTCCCTCAGTCCGTATTTGCCTACTAGGACTCTGAGCAAGTCACTTAAGCAGACAGTGCTTCATGGCTGAATTTCAAAAAGGTCTAGGTGGAACAATGCTCTACCATAGTTAACAAATGCAAATAAAGTATACTGATGATTAAACTCAGCATTGGCCCAGATAGTCCAGATGCTGAAGTACACCAAGTATTCAGTAAGTTAAATACCACTTGGCAGCTGTTCTCACAGCTGATTTTGTATCATTTCAGACCTAAGCCTTATTTTTGAAGCAGTATTACTTTTTCTTTCTCCATAATATTCAAATATGCTTAGATAATTGTATGTGCATATATATATATATATATATGTTTTTGCCTATCTGTGATGTAATCATGCTTTTTTCTTCTATTGTTGTTGTTTGGATATTTTACTGTGATTTATTTTGCTACTGGCATGTTTTCAAGATCATATATGTATGTTATTTTAATTATGTGTTATGGAGCTTTTCTTCCAAGGCCTCCACTGAACATTGGATTTATGTCCAGTTTGACATTCCTGATAATAAAATGTCAAATAATAAATATTTAAATTGCTGACAATGAAAGCACCTTTCCAAGTTGATTTATGACAAGTATAGCAGCAGGTATTAGGTTCTATAAATATAGAAATTATTCTGATGTTGACCATTATTTCCAGTCCTGCCTAGGTTCTCCTTTTCAGATACACTTGAAAATGTTTGCTTGGTGGTATATACACTCACTGTTAGCACTGGTCTGAGATGTCTAGAATGTTCCTGCTGAGAGTCTAGCAGTTAGAACAGAGGATTCAGGCGCTGAGCTGATAACAAGCCACTTTCTGTAATCAGGGGTACAAGTTTGATGCCTTCTGCCTCCATATGGCTGCTGTGTGACTGAACAAGTCATTTAGTCAGACAGTGTTCCTGGGTCATCTCCTTAAAAAGGATATTTTGTCCATTCAGCTTACCCATTTAACAAATAGATAAAAATACAAAAAAAAAAAATGTCATCAACAACCCTCAGATGCTTCTTTCAGGCTGTTCAGTTTATGGCAGACTATACACGTATACCAGAAGGAACTGCTCTTTAATGCTTTAATTTTAGTAGCTTCATATCTGTCACTTAGTTTCACCTTCAGCATTTTATTTAGAAGTGGCAAGCTGGGGATGGAGGTCAGTTTGTCTGTGTCTCAGTTAATGGTATATTTTTCAGCATCACATATTATGTTGTCCAAGTGTAGGAACAGTTCCGTCCTAGCCCTGTTTTTCCCTTTACTAATTGGATTCCAGTTTGCCATGATTGCCAGGGTACTTTTGCACCCACTATGGAATGCTGGTCAGAGCTGTCCAGGAATGTTTTTTTTCATTGATTTTTTTCCCCGGGTGTCAGAGTATCTGTGACCTAAATTGAGAGGTACTTTACATGTTATGATCTGCTGTACTGATTTTGGAAGTATATATTTTTCTGTGTAGAATGGTGGAAAATGGAACTTTGTGACTAAACAGGCAAGTCTTCCATGTTCCCTCTCCCAGGATTGACTAGAGTTAAATGTACCTGAATTTTTTTCTTTTTTCTGATAATATATCGTTTTCTTGTAGCTGTTGTTGATCATATTGATCACTGCTGCAGTAACATTAGTTATATGGGTTGTATGTTCTATAGGATATAAGAGCTGGCCAGCTTCCAAAATTTAAGGCACCTTCCAAATGTCCAAACCCTTAGTTTGAGTTGAGCTGACTAAAAAAAGACTGGTTTGGGATTCAAGCCCTTCAGAGCTTTCTTTCTGTTGAAGAGAGTGCTCCTCTGTGGGCTTTCAAGAATCGATGGTCGGCTTGTGCTGTTCCTTTGCTCGACAGATAAGTTCCCTTTTGGGAAGAACTTTTCTCATAAAATATTTATTATTTTAATGTACTTTCCTGTTTTGGAAAGTTATTTTTTAGCTAGGAGTTACTGTTTTAATGGACTATCACTTCCCTATTCATCCAGACTTCAGGCATTTAAGTTTTTATGTGTTAGTGTTTGGATCATATTTTCAATTTTCTGCCTTACCCTTTGGACTATCCACTGTACCAGGAGTGTTGCCAAAGTGTCTGGCTCGTCATAGCTCATTGCAGCCTACAAGGTATCCTCATTTTTCCATGTTTAGATGACTTGCATATATTTGCGGTCTCTTTCAAAGTGTCAGGAATTTCTTATTTGGGTAAGAGATCTCTTACACAAGCTGGAATTCCAAGAGAACATTCAAAAGTCTTTTCTGATCACTTCACATAGGATTGTGCTCCTGAGGTGTGTGCTAGACACTTCATTTCAAAGAACTTTTCTTTTACAGGAAAAAAATGGATTTACATCTAGATCTGTTTCTAAGGATTTTTACTCAGAATTCGGTCATTGTGAGGGAATGCCTCA